>NW_006293787.1:54031-76174 GCF_000327345.1 Myotis davidii | reverse complement strand
AAAGAAAGAAAGAAAGAAAGAAAGAAAGAAAGAAAGAAAGAAAGAAAGAAAGAAAGAAAGAAAAATAGGTAATAAATTATCTAACCCTGCAACATAAAGAATTAGAAAGGGAGCAAGAAGAAAACCAAGAGTAAGGAGAAAAAATGAAATAATAAAGATTAGAGTGGAAATAAACAACATAGAGACAAAAAAATACAAAAGATCAATAAAACCTAGAGCTGGTTCTTTGAAAGGAAAAACAAGATTGATGAACTTCTAGCCAGGCTCACCAAGAAGCAAAGAGAGAGGACCCAAATAAAATCAGAAATGAAAGAGGTGAAATAAAAACCAAACCCAGAGAAATACAAAGGATTGTTAAAAAACAAAATATTATGAACCACTCTATTCCGATAAATTGGAGTAACTAAATGAAATGGACATATTCCTAGAAAAATATGACCTTCCAATATTCAATAAGTAAGAATAAAACAACCTGATGAAATTAAAACAAAAAACTTCCAGCAAACAAAAGCCCTGGACCAGACAGCTTCACATGGGAGTTTTACCAAATATTCAAACAAGAACTAAAACTTATCCTTCTCAGACTATTCCAACAAATTAAAGAAGAAGGCACACTTCCAAGCTCTATCTATGAAGCCAGCATTACCCTAATCCAAAAACCAGATAAAGACACTACAAAGAAAGGGAATTACAGGCTAATATACCTGATGAACATAGATGCTAAAATCCTCAACATAATTCTAGAAAATTTGATCCACCATTATATTAGAAAGATCATACAGCATGACCAAGTGGAATTTATTCCAGGGATACAAGGCGGGTACAATATCCTCAAATCAATAAAGGTGATACATCACATAAACAAATTGAGAGATAAAAATCACATAATCATATCAACTGATGCAGAAAAGGCATTTGACAAAATCCAACACCCTTTCTTGATAAAAACTCTCAGCAAAGTGGGAATAGAGGGATCATTTGATGCAGAAAAAGCATTTGACAAAATCCAACACCCTTTCTTGATGAAAACTCTCAGAAAAGTGGGAATAGAGGGATCATACCTCAACATAATAATAGCCCTATATGACAAACCTACGCCAACATCATACTCAATGGGAAAAAACTAAATCCATTTCCCCTAAGAACAGGAACAAAACAAGGATGCCCACTTTCACCACTCCTGTTCAACATAGTACTGGAAGTGCTAGCCAAAGCGATCAGACAGGAAGAAATCAAAGGCATCCAAATTGAAAAGGGAGGAACAAAACTGTCATTATTTGCAGATGGCATGATATTGTACATATAAAACCCTAAAGACTCCATCAAAAAACTACTAGACTTAATAAATAAATTCAGGAATGTAGCAGGATACAAAATTAACACCCAGAAACCTATGGCTTTTTTTTATACCAATAATGAACTCACAGAAAGAGAAACTAAAAAACCAATCCCATTTACTATTACAACAAAAAATTAAGATACCTAGGAATAAACTTAACCAAGCAGGTAAAGGACCTGTACCCAGAAAATTACAGGATGCTGATAAAAGAGATAGAGGAAGACATAAACAAACAGAAAATATAGTGTTCATGGATTGGTAGAATCGACATCCTCAAAATGTCCATACTACTCAAAGCAATCTATAGATTTAATGCAATCCCCATTAAAATACCAATGGCATATCTCAAAGACCTAAAACATACTCTCAAAAATTAATCTGGATTAAAAATGACCTCAAATAGCTGAAGCAATCTTGGGAAAGAAAATCAAATTTGGAGGGATCACAATACCAGATATCAAACTATACTACAAAGTCAGTGTACTCAAAACTGCCTAATACTGGCATAAGAACAGACACATAGAAAAATTGAACAGAACAGAGAACCCAAAAATCAACCCAAGCTATCATGCTAAATTAATATTTGACAAAGGAGGCAAGAGCATACAGGGAGTCAAGACAGTCTCTTCAATAAATGGTGCTGGGAAATTTGGTCAGATACATTAAAAAAAAAATGAAACTAGACCACTAACTTATACCATACAATAAAATAAACTCAAAATCAATAAAGGATTTAAACTTAAGATGGGATATCATGAAAATCTTAGAAGAATCCATAGGCAGCAAAATATCACACATAGGTTGTAGCAATATATTTACCAATACAGCTCCTAGGACAATTGAAACCAAGGTGAAAATAAACAAATGGGACTACATCAAAACAAAAAGCTTCTGCACAGCAAAATAAATCATCAACAAAACAGTAAGAAAGCCTACTGCATGGGAGAACACAATTGCCAATGTTATCTCCGATAAGGGCCTAATCTACAAAATTTATACAGAAGTCATACAAGTTAACAAAACGAAGATAAGCAATCCAATAAAAAATGGGCAAAGGACCTAAATAGACACTTTTTGAAAGAAGACCTACAGAAGGCCAAGAGACATATAAAAACAAGCCCAAAGTCACTAATCATCCAAGAGATGCAAATCAAAACGACAATGAGGTACTATTTCACACCTGTCAAAATGGCTATCATCAACAAATCAACAAATGACAAATGCTGAAGAGGATGCAAAGAAAAAGGAACCCTCATGCACTGCTGGTGGGTATGCAGACTGGTGCAGTTACTATGGAAAACAGTATGGAGTTTCCTCAAAAAATTAAAAATGGAACTTCCATTTGACCCGGTAATCCCACTTCCAGGAGTAAATCCCAAGAAAACAGAAACACCAGTCAGAAAAAATGTAAGCACCCCTATGTTCATAGCAGCACAATTCACCATAGCTAAGATTTGGAAACAGCCTAAGTGCCCATCAGCAGATGAGTGGATTAAAAAAACTGAGGTACATCTGCACAATGCAATACTACACTGCTGTAAAAAAGAAGGAATTCTTACCATTTGCAACAGCATGGATGGAACAGGAAAGCATTATGCTAAGCAAAATTAGTCAGTCAGAGAAAGATAAATATCACGTGATCTCACTCATTTGTGGGAGATAATGAACAACATATACTGATGAACAAAAATAGAATCAGATACATCAAAGCATTGAATAGACTGTCCAACCTATGAGGAAAGGTGTGGATTATGGAATAAGAGATCAACCAAAGGACTTGTATGTATGCATATGAGCATAATCAATGGACACAGACAGTAGGGGGCTGTGGGCATGTGCTGGGGGGTGGGAGAGACTGGGGAGAAGTCAATGGGGAAAAAGGAGACTCATATAATACCTTAAACAATAAAGAATTTAAATTAAATTTTTATAGAAAACATCCTCGTTTGTTGCTCTCTCCAAACCCAACCAATTAATAGTCTAGCCTCAGTCTATTTCCAGATACTTCTGGACTGATCCATGTTCTGTGCCTGGAGACTGATAAATATGCTGCAGTGTTGTCCTTTTACTAAGAAACTAGAACCACGCTTGCTCTCATAAACCATAAACCAACCCATGAGACATTAGGTGTTGGCCCACAGAAACTCAAGAAGCCACTCCCACTCCCACAGCATAGCTGAGTGCCATTGCCTTCGATAGCCCTAAGTAGAGAAACTATTTTATTGTAATATTATTTTCATTGCTAGTTATGTGGCAATCATTGTACAAAAATTCTCTAAAATACGATTTTATTTAAACTTTTTTCAATAAACCTATGACATATATTTTATTTTTACTCACTTGTCATTGTTAGTGTTATGTGTCAACCTGACTAGACCATAGAACCAAGTTATTCAAACACTAATCTAGGCATTACTGTAAAGGTATCTTCTGCAGATGTGTTTAACATACAAATCAGTTGACTTTAAGTAAAGAAGGTTATTCATAATAATGTGCATGGACCTCATCCAATCAGTTAGAAGGCCTTAAAAGCAAAACTAAGTTTTCTCAGAGAAGAAATTATTCCTCATAACTGTAGCATCAACTTCTGCCTGAGTTTCCAGCCTGCCAGACTGTTCATCAGATTTCAGATGTGCCAGCCCCCACAATCAAGTGAACCGATTCCTTGAAATATATATATCCTACTGCTTCTGTTTCTCTGGAGAACAGTGACTGATAGACCACTTTGACAGATGAATAATGATATTTAAAATAGTTAAGCAAGTTGCTCAAGGTCACAACAGCTGCAATTATAAAGAATCAGACAACTCCAAACCACTCATCCCATCCTCTGCTTCCTCTAAGCTGTCTGAATCTATTTTTAAAAATTGTGTGATCCTGAGAAATCTCATAGGAATACTTCAAGTGTTGGTATGCTTATTATATTATAACATTAATACTTATTAATACTATTATATACTTATTACACCTCTATACTTATTATTAGTAATAACTATAGCTATCATTTATTAAGTCATTCTTGTATGACAGGCATTATAATGAGCATTTGCATACATATTTATCTTACATAACCATCACAAAAACCATGTAGGTAATTTAATATTGCCGTCATTTTATAGATGGTAAATATGAAGATCAGAGATGTCAAGTAACTTGCCCAAAATTACACAGATAATAAAAGGCAAAGCTGGGATTCAATATATTGCTCTGTCCTGACTTCACCTGAATGATTGCAAGTATAACCAAGTGATTACCCAGCCTTAAACATTATGGAGCCATTTTTAACCCACTGAGTCCTGTAGGGCAATGTCTCTGTTTAGGGTCCTTGGCTCCTGAACCACCTCCAAAGTCAATTAAATTTCTGGAACAGTTTCTGAAAGTATTGGTCTATCATTTCTACTCTAGATTAAATAGCGACCTTTACTTGCCCTTGCCCTAGATGAACATGATTTATTAGATCAATGGCTCTTGTAAAGAAGCATTAAGGAAGTGTCCCAGTCTTCTGGCTCCGTGGAATATACTTTGAAGTCAGAACACTTAGGTTCAAACCTCTGCTCTGTGACCTTGAGCACATCAACTAAGTTTTCTGAACTTTAGTTTCTTAAACTGTAAAATTGAAATAATTGCTAAGGGATGGTTTTAAGGATTAAAAAGGTAATATGAGGAAACACTAGACCAGAGTATACAAATGTGAGCTATATACAACAGTTACAAAAACCTTCAAGACTGGCTATTGTGGCCTCAGTCTGAGCAGAATACTTCAGCAGGCATTCTGGGAGCTCTGACTGGTCTCCAAAATGGAATTAACTGCTCAAGCACAGACACAGCCATGTCTGTAGAATCCACTGGGTAGAGCTTGTACTCAGGAACTAACATTTTAAAGCTAAATAGGCCTAAAACATAGTTAGAGCAGAAACCAATGGTGTGTGTTCTCACCATCATTTTAGTACTATTAGTATTGTGTAGTAAGAGACTACTATGTCATTAGTTCAATTAAATTTTCATGTTTTACCCTTCAAAAGCTATTTCTGTATCAGATCCTGTGTTAGGTATTAAAATTATAGGAAATAATAAGGTATCATCTTGCCCTCAATCAGCTGCTAGTCTAATGAATTTGCAGGTGTGGTAGAAAGAGAAGAAATAGGCAAGATTGTTTTACTTAGCCAATACTTATGTGGCACTTCTTTTGTGCCAGATACTCTTTTAACTACACACTAAAGTCTCATATCAGCACAATGAAGTAGTTATTATTATTCCTATTTTACAGATGAGGAAGCTGAGACAATGACACAGAGTAACTTTTACAAGGTCATGCTGAGAATAAATGGCAGAGCCAGGATTTTAACATACCCCACTATACTACTGCACTCCAACAAGACTTCTTGTTACAGATACACTGATGGGAAAACCTCCTGTTGATGAGTGAGAGTCCCACAAAGCTCCAGAAACACTAAAGGATTGTTGCATGTTATTATCCTCTAAGAAATGGCAAATTCCCTGATCACAAATCAGAGGATAACCAGGACACTAAAAAATGAATTTTGGTGTACCTACTCATAGAATAGGCAAAAATATAGGAATTTGTCTTTGTATTAGTTACCTTTTGCTGCATTAATAATTATCCCAAAATTCAACAGCTTAAAATAATAAATATTTATCATCTCACAGTTTCTGTAAGTCAGGAATTTATGCATAGCTTAGCTAGGTGCCTCTGTCTCAAGATCTTTTATGAGGTCACAGTCAAACTGTCAGCCAGGATTGCAGTCTCATATAAAGGCTCAACTGAGGGAGGATCTGCTTCTGAGCTCACTGATGTGGTGGTTAGCAGGATTCAATTCCTCAAACTATTGGTCAGTGGGCTCAAGTCCTTGATGTCTACCTCAGCTCCTTCCTGTGCTTCTCCCATAGGGCAACTTACAACATGGCTTCTGGCTTCCCTCAGAGTAAGTAAGCAAGAGAGATAAAGAAAACAAGCTTCAGCCCTAGCCTGTTTGGCTCAGTGGATAGAGTGTCGGCCTGTGGACTGAAGGGTCCCAGGTTCGATTCCGGTCAAGGGCATGTACCTTGGTTGCAGGCACATCCCCAGTAGGGCGTGTGCAGGAGGCATCTGATTGATGCTTCTCTCTTATCGATGTTTCTAACTCTCTATCCCTCTCCCTTCCTCTCTGTAAAAAATCAATAAAATATATTTTTTAAAAAAGAAAACAAGCTTCTAAGACAGAAGTCACCATCTTTTTATAACCTAATCTAGGCAGTGGACATTGCTTAACTTCTGACATATTTTATTTGTTAGAAGAGAGTCAATAAGTTTAACTTATACTTAAAGGGGGAGGACTAAAAAGGACATGAATACCAGGAATTAGGGATCTTAGAATCTGTCTAGCACAATCTCTAACATCATCCAAAGGCAGGAAGCTCTGCAGTGGTTCTGACAGTAGATCATTAGTCTGATTTGTTGCTTTCAAGTACTAGAGTATTCTATACCACTACATTTAGAAGAGATTCCTATACTGAGGATCAGACACTAAGTCTAATAATGCAAGGTACATTAAGATTTTACTTACATATCTATGATTTTCATTCATTTCATTTGTGCCTTTATTTGTAGTTTTTTCCAGACAGGTTTTTAAAAAGTGCTATAAAACTATATTGTTCCTTCCTTAACTCTTCATTTCTGTTTCATCCTTCAAAAGCTACCTCTTGACTCAAATCCAGGAAGATTTCCCTAACTAATCTTGCCTGGCATAAGGGATTTTTCTTGTCTGAGACCCAAGTCAATTCCTTTAAGGCACACATATAGGGAAATAATAGCAGATTATGTGGGGAATTTTAAATAGACAAGGCTGATGACACTTTTTCCCCTGCCTTAAGGGGAATCAGGTACGCCCACAACCTTCTAAATATTATATATAAGTAACACTTGTGAAAACAATTTTCTGGACTATGGACCTGCATGGATTTCAACTCTTTCTTCCTGTTTTAATTGGCCTAACAGGTATTGACCTCTGAGCTACTTAGCTGTCTGCCACTACTGCCTGTGGTTAATTACACTTGTCTATCAGCAAAGTCAACTTGATTTTTCTTGGACGGCTTGTTCCTCCAAACTGCAATTTTTTGCAGATTTCATTTTATCTAACCAAACCACAAGTTCTGCTCCCTCCTGGTATCTTCTGTCCTGCCAACACTTATTCCATATTATAAAGCCTACCCTTTTTCACTTTGAGCAAATCCTCTGCCTCTATCAGGAAAATGATTTCTTTGGGCACAGACTCCTTGTTACAACCTTACCCAAGCCTGTCCTGTTTAGGCTCTGTATCATACTTGAAAATATTCTTCCCAACTCCCTACCTCTACCATCAAATATACCTGTCCCCTGGCCAGTGTCCTTAGCACTCTCTATCTGATAAACTAAGTCATTTTGAGTTGTTGATTGCTGAGAATACCTTGATAAGTTACACTATACAGAAGGACTCTCACTTTAGTTACTGAAGAAAAACTGCTAGAGCACAAAGTGAATAGCTATGGTAGAATTTCTGACACTATGTCAGAATAGTGGGATTATTCTAATATAAGGGCATAATAGTAATACCTTTCAAGTTACACTCTTGGTGCTCCCCTGCTTCATTTATGCAAAAGATCAGTCCTTCATAGAACATATTCATCAGGGTTATGTTCCAAGATACCCAGTGGATGTCTGAAACCTTGGATAATTGCAAGGTTTTTCCTATACATACATACTTTTTCACATAAAGGAATTACTTTGTGGTTTCTCTTTGCCATATCCATATTTCCAGCATCACTATTCTTGTTGATTTGAGACCATCATTAAGTAAAATAAAGATTACTTGAATACTAGTCCTGTAATACCATGACAATCACCCTGCTAGCTAAAATCACTACTCAATGACTAATGGACAAGGAAAATATACATAGTGGATATGGTGGACAAAGGGATGATTCACATCCCAGGTAGGATGAAGTGGGATGACACAGATTTTATCACAATACTCAGAATGGTTGACAATTTAAAACTATGATTGTTTATTTCTGGAATTTTCCATTTAATATTTTTTACTGAGGTTGGCTGTGGGTAACTGAAACCAGGGAAAGCAAAACCACAGATAAGAAGGGACTATTGTATATCTATGAAAGTTCAAGACAACCTTAGGTAAAGTCTTAGTACATAAAGTCATTATGAGAAACTAGGGATATTAAAGCTTTCCTTAAAATTTGAGACTGAAAACCAAGGACAATTAGTCTCTCCTACCTTGAGGCTCAAACATGCAGAACTTTCAAAAGAACTTGAAGCTAGGTAGATGATAAAGCATGGTTGCATTCATGCCAGGCTCTCTTGTAGGCCAGAAGCAATAGTTGCATTTAAATTAGATGCACATCCATGGCCCAGTCAATTAATGAGTGACATGGTGCAAATCACCATGATCTTTGGGACATGTGTGGCCTATAAGAACTCTTCTAATTACTTTGTTCATTGGAGATTTGTGATAAGCAGGTAAGAGCCATGTCCTCTACAGATGAATGTATAGAAGAGAGCTGTCTAGGACAGATTTCTCATTTACTAGCATTAGCCAAGCTGCTTCTAGATTCAAGTAAGATATATGTCCATTAATATCTGACTTAAGTGAAATTATTTCATTCAATAAATAATTTTATTGTATATTTTCCTTTTTGTTTATCTCTTTTTCCCCCCATGAAAATGCAAGCTTCATAAGAGTAGAGATCTTGTTTGTCATGTTTCCTGTCATAACACTAGCTCCTAGAACAGGTGCTTTGCATAGAGTAGGTCAGTAAATGTTGGTTCAGTGAACATAAACACTATGGGTCTTCATTGATACTTACCAATGTGTTTCCCTGCTCAGTTCTTTCTCTTGTTCACCACACGAGTTCTTATTCTCCACTTTTTCACTCTTATTGAACCTACAATATTTTCATATAAATTCTCAGTAAAACATGCCAACTCCCACATTAAACAACAAATAGAAGACATCAGAATGTCCTCAACCACTCTCTCTAATCCTACAAACTTATATTTGCTGCATTGCTCTGATCTCTCCCTCTGTTTTCTCATGACATTCTCCCTGTGTGTCTGCCTTCACATGACATTTTATTCTTCTTATAAGGGCACATATTATCTTGGATTAAGGGCCAATCTTATTCCAGTATGATCTCATCTTGACTAATTACATCTGCAATGACAATTTCCAAATAAGGTCACATTCTGACATACTGAGGGTTAGGACTTCAACATATCATTTGGAGAATATAAGTCAACCCATACTGCCTTCTAACAATTGCCCTGTATCATTCTCCTCCTCTTAAAACACACTTCCAGAATGAGTTGTCTATACTTTCACTACCTAATACATTTAAATCAGCTTCTATTATCATCAGGTCTCTAAATCTAGTTTTACTAACTTCCTTTTACCATGTCCATTGTATGTATTTTCTTTTAAAATTTATTAAATGTTTATTTCTAGAATTTTTCATTTAGTGTTTTCTAACTATGGTTGGCCATGGGTAACTGAAACCCTGGAAAGTGAAACTGTGAATAAGAAAGTAACTACTATATAAGCTAGAAAAAAATTGCCCTAAAAAAAGTATCTCATAACATTGAGTGCTGAAGTTGTTTTTACATATACAGCTCTAAATATTTGGACATATCCTTAGAAAAGTAGGAGTTTATCTAAAAGTCTTCTAATTTTTTGCAATAGTATAATACATTGAAAAGGACAACTTTGCCTATTGTCCAGACATTCTCTGATAGGTGCCTTTTTAGAACTTTAAAAACACAATTACTGCTAACTACCAAGTTGCTATAGAATATAAGATCACCCAAAAGAATCATAAGTATTGCATCATCTCCATTGTAGAGAAAATTCAACTATAATTTTCATACAGCATTGTTTCCAAGGCATGGTTTGTTCCAATTTATGAAAAATTGCTTGATAAATGAACTTTTAGAAATTAACTATTTTGCTAGTTAGGAATTGCTTATGTTATGTGTGTGGCATTTTTCTAGTTTTTGAACATTATGCCAGAAAAGATCCTGTGGTACTTTGCTAATCAAAAGGAATCCAAATCATTTTCATGGTGATATTTTCTTCATCTCACCAATATATAGTGAGAGACATACACCACCAGCTCCCAGACTGGGTATAAGAATGTTTTGGTGTATTGCAAAAATATCCTCAGTAGGTCAATACATATTGAATTGCCTCTGTCTCTTTTGCCTCACACATGTACACACTTTCCCAGGAGACCCCTAAATAAACAAAATCCACCTCAAAACATAAAAAATGCATTATTAGTATCATTGTCTTTCTTAAAAGGGAAAGAAACAAAACCGAAGCCCAAATTAAAGATTTAGTCAAGGAATCTTAACACCACACACATTCATCCCCACCTCCTCTCCTTGGTGCCTGGAGAACAGATTGATCTTTTTTGCCTGATGTACATGGACCTTCACAATCAGGTCTTTCCGGGCTCCTCTTTCTTCCTAAACATAGATCCTTCATAACAGATATTCCCTTCATTGGTCCCTTAACACCTTGTCTCCCCTGTCTGATTGTCTCAGACTGCATCTCTTCGCTATCAGGAGTCAGTCTGATACCTTGAAAGGAGAATGAATTCTAGAGTGTGACAAATCCAGGTTTAAATCTTGGCTCTGCCATTTAATAGTCATGTGCCTTTAGGCAAAGTTTCTTAAACTTCAGTTTCCTCACCTGAAAAGTGAGGATGAGCCTAGCCATTGTGGTTCAGTGCTTGAGCATCAACCTATGAACCAATAGGTTAGGGTTTGATTCCAGGTCAGGGCACAGGCCTGGGTTGCCAGCTTGATCCCCAGTAGGGGGCATGCAGGAGGCAACCAATCAATGATTCTGTCTCGTCATTGATGTTTCCATTTCTTTCTCCCTCTCCCTCCCTCTCTGAAATCAATAAAAAAGTATATTTAAAAAAATAAAAATTAAAAATAAATTTAAAAATAAAGAAAGAAGAAAAAATGTTAGGATGATAATGTTGCCTACCTTACAGGAATTTATGTGGGTTAAGTGAGATAATGTGTGTAATGTACTTAGCCCATATTAGCTTTCCAACAAATATGATATAACATCATCATCATTGCCCTTTTTATTTTTTAAGGCATAGTCCATGGCTCAATCTTCAGCCCAGCTCACAGGTATATCCAATTTATCTGAAGTCCAATATTTTACTACATCTATATCACATGTCTGGTACTTTAATATTAGTTTTATTTGTAGGTACAAATACTGTTTCTACCCAAGTACACTGAAAGCTTATTTAGAGCTAAAATTATGCCAACCTTCTCTGAATCATTCCAGATAAATTTTTATACAGTAGGACCCCCAAAATATATGTTGAGTGTCTAAGATTATAGATGCAGAATTAGTAGGCACTGGTTGATAAGATGATGATAAAGGGCTTGAAAGATAATAAAATTAAATAATAAATTATGTTCTTACAACTAATATTTTATTGGACACTTATAGTTAGTAAAAACAATATGCATCAAGTATTTATTATATGGAAGACACTCTGCCAGGCACTTGACAGATATGGCATTTCATCCTCACAACAACATTGTGAGGTAGGTATTATTAGTTCCAATTCACAGATGAGGAAATTGAGTCTCACCAACATATTTCTGGGATCCAGGACCTAAATCATTTGACTCCAGCTTCTGAGTTCTAAACCTACAGGCATAATGCCTTATTAAGGTACAGGTACTATCCAAAGGACTTTACAAATTTTCAGAGGTCATTTCCCTATTGATACCCAGACTGGACCTGGCTAAGGTGAAAATGTGTATATAATAATATTTTCAGCATTCATGGTGGGGAAAAAAACAACAACAACACAGGGAGTTTTAGTTTATGAGACCATCTCCACACTTATCCACTGAATGTTATTTCTGATTATTCTTGAAGTGAGGATCCAATCTATGTGGGAGAAGAGGAGAGGGTGATCAAAAGGAGGCAGATAGATGGGCAGATGGCTGGAGGAGTAGATGCCCACGTGGGAGAGTACAAGGACTGTTGCATGCTGTATCCCAGGAAAGCTCAGTGTCCACCAAGGAGATAAAAATGATTGGGAAACACTTCTCAGTGCAACACACCAAATAGAATAAGAGCCTATTCATCCACTTGGAGCAAGAAAAATAACAGTGCCCACTGCTTGTGTGGGTGTTCTTGGTCTTTTCTCCAGCAAGGTGTGCATTTAAAAAAAGATTAGTACAATAGGGCACAAAGAGTCCTATTGAAAACAGCCGCCTGCATAGACTTGGCAGATTTGTACCATGGAACAGTTCCATCTGACATTTAAAATGTGGCAAAACTACTTAAATTCAATTTAAAAATAAGTTTTCCATAGCCCCTTATTTTCTTCTTATAAGCATGAGATCAATGAAGATGGCATCATGAGATTTACATTATGCCCCCTAAAATGAATGCTTGCCAAAAACAAGAATATGTGGCACTAGGGGAATGACAAGCTGATTAGGCTGCAATGATTCCCAGGCTCATGCCCGAAAAGACTATGCTCTCAAGAAAGAAAACTTGTGGGTGGAATTTGGATTGGGGTTTAAACTGGGATATAGCTCCAAACCACTGCAGCCAAGTTCACAAATGGAACATGAGATCGATATCTTCTCCCTGGTAAAGAGTGACTCATTTCAATGAACACATGGCAAAGAGCAAAGGGAATAGAGAGGGGTATTTTCTGTAATGTTACTGAGGGCCCAGTGACTTGGGCCTGCATCTTGATTTCACAGTGGTTGAATTTGATGAAAAAATTGTAAAACTCTGGTTGAATAGGTCATGTAGAATAGCTACTGACTTATTCTTGTTATACAGCATAATGATTGGAAATGCAGAACTCGATAGACAGACTTCTTTTTTTCTCCAATGAGATACTGGCTCAAAAGCGTCATACACATTCTCCAAATTATCTCCTTGTTAGAACCATGGCCAGGAGCTAGAGAACATATTGTCAACTATACAATAAGTTTTCTTGTTTTGAGTGTTGCAGAGGAAAATTCCACCCTTCTCTCCAAATGTCTACCTCTGTCCCCTTCACTGTACCTCTACAAGGGAAGAGGAGTTGGTATGCTTATTGGTCAAACTCTGAGCTGTACACCTGAAATTTTTGGGTCACGTTTGATCAGAGGACATAGTTATTGTTTCAGTACCCATTCATAACACTCTCTCACTTATACTTCTGGAAAGGGTCTATAGTTGATGCAGATTTAAGTTTTCCTCTTCTTCCATGCCTTCCTCTTTCTTACTTTCCTGCCTCAGGAACAAAAGTATGCATTCTTTTTGTCCTCTCTTTGTGCCACTCCTTGTGGGTGGTTGGATAAATGTAGTCAGGGCTGTTCTTGAGATCTGGCTCTCTATCTCTCTATCTCTCTATCTCTCTATCTCTATCTCTATCTCTATCTCTATCTCTATCTCTATCTCTATCTCTATCTATCTCTATCTCTATCTCTATCTATCTCTCTCCTTGTTCCCTGCCCCAAGCAGGAACACTGAAGTACACCAGTCCCAAGATTAGGATTAGGGAGTGGAGATGAGAAAGATATTCTATTAAGCCATCATCTTAAGCCCCATCATCCCACTTAGTTTTACTCAAAGATTATTAAGTACTGGCTCAGCTACTAATGAAATAGTAATTAGATTCCCATTTGGTTATTGTTCTTTGCATATAGTTTCCTTGATACAGAATACTACAAGAAGAAGAGGGGTCACTGAAAGAACAGGAACCAGTTAATTTTAGAGTCCAGTGCTAAAATAGCAATCCAAGACTATCAAAACCCTACCTGTAGTACTATTCTGGAATTGTAAGTATATCTTTCCTAGATTACTAAAATAGACATCTGTCTATTCCTCTCATTTCCATTTACACCTTTTTTGCCCATCCTTCTTATTATAACTAGAGTTAACTTTCTACTTTAAAAATATTTTCATACTATACATTTCCTTAAAACCATTTTTTTAATTTTTTTTTTATCCTTGGCATGACTTTAAAGACCCTAAAATGGTTCTGGTAAACTGTAAATGTGTGGTTCTCAAAATTTGTGTCAACAAATCGGTATGTTGGTCCTATTCCAGAAACAGGTTTGGTAAGACTGAGGAGAAGCCTGGAAATCTGTAATAGAACCATGCCTTAGATTATTCTGACAAATTATTCTGACAAAGCACCACACTTTAGGAAGTACTTCCTTGTGGTGGTATAGACTGACCTGCCCTCATTTTCTCCTCCTCCTCATTTGACTCCCTCTGCTCTTCCTGATATATTCTGTTCATGGACTTAGAAAATCACTCCATGTAGGCATTCCCATCACAGTCTCATAGATACATCTCCAACTTCTGTAACTAATCACACTTTTGAATGACTTTAAAAAGTCCAAATTTCATCCAATGAGAGCACTGGATCATTTATCAGAATTTAGATTCAGACTGCCACTTTTTAGCTTTGTGATTTTAAGCAAATTATTTGATCTGTCTGCAACACAGTTCCCTCCTCTGTATTAAGGTGGTAATGTGAAAGGCAGTGTAGTGTAACAGTTAAGAGTATGGACCAGAGCCCAGACTGAAGGGGGATCAAACCTTGGCTCTGCTAGTTGCTAGATGTATGATCTTGGGCATCTTACTTCACTCCTTCATTTTTTCAGGTTTGTTGTCTGTACAGTGTACCGTATAATACGTGGAAATAACTCATGTGGTGAAATTTAAATGAGTTTATATGGGCAAGTGGTTGGCACATAGTAAGCACAATAAAGGTGTTAACTATTACTATATTCTACTATATTGGGGTAAAATTACTGCAGTAACTACCTCAGAGGGTTCGTATAAAAATAAAAATTATATGAAATGATGTATGATAAAGTACTCAATAAACTATGAAATGCGATATAAATGTAATCATTTAGTTGATTTAGTTGAAATATGTTAGTTCTATAACTAAACTCAGACTGCACAGAAAAGACTAACACCTCATCTATACAACAATTTCTGGAGAAAGCTTATCGCTTACCCCCGGGCTTAACAGCTCCAGTGTTTTCAACAGTTTCTTATATCACATAGCTATGGCTTCTCCATCATCTTGGTCATAATTTAGAGATGTAGTATATTTAGTTATTCACTCTTTAATCCATCAAACATTTCACAACACTACTACATTTTCGTCCCATCTTTCTAAACTGTAAAATCTTTTAAGTGTTTAGAGTTACTGGGCATGCTGTCTACACATTCAGGTGTACATTACAACATTGTAGTTAGACAACCATATACTTTACAAAGTATTTTGAAACAGTATCTAAGGACTTTAAAACAGTAGTTAGTAATTGATCAATAAACATTAGCTATTATTATTTGGATGCCTGGAATGTGAGCTGTATGACACTCAAATAATAATAGCTAATACTTATTGATCAATTATAAGATACTGCTTTAAAGTCCTTAGATACTGTTCCAAAAAATTTGTATGTATAAACCCATCTTATTCTCACAACAATTCTATGAAATAATTGATTTTATTACTTCTGTTTGATTTTATAGATCAGAAAACTGGAGAACTGTGAGGTGATGTCGATTCCCTGAGATTCAACAGCTAATAAGTGGTAGAGCTATGATTTTAAACTGGAAGTTTAGTGCTAAAACCCACATGTAATCAATGAGATGTCCCTTTGCTTGTTATTGAAAAAATGAAATGGAATTAGGTAGCCATAATTTAACCCTCAGTGAAGCAATACTAGGCCTGTGTGATCACCATGGCCTTTTCTTAGTGTTTGCAACCCATTTCTTTATGAACTCATTAAAGATTTCCACAAAGGATTAATGTTAACATTACTGGCCTATAATTTTTAGAATCTAACCACCTCTTTGTAAAAAATCAAATTAGCATTATTTTTATTGCATTCAGTCAGAGACTCCTTTCACTGAATTAATATGATTTTTCTCTAACCTATGACTAAGCAGCCTGGTTGCATATCATAATTAAAAGTCAACTTCCAGAATTTTATTAAATATTTAATTAGTGTCCTTGGCAGAAAGGCAGAAAGCCTAACTAAAATATTAAAAATGGCTCTTTAAACACATTCACTAGGAAATGAAATTAAGCAGAAGACACACAAAAAAGTTTATATTCTAAGCAGACACTGGTAATTATCACATTGGACCACGCATCTGTCTAGCCACCTTCTGTTCACAAGATGAAATTAAAACTGTTGGTGTGCTGGCTTGCTATTCCTGTTAGTTACAATCTCCTCCTATTTGCCTGCAGGTAGGGATCCTCTGCATTGCTATTTAATTTCGCTGACATTTTGAGAAAGTAGAGTGAACCTTCTGTTTTTATTTCCTTGTCCCTAATAGGGTCTGTTACCAATCGCCCCCAGAAAAAGCTATTTATTGCTATCTCTTTTTATGGTTTTTCTTTTCATCTTCCTGCTAACTTTCTATGGAGAAACTTTATGTGAACATTCAATTAGGCAGGGAGTGGGAAAGTGGGAAACAGGAAATAAATTGCTGGCTTTTATTCTTGGTTGTGCACTGTGGCAATATTTTGGTCAAAATTGTTCAGGTCCCTATAAGTTTTATGGAACATTATAAACCCCCAAAATTGAAAAAGTAAATCCTCAAAAAAAAACTTCACCATCATTTTCCAACTTGTGTACTGTGGACCATGAACGCAGAGTCAATTTTAAGGGTATGTAGGAGGGAGGAAGTTGTATGCTCAAACAAGTTTTGGAAAAATTGTACATTTTCTACATAAGTGGACATAATTTATAATTTCAACCAACAATATTTCAATTATTTACAATTTCAATTACTATTTACAATTTTAATTTAGCAAATATTTGCTAGTGATCTTCTGTATTTCAGAAACTGCTGCAGGCTAGTGATTGAAAGGTGACTAAGGCAAATGTAATCCCTGCTCTAATGGAGCTAATATCCTAGTTGGAGAGACAGAAAATATACAAGTCAATGAATAAATACATGAGATAATCTTAGATAATAATAAATGCTTTGAATTAAATTAAATAGAGTGATGAGATTGAGCATGGCAGGAGGATGTATTGGAACTTTAGATAGAATCTTCAGGGAAGGGCTCTCCAAGGAGGTGATATTGATCTGAAATGCTCTGAGGCAGGAAGGAGTTTAGTGTGTTCAAGGAACAGCAAGGAAGCTGAAGTGATTGGAGCAGAGTGTTAAGGAAAAGAGGAGTCCCAGTGATATTGGAAATGAAGGTAGGGGCCAGCTCATGTAGGGCCATGTAAACTGTGTTAGGGTAAGAGATCAACCAAAGGACTTATATGCATTCATATAAGCATAACCAGTGGACATAGACAGTAGGGGTGTGAGGGCCAGTGCTGGGGGACAGGAGCAGATGGGGAGAGGTCAATAGGGGGAAAAGGAGTCATATGTAATACTTTCAACAATAAAGAATTTTTTTTAAATGGGGATATGATGAATACAGTCTTCCCTACCCCTCAGGGTTGGTTTCTCCTACCTCAGGGCCTTTGCACAGGCTCTTCTCTTGCTAAAATGCTCTTCCTCACCCCTTTTTCTTTTATAGAATGGACTCCACTTTTCCTTTAAGACTAAGTCAATCATTACAGCTGCCTAACCACGTTGGGGAGCTGTGGGGGCTGTGGTAGGGATTAAATGGTTTTGAGTAGGAAAGTGGCTTAACTCAATTTACATCAAGACTCTGAAAAGTCCTACCTTAAGGAAATCTGCTTAGCATTTTTTTTTTGCTTGTTTGTTGTTGTTGTTTTTGTTAATCCTCAACTGAGGATATTTTTCCATTGATTTTCAGAGAGAGTGGGAGAGGAAGAGACAGAAATATCAATGTGAGTGAGAGACATCGAATGGTTGCCTCCTGCACACACCCCAACAAGGGCCAGGGAACCTGCAACCAAGGGACATGCCCTTGACCAGAATTGAACCTGGGACCCTTCAGCTCTATCCACTGAGCCAAACTGGCTAGGGCTGCTTAGCATTTTTCATCTAGTAATTCCCAAGCACATTTGATCATTACAGAGTTTTATCCCTATAGAACACGTTTTTAACATATTATATAGCAGCATCCCATAGCACACCAGTTTAGGAAATACTTGAAATAAATTTGTGAGTGAAATGACCATTTTGCAATATTATGGGATGCTTGAGGATATACTGAAAATACAAATGAATACAGACAGATAGATGATGGGGATAAGTACAGACATTTCCCCCATAGTTTTAGAAAAGGTGCACAGTAGATTATAGAGTTGGGTTAGGTTTGGGCAGAAGGTTGGTTAGGGTTCTTTTATATTCTTGCAAAATAAGCACATTTTCTCTTCTCAAACACTGACACTAATTGTTGTCAGGAGGACTTCAATTTATTTGTCCTTTAGCCAAGCTTTGCTCATAGAGGGTTCTGAAGGAAACGTAATTGAAACTAGAGCAATGTTTGCTTGGTTCACTTTAAGAAACAGATCAGCCAAGGGCCCCCAGTTTGATTCCCATCAAGGGCATGTGCCTTGGTTGCAGGCTCCTCCCGGCCCAGGCCCTGGTAGGGGTACTTGTAGGAGGCAACCAGTTGATGTGCCTCTCTCATTATTGATATTTCTCTCTGTCTTTTCCTCTCTCTTCCACTCTCTAAAAATCAATGGGGAAAATATCCTTGGGAGAGGATTAAAAAAAGAAACAAATCAGTAATACAGCATTATTTTTCACAATATGTATCTCAGAATAGGAAAGGAGAAGTGGGAAAATGAGTAAGAAGAGACAGCTGAGTAGTAAGTAAGAGAAAGGGTATTTTCCAGTTGAATCTGTGGGGCTCAAAACATGATGGATGCCAGGAAAATTTCATCTCCTTGTGGGATATTAGGAGGATATTAGAAAGATAAACTTGAGAAGAAGAATGAGGACTTGATGGGTGACAGTTGAGTTGAGTGGTTAAAACCATGGGCATTGAAACCAGGCTTAGGTTTCAGACCCATCTATTCCAGTTACTAGCTGTGTGGCATCAGACAAGTTGTTTAATCCCTCTGAGACTTATTTTTCTCATGAATGAAATGAAGATGATATGGTATTTAGCACATAATAATGTTGAGGGGATTAAATGAGTTTATATATTTAAAGAGTTGAGTGCTTTGCCTGGTATAGTATGCATTATAAAATGTGTCTGTTGTCAAATTTATTAATGCCTAGGTCTTTAGGAGAGAGAAATGTAAATGGAGATCAGTGCTGTCAAAGAGAAGTTTTCATAACAATGGAAATATCTTTTATTTGAGCTGTAGTAGCTCAGCTACTAGCCACCACATGAAACCATTGAGTTCTTGAAATATTTCTAGTGCAACTGAGGAACTGAAATATTAATTTTTTAATTTTAATTAATTTAAACTTAAGCAGCCATGAGTATCTACTAGTCAGTGCAGCTATGGGTGCTCAGAATTATGGAACTTACGTGGAGAAAAAACGGTTGAAATGCCTTTGGATTTGGAAGGGGAAGGAGCAAAGAGAAGAAAGTAGATTAAAAGGGGAGACAAACATAAGGTATGAAGCTTCCAAAAGAATTAAGATGAGAACATAAAAAACCTTGGTTCTATCATCCAACTAAATAGGAACCTTACATGAGGATGTTACCCATGACCCTCAACCACATATGTACCTTTATATTATATCTAGAATCCAGTAATTTCTCTCATCATTTCTTGACCCTTTTTCTATTTTCAAACTGCATTGTGTCCTAAGGTAATGGGTTTTATACATTTACCACCTTCTGTATAAAGAGGTTTTTCTACTTTGTTGCTTTCACGCTATCTTCTCCAGTTCCAAGTAATAGTACTAGTCTTTGACAAGTTCCAAGTGCTTTAACGATATCCCTCAAATTATCCAATGACAAGTGGACATGTCAATTCTTCTCCAGAGAGTCTTGGCTAATGTAACTACATTTAGTCTTCAGGAGACTCAGGGTCAGATTAAGCACTCTGAAGTATCCTGATTTGTCCTAGCCTGCCTTAGCACGTAAAACCCCTGTGATTAGAGTTTTATGTTGAGTAAAGGCTTTGATTTTAGAAACCCATTAAAATGCAAGTATGTCACATTGGAAGCCAGAAGCAACCACTTACCATCTTGACTTACTTTCTTCACATTGGAGTCTAAGGACCTGGTACTATGTCAGTTTGGATTTGCAAAGAGTACATGGAGAAAGGCCCAGATCATGAAGGGTCTGCTGCCTAGCATGGAATACCACAAAAGATTAAGTACAACAGCCCTGTGCATCTTCACAGGAAACAAAAAGAGACAACTGAAGAAGGGCATCAGATAACACCAATGTCAACAAAATTTAAGATTTTGCCTCTCCACAATGGAATTGCTTTGTTGCTTCATTGTTTCAAATGGTTGGACCCAGTTACAGGGTCCAGAAGCCACAAGATAAAGCTGTTCTAACTCCCTTCACAGACAATGGACTGAAATGATTTACAGGTGGTAAACAGTAAAAAGCTAATGTTTCATTGGGCTAATCAACTTCCTTAGAACTTTATTTGGCCTTTGAGTCTTTTCCAGTCAATCTTCTTTATGTGAAGACTTTAATTAACTCCATGTAGCCACCAGTTTGGCCTCTTTTGACTCCATCTTCCCTGAATCTGTCAGTAAAATAGCAATACATCATTTTGCCCCAGACCTACATCTTGTTAATGATGCTGGCCCAGTACGAACTGAGTTCAAATGTAGTCAGTATTCAAGTAATGGCATTGTTTATAAAATGCTATGTTTTCCATTAAGTTTAACAAACAATTCTTGAGTATCAACTATGTACGGCTTGAACATAAATTGAAAAATGAATTCTTGTCTCCAAGAAGCATATGCTACGGAAAATGATCTTACTCTTCTCTAGGTTATTCATTATTTATTTATCACATTCCTATTTAGTATCTACTGCAATCAACTATGCTAGGAATTTGGCAGGTGATATAGAACAATTTAGGCACATTCCCTACCCTCAGAGAGCTTTGCATCCCACAGACATTTGTAATTTATTTTGGTGTAAGGCTCAGCTTATCTTAGTTTCCCTAGCACAAAAGACACTTATTTGGTTATTTGTCTTATGTTTCCCTTAGGAAAGGCATGAAAAGAAGAGATAATATTTAACATAGGTTTGGAAAGATTTAGAAAACAAGTACAAAAACGAGGGCATTTGAGTCAGGGAAAAAAAAAACATACAGCATAAATAGAGACATGTAAATGTCCAAGATATGAAAGTTAAGTTTGGGAGGACAGTAGAGTTCATGAGGAGGATTTTTTAAAAAATCAAATCTGATTGTTTTTATTGACTAAAGTTTTACATATGTATCCTTTTTCCCCAATTAACACCCCCAACCACCCTCACCCCGGGCAAGCCCCCACCGCCCCAGTGACTGTGTCCATCGGTTGGTTATGCTAATATGCATTCATAAAAGTCCTTTGGTTGCTCACTAATCCCCATCCCCTATCATTTGTCTCTGGATCTATTCTTGTTCATCAAATTATGTTAATCATTATATCCCACATATGAGTGAGATCATGTGGTATTTCTCTTTCTCCAACTGGCTTATTTTGCATAGCATAATGCTCTCCAGTTCCATCCATGCTGTTGTAAATGGTAAGAGTTCCTTTTTTTTAATAGTGGCATAGTATTCCATGTTGTAGATATACCACCATTTTTCAATCCAGTCATCTGCTGATGGGCACTTAGGTTGTTTCCAAATCTTAGCTATGGTAAATTGTGCTGCTATGCAC
>NW_006293787.1:46492-53328 GCF_000327345.1 Myotis davidii | reverse complement strand
AGTATGGTGTAAGTTGGTGGTCTAGTTTCATTTTTTTGCAAGTACCTATCCAATGATCCCAACACCATTTATGAAAGAAATTGTCTTTACTCCATTGTATACTTTTTTGCTTCCATTGTCAAGTATTAATTGAGCATAAAGGCTTGGGTCAATTTCTGGGTTCTCTGTTCTGTTCCATTCGTCTATATGTGTGCTCTTGTGCCAATACAAAAGTGAGCTGAGAACTGTGGCTTTGTAATGTAGCTTGATATCTGGTATTCTGATCCCTCCAACTTTGTTCTTCTTTCTCAGGATTGCTGTGGCTATTCGGAGTATTTTTTTATTCCAGATGAATTTTTGGAGAGCTTGTTCTAGATCTTTGAAATATGCCATTGGTATTTTAAAGGGGATTGCTTTGAATCTGTATATTGCTTTGGGTAGTATGGACATTTTTAATGTTGATCCTACCAATCCATGAACAGGGTATGTCCTTCCATTTGTTTGTCTTCCACTATTTCTTTTTTTCAATGGTCTGTAGTTTTCCAAGTACATGGCTTTTACATCCTTAATTAAGTTTATTCCTAGGTATGGACAACCTAGATGAAATGGACATATTCTTAGAAAAATATGTCCATTGGAAGACTTTTGATGACTGGAAGACTTTTGATGACTGATTCAATTTCTTTTGTAGTTATCAACCTATGCAGGTTTTTGACTCTTCTTGGTTGAGTTTTGGGAGCTTGTATTTTTCTAAGAATATGTCCATTTCATCTAGGTTGTCCATTTTGTTGGAATAGAGTTGTTCATAGTATTTTTCCATAATCGTTTGTATTTCTTTGGGATCAGTTGTAATGTTTTTGGTGCAATGGTAAATTGGATTGTGTTTTTTTTCCCATTTCTCTTTCTGTGAATTCACTGTTGGTGTATAAAAAGGCCATAGATTTCTGGGTGTTAATTTTGTATCCTGCTACATTGCCAAATTCATTTATTAAGTCTAGTAGTTTTTTGATGGAGTCTTTGGGGTTTTCTATGTATAGTATCATGTCATATGCAAATAAGGACAATTTTACTTCTTTTCCAATGTGGATGCCTTTTATTTTTTCTTCTTGTCTGATCGCTATGGATAGTACTTCTAGTACTGTGTTGAACAGGAGTGGTGAAAGTGGGCATACTTGTCTTGTTCCTGTTCTTAGGGGAAATGGATTTATTTTTTGCCCACTGAGTATGATGTGGGCTGTAGTTTTGTCATATAGGGCTTTTATTATGATGAGGTATGATATCTCTATTCCCACTTTGCTGAGAGTTTTTATCAAGAAAGGATGTTGTATTTTGTCAAATGCTTTTTCTGCATGAATTGATATGATTATGTGATTTTTGTCTCTCAGTTTGTTTATGTGATGCATCACATTTACTGATTTGTGGATATTGAACCATCCTTGCATCACTGGAATAAATCCCACTTGGTCATGGTGTATGATATTCTAATGTATTGCTGAATCCAATTTGCTAGCATTTTGTTGAGTATTATAGCATCTATGTTCATCAAGGATATTGGCCTGTAGTTTCCTTTTTTTCCCATTTGGTGTCTTTATCTGGTTTTGGGATTAGGGTAATGTTGGCTTCATAGAAAGAGCTTAGAAGTGTGCCTACCTCTTTCATTTTTTGAATATATCTGAGTATGATAGGTTTGAGTTCTTTGAATGCTTGTTACAACTCCCCTGTAAAACCGTCTGGACCAGAGCTTTTGTTTGCTGGAAGGTTTTTGATCATGGTTTTTGTTTCAATGAGCCTCCAGGTGTTTGATTTATTTTATTGTTTTTATTATAGTTGATTTCTAATTTTACGCCACTGTGATCTGAGAAGATGGTTTATATGTTTTCTATCTTCTTGAATTTGAAGAGACGTTGCCTGTGTCCCAATATATGGTCTATCTTTGAAAATGACCCATGTGCACTTGAGAGCAATCTATATTCTGTGGCTTTGGGGTGAAATATTCTGAAAGTGTCAATTAATTCCATCTGATCTTATGCACCGTTTAGGATTGATGTTTCTTTGCTGATTTTTTGTTTAGAGGATTTGTCCAGTGGTGATAGTGGGGCATTAAAGCCCCCTACTATGAATGTATTGCTATCAATCTCTCCCTTGATATCCTCCAAAAGTTTTTTTTTAATGCATTTGGGTGCTCCTGTATTCAGCGCATATATGTTTACCAGAGTTATATTTTCTTGTTGGATTGCTCCCTTTCGTATTATGAAGTGGCCTTCCTTATCTCTTGTTAAGTCCTTCACTTTGAGATCTAATTTGTCCAATATAAGTATTGCTGCCCAAGCTTTTCTTTCATTTCCCATTGCCTGAAAAATCTTTTTCCATCCCTTCACCATCAGTCTATGTGAGTCCTTTTCTCTAAGGTGGGCTTACTGTAGCAGCAGGTATATGGGTCATGTTTTCTTATCCACCTAGCTAATCTATGACTTTTGATTGGGGCATTTAATCCATTAACCTTTAAAGTTATTATTGATAGGTACTTGTTTGTCACCATTTTTATTCTTTTCTCCTGTGTTCCTTCTTCGTTTCCTATTTCTTCTTATTACAGCAGACGCTCTAGCATTTCTTGCATTACTGGTTTGGTAGTGATAAACTCCCTTAGTCCTTTTTTCTCTGTGAAGCTCCTCATTTCACCCTCAATTTTGATTGGTAGCCTTGCTGGGTACAGTATTCTTGGATTCAGACCCTTTTTTTGCATGACTTTGCATATTTCATGCCATTCCCTTCTAGCCTAATGTGTTTCTGTTGAGAAATCAGTCGCTAGTCTGATGGGGGATCCTTTGTAGGTAACTTTCTGTCTCTCTCTGGCCACTTTTAAGATTCTTACTTTGTCATTGGTGTTTGCCAATATAATTATAATGTACCCTGGCGTCGGTCTTTTGGGGTTCATTTTGTTTGGGACTCTGTGAGCTTCTTGGATTTCTGTGAGTTTTTTCTTCACAATCAGGGAAGTTTTCTGTCCTTACTTCTTCAAATATGTTTTCTATTCCTTGCTCAGTTTCCTCTCCTTTTGGAACCCTTTTATGTTGTTTCATTTCATGTTGTCCCAAAGTTCCCTTAGGCTCTCCTCCTGTTTTTTAAGTTATTTTTCTAGATGCTGCTCTGCTTGGGTATTTTTTCCTACCTTGTCTTCTAGCTCACTGATGCGGTCCTCTGCTTCTTCTAGTCTACTGTTGATGCTTTCTATTGGGTTCTTTATAGCAGTGATATCATTTTTCATTTCTTCTTGGTTCTTCTTCATTTCCTCTTATTTCTTACATACATTGTTGAATTTGTCTTCCATTCTTTTCAGCCACCTTATGACCATTTCTCTGAATTCTTTCTCTGACGTATTGCTTGCCTCCTTTCCTTTTACCTCCTTTTCTGGTGATGCCACCTTTCTTTCATTTGCAGGCTGTTTCTTTGTCTCCCCATGGTATCCCTTGTCCGGGTCAGTGGTTATGTAGCTCTCTCTCTCCGTCCAGCTCTGTGCCTAATTCTCCAAATGTCTCTTCTGCATGTCCTTTTTCTCCTGACACTAAGCAGCCGGCACACTAGTAAAATACGAGGCTGCCATTTTGTTCCCAGTCCAGCTATGGGCTGAATTTTAGTGTTCCCTTCTGCCAGCAGCCTTGTTGATCCACTTCCACACTCACTGATCATACTGGCCCCAACAGTTGCAGACTTTGTGGGGTGCAGACTTCCCCTGGGTGTATTCCTCTCTCCAACCTGGATTGCAGACCTCACCTTTCCCTAGGCAAAATCTGACCTTTCCTTGAGGAGGAGCAGGGCTCATCCAAGTCCACGTATTCACTCTGCTTCATATTCTTTTTATAGCAGACCCTTTAGCATTCCTTGCATTGCTGGTTTGGTGGTAATAAACTCCTCTGTCCTTTATTGTCTGTGAAGCTCCTGATCTCAACTTTTATTGATAGCCTTGCTGGGTACAGTATTCTTGGATTCAGACCCTTGCTTTGCATGACTTTGCATATTTCATTCCATTCCCTTCTGGCCTGTTGTGTTTCTGTTGAGAAATAAGTCAATAGTCTGATGGGAGATCCTTTGTAGGGAATTTTCTGACTCTCTCTGGCAACTTTTTAAGATTCTTACTTTGTCATTGGTGTTTGCCAATTTAATTATAATGTTTCTTTGTGTCGGTCTTTTGGGGTTCATCTTGTTTGGGACTCTGTGAGCTTCTTGGACTTGTGTGAGTTTTTTCTTCCCTATATCAGGGAAGTTTTCTGTCATTATTTCTTCAAACAGGTTTTCTTTGCCTTGCTTAGTTTCCTCTCCTGACATCCCTATCATGCAGATGTTGTTTTGTTTTTTGTTGTCCCAAAGTTCCCGTAGGCTCTCCTACTATTATTTTTTTAAGTTTTTTTTTTCTAGTTGCTGCTCTACTGGGTATTTTTTCCTACCTTGTCTTCTTGCTCACTGATGTGGTCCTCTACTACTTCTAGTCTACTTTTGATGCTTTCTATTGAGTTCTTTATAGTAGTGAGGTCATTTTTCATTTCTTCTTGGTTCTTCTTCATTTCCTCTTGGTTCTTACACATATTGTTGAATTTGTCTTCCACCTTTTTCAGTGATCCTGTGACCATCCCTCTGAATTCTTTCTCTGACATATTGCTTGCCTCCATTTCAACATCCCTTTCTGGTGATTTCTCCTTTTCTTTCATATGCGGGCTGTTTCTTTGTCTCCCCATGATGGCTCCTCTCTGGGTGTCTGGTTATGTAGCGCTCTTTCTCCTGCATTTACTTTCTCTAGGCAATATCTGGTCTTTCCATCCATGAATTGCCTTATCAACTGTGTTTAATTAACCAATTCCATGTGGATATTATTCAATTCAGTTGTTCTTTCTATTTGCTCTATGAGAAGGCACAGGGCTCTTCTGCATTTTGTGCCATTTTGTCTTCCACTTGACAGACTTTTTAGGTGCCTGCAGTCAAGGAGGCTATAATCCTGGTGTTCCTGGGTTTGCAGATGAGGCAGCTGGTTCCTGGGCATTGTGGTTGTAGGGTTCTGGGATGTATCTGAGGTATCCCCAGTTGAAGGTAAGGCTTGGCTTCAGATCACAGCCACTCTATCCTTCAAGTTTGTGCAATCTCTGCAGCATAACCGGCTGCTCAGGGTGAGATTTCAGCAGCAGTAGAGGCTGCCCGGGCAGGAGAGCCTGGTCCACCAGTTCCCAACAGTCCCTTGGAATATAGTGTCCCTCACTCACAAATACAGACACTCCCAGCACATCCACACACTCTCTTTTTGTTCTCTCACTCACTTGCTATCTTGCAGCCTGCCATCCTGTCAGCAGTCATCTTGGAAACCCCTGCAAATCTGATTTTTAAAAACTAAATATGGGACGTTAGATTGGTAGAATACCAATAAGAGCTTTGAATGCTAGGGTGAGAATTCTATAGTTAATTCAGCAGATATACAGGGCTACTCATGCCTACTGGGTTTTTTTTTTTGAATAAAGAAATGATATTACCAAATATATACTCTCAGAAGACTAATGTGGAATCTGTACATTGGATGGCTAGGAGGTGAGAAAGACAGGAATCAGGAAGATGTGTTAGAATGTTTCTGTAAAAGGCCAGATAAGACAACAAGAGCCTTTATTAGGAGAGTGTCAGTGGGCATGAGAAGGAGTGGATGGACCCAAAGTACAATTTGCCTGACTTGGTTAATGACTGATTTTAAGTAGGAGAAATCAAAGAGGATACCAAAGGTTGGGTAGAAAAAACTTAATCATATTTTGTACATTACAGATTAAAGGTTTGCAAAGAAAATTTTTTTTTTCAATTTCTGTGGGTTCTATGAAGAGCTTATCTTTTCAGAAAGGCTTCATCAATATTGAAAATAAATTTTGAATCCATTTAATTCATATATTTATGGGTATGACTATGTTCATTTCAACACATGTTTATTGGACATCTGTTATGTCCTAAGCACCCTTCAGACACTGAGAATAAAATGGTGAAGGAAAATAGCATGGTTCCTTCCCCTATAAGCTTAGAGACTTTTGAATTAGACCCTGTTCTAAGTGCTGAAAATACAACAATGAAAAAGTTCTCTAAACTCATGGAGCTTATATTTCAGTAAAGGAGACTGACCCCTCAAAAGTAAACAAGTAATATTATTTCAGATAAAGATAATTGCTATTAAAAATGGAACTAGGTGAGAGGAAACCAAGATGGCGACATAGGTAAACACCTGAAATTGCTGCCTCACACAACCACTTCAAAAATACAACTAAAACACAAAATGGACATCATCCAGAACCACAGGAAGGTTGGCTGAGTGGAAAGTCTACAACTAGAAGGAAAGAGAAAAGCACACTGAGACTCAGAGGAGGTGCAGAAGTAAAGTGCAGAGGTACAGAGGCACACGCGGAAAGGGCTGGCAATTGAGGACGTGGTTGTCTTTTTCAATCGGGAGGGAAACATAAGTTCCCAATGGCCCTGGACTCCAGTTCCGGGCGAATCTCTGGAGACCCAGACTCATACAGGGAGAAATTGGACTGTCGGGCAGCAGGCAGAACTCGAGGGGGGCTTTCTCTCAGAAGTGATTGCAGTGATTACCATGGGACACTGAGACCCGGAACTTCTTAGGGCAGGACTGAGGATCAGCCATAGCTATTTGCTCCACCCTGTTGATTCCCTGAGACCCTGCCCAACCCAAGCTGTGGCAGAGGCTTTTGCATATGAATGACCAGGCCCTCTGCAATCTACAATTACCTAACAAACTGAAGCTGGGTCAGAGAGACCCAGAACTTCCAAAAGAAGGCCCAAGGCCCCACAGCAGCTTGCACTGCTTCACAGCTGGGCCTCAT
>NW_006293787.1:41723-45482 GCF_000327345.1 Myotis davidii | reverse complement strand
TTGCAACCAAGATTACTTTATCCAGCAAGGCTATCATTCAGAATAGAAGGTCAGATAAAGAGCTTCACAGATAAGAAAAAGCTAAAAGAGTTCACCACCACCCAACCAGTATTATATGAAATGCTGAAATGTATTCTTTAAGAACAGTAAGAAGAAGGAAAAGGTAAAGATAAAAATTATGAACAACAAATACATATCTATCAACAAGTGAATCTAAAAATCAAGTGAATATAAAATCTGATAAACAGAATAAACTGGTGAATATAATAGAATCAGGGGCATAGAAAGGGAGTGGGCTGACAATTCTCAGGGAGGAAGGGGTGTAGGGGGTGCAGGAAGAGACTGGACAAAAATCGTACACCTATGGATGAGGACAGTGGGAGGAGGGGTAAGGGCAGAGAGTGGGGTGGGACCCGGGTGGAGGGGAGGTATGGGGGGAAAAAAGAGGAACAACTATAATAACCTGAACAATAAAGATTTTTTAAAAAAATGGAACTAGGTAACAGGAGATAGTGGCAGGGGTGATGGGATGTCCAGTGATGGGCTCTTTGAGGGGGGAGCAAATCATACAAAATATCCTGGGGGAGAACACTCCAGGCCGAGGAATGAGCAAGTACCAAGTTCCTCAGAAAGACAATACAATGGCAAGTTCAAGGGAGAGAAACAAAGTTCATGTGGCTGGAATAGAATGAGCAAGAGGAAGAAACGTAGGTAGGGCAGGATCATAACAGGTTCTATATGTTATGGTAAGAAATTGTTTCACCCTGAGTGTATTGAGGATTTTAAAATGTAAGTAACATGGGCTCTAGCCAGTTTTGCTCAGTGGAGAGAGCGTCAGCCAATGGACTGAAAGATTCTGGGTTTGATTCCTGTCAAGGGCACATACCTCAGTTGTAGGCTCCTCCCTAGCCCAGGCCCGGTCCAGGCTCGTGCAGGAGGTAACCAATTGGGGTGTTTCTCTCACATCAATATTTCTCTCTGTCCTTCCCTCTCTCTTCCACTCTCTCTAAAAATCAATGGGAAAATATCCTCAAGTGAGGATTTTTAAAAAAAGTAAGTAACATGGTTTAGTTTACATTTTAAAAGGATCACTCTGGATGTTGTGCTGAAAATAGACTCTAGAGGGGCTGGTGTAGAAGCAGGAAAATGTGTTAGGAAGCTATAAATACACCTGTATATCTGTATGTCTCTTGTCTTTTTGTGGCAAAACAATGTTTCTCCCTAACCTGTGGGAAACTGATATAGGGTTAAGCCTCGGACTGACCTGCTGACAAAGTCACAAACAAGTCCTAGCTTAGAGGGCATAGTCCTCTTAGCATAATTAGGCTTGACCTTATAACACTCCCTAGATCTTATCTGGGAAGCTAATGGGCTGAGGAAGTTCAGGAAGTATAACCATGGTGTAAACAGGTGAAACTCACAAGAAAAGTGTAACTTTGGTAACCACTACCTTGTTTACCCCTCACTATAAAAAGCTTGGTGAGGCCTGAGCACGGTGGAAGTCCTTCCTCTTGAGTTGGACTCGCTCGCCTGGTCCCCCAATATTCCCAAATTATCTCCTGTCTTTTCTCTTTCATTTGTTGTGTGGCTCCGCTTCCAGACCCGAACCCTGAACCACGCAGGACGTGGAGGGAAATACGACAGTAACCGAAAAAAAAAAGGGGAACCTATAATATACTTTATCACTCATCATTTTTGTTCCAATGTAGAGCAATAAAATAATCATTCAGAGTACGTAGTTAAAACTTATATCAAATTTTGGCTATTTAGGCAACTCATTCATTCATTCGTTCAACAAATATTTATTGAGTGGCTACTAAGTGCCATGTACTGTTCTAGACCCCAAGGATACAAATCTGAGCAAAACATAAATAATACTTTCTCTCATGAAGTTTTTCATCTTATGTGGAAGATGTATATCTATGAAATAATTATACACATATATAATCAGAAACCATGATAAGTGCTATGAAGGAAAAATAGCCTGCTCTTCAAGGTTTATTTCTTATATGAATGAATTTGCAATAAGTATGTGGTCATTTACATTGCCATTTTAGGAGTAGGGCACATGTAAAAGGGAAAAGCTCATGAAAGACCTTAGATATCCACTGTCAAGTATCTATATAAATATAAAGAGGCAATATGCAAATTAGGCCAGGATGCCGTAATGGGTCACTACCACACAGGAGGAGGTTGCACATGTAGGTGAGGCCTGGAGCAGAGACAGAGACAGGGGCCAGCAAGCCTCCACATCCTGGCTCAGGCCGATCCCCTGGAGCCAGAGCGGACATGGACAAGGATAAGGGGACCAGCCCGCAGCCTCCCCAGCCAAATGCAGGCCTGGAGAGGAGACGGCAGACCCACTCCTGCAGAAGCAGCATAGCTCCCTCCCACCTCCCATGGAATTGGCGTGGCTCCCTCCTGGATCCCATGGGCACTGGCAGCTCGCTTCCACTTCCCAGGGAAGCTGCACGGCTCCCATGGAAGCAGTGCGGCTACCAGTGGCACACTGCGGTTCCCACCGGCTCCCGTGGGTGCCAGCAGCTTGCTTTCGCCTCCTGTGGAAGCTGCACAGCTCCTGCAGAAGCAGTGCAGTTCCTGGCAGTGCACTGCAGTTCCCACCAGCTCCCACAGAAGCAGCAGGTGGCCTACTGCACACGACATCATACAATGGACTAGTAGTTAATTATAACTGCATTCCAATAATGAAGTGCAAGTGACTACATTAAAATAATGGAGATGCCCCAGAAAAGAAATACAACAATGCAATAAAGAGCATGCTCAGTCACAGCACAGGGATGAAGTATCTGTAAGGGAACACTGATCAAGCAAGGATTCTGCCCTAAAAAAGTTACAGTATTGTGTGTTTCTGTACTCTAAGAGGTCTTTCCTAATTGTCCTCACCATTCCAAGTCTGGGAAAAACACCCTTTTTAGAGACCAATAGCACCTGCTCTTCATTCCATGACACTGTGACTCTAGAGACTCTAGTCTCTATGACCATTGCTTTTGAACTTGGATTTCTTCTCTGACTAGACAATGGGACATAAGGACAGTGAGACTGGCCAACTTGTCCACTGAGGTATCTCCACATTTCAAAAGAAATGGCCCATGATGGGCATTCAATAAGTGATGAATTAAAAATACAAAGTAAAAATAACAAAAGTACCATCAGTGACTTAGATAAATTGTTACACTCATTTATTGGAGGCAGAGGGCACTTCTAACTAAGATGAATCAGAGAAGGTTTGGTAGAAGATTATTTTTGTGCTGGTCTATGAAGATCACACAAGATAAGATGTGGGCATGAGGGAAGACATGCCAAGTGATGTGAACAGTGTGAACAAAGGCATGGAAAAATGCCAGATATGCTTGTTAAACTAAAAGGAGTGCAGTGTGGCTAGACAAAGAAAATGAGAAGCAATAGTGGAAGGTGAGGTTGGAAAGATAGATTAAGTGCTGAAGTGGAAGGGCCATGATTGTCAGACTGGGGTTTGATCATCTGACACCTATTCTAATTCACTATAACACACATGATTTGAAATCAGGAGACCTAGATTCTAGTCTTAGCTCTGCCAATTGTCACCTATGTAACTTAAGGAAAACAAACTCTGGTGGTCTGAGCCTGTGAATCATTGATACAATCTATGTATATAAAAAGCTAGCAACAGTAATGGCCATGATGACCATAATGACCAGTCTCTATGACGCCACTGCAGCCAGTGAACTGGCCTGATCAGGGGGTGAGGCCGGCTAGCCA
>NW_006293787.1:26401-41709 GCF_000327345.1 Myotis davidii | reverse complement strand
CCCCCCCCCCTGGCCTCCCCCCAAATCAGCCCCCACTTCCTGATCAGGGGCAGGGCCGGCCAGCCAACCACCCATGGCCCCTCCCCCAGGCCACTGGCTTCCAGTCAGCACCCCCCATCAAATTCAGGGGTGAGGCCAGCTGGCCCACCACCCATAGCCCCTCCCCATGGCCGACCTCACCCCCAGTCAGCCCCCCAACCCCAATCAGGGTTGGGGCCCACTATCCAATCACCTGCGGCCCCTTCCCCCAGTCAGCCCTGTCCTGATCGGACCCCAATCAGGGCAGTCCATTTTAGTACTGTCCAGGAGGAACATACCTTAGCCAAGAGATTTTGCATTCTAACTTCATTAGCAATCTCTGTTATAATAATGAAAATAGAAAGCTTGAGACAATGGAAAGCTTCCTATATTGTTAAGAGTTTCCCTTTTTTGAGCCCTAGCTGGTTTGGCTCAGTGGATAGAGCGTCGGCCTGTAGATGAAAGGATCTTGGGTTTGATTCTGGTCAAGGGCACGTACCTCGGTTGCAGGTTACCTGGCCCTGATTGGGATGCATGCAGGAGGCAACCAATCGATGTGTCTCTCTCACACTGATATTTCTCTCTGTCTCTCCCTTTCCATTCTGCTTGCTCTAAAAATCAATGAAAAAAATATCTTCAGGTGAGGATTAACCAAAAAAAAAAAGTTTCCCTTATTTGAGATGTATCAGTCTATCTTAGTTTTATGTTGTTAAATATTCATTTCATCTAACTCACCTTGACCTAATTCAATGTTCATCAAGGGTCATGATTAAGTTACTTTCTAAAGGTCCCACAATTTTTACTTGATTTCCCATATCTATCTGCTTAGACAGAGAGGATAATGTTGGTCAAAAAGACTTTATACATTCCAATTTCTGTAAAATTTATCTCTTATTGTGATTTAATACACTGTACTATGATCATGATTTGGATTCCCATGTAGATTACCCTAAAGGCAGAGAATTTCTAGTCATGCAAAAACAAGTATTTTGGTCTTTGTTAACAATCATGATGTTCATCACTCATTAATACACTGACATTCTAGTTTTATATATTCTCTTGAGACAATATTATGCATCTGCCTCTAAGTAAGAGATCAATTTCCAATATACTGACAATACCAGATGTCTATGAAAATAGGCTGAAGGCGAGGTCTCAAACCAAAATACAAAACATATGAAATACTACTCTATGTGATGTTTTAGGAGACAGTCAATTAGCCATTACCTAGCCATCTCCAATTTCATTTGTGATTACTAGCAAACATTTTTTGAGTCTCTATAACTGTTCATATTATAATTTGGCATACTTTAAGAGCATGAATTAAGTACCATGTCAAGAGTCTTACATAACTTATTTCCAATATTTAAGTGTGTTTTGTGGGTATTTTAATTTTACCAATTTGAAAACAAGGAAACTGAGGCTCATAAAGTTTAAGTAATTTGTTTTTGGTCCCAAAGAAAGTAAATCATCAGGTTTGAATTTTATGCCTATTCTCTAACTCTAAAGTCCATACTTTTTCAAATTTCAAAATTCTTATAAATTTTATGTCACCAGTGCTACTTTTTACTTACTCACATATATACCAATTTATTTGCTCAAAGTCTGTTTTGCATCTCATTCCTTTCTTCTAAGCTTAATTTTCTTATTCCTGAAATGAATCTCTGAGTACTTCTTTCAGTGATGGTCTTTTAGATGTAAACTCTAAGATGCTGTTTATTTGAAAATGCTTTTGTTTTACTTACAGTATTTGTATTGATCAACATTACAGTCAGCTGCAATAACAAAAATAATATAATCAAAATAGAAGTATATTTCTTTCTTATATCAATGTAGGAAATCAAAGGCCAGCATAGTGGCTCCATGATCATCAAGAACACAGATTTCAACAAAAACAAACTCAAAATGGCTAAAGGACTTAAATGTAAGACAGGAAACCATAAAAATCCTACAAGACTCCATAGACAACAAAATATCAGACACATGTCATAGCAATATCTTTATTAACCCAGCTCCTAGGGCAATGAAGACTAAGGAGAAAATAAACAAATGGGACTACATCAAAATGAAAAGCTTCCGCACAGCAAAAGAAACCATCAACAAAACAACAAGAAAGCCCACTGCATGGGAGAACATATTTGCCAATGATATTTCCGATAAGAGTTTAATCTCCAAAATTTACATAGAACTCATACAACTTAACAAAAGGAAGATGAATGATCCAATCAAAAAATGGGCAAAGGACCTAGACACTTTTTGAAAGAAGACACACAGAAAGCTGAGAGATATATGAAAACATGCTCAAAGTCACTTGTCATCTGAGAGATGCAAATCAAAACAACAATGAGATACTACCTCACACCTGTCAGAATGGGTATCATCAACAAATGACAAGTGCTATTGAGGATGTGGAGAAAAAGGAACCCTCCTGCACTGCTGGTGGGAATGCAGACTGGTGCAGCCACTGTGGAAGACCATATGGAGTTTCCTCAAAAAGTTCAAAATGGAACTCCCATTTGACCCAGTAATCCCACTTCTAGGAATATATCCCAAGAAACCCAAAACACCAATCAGAAAGGATATATGCACCCCTATGTTCATAGCAGCACAATTTAGAATAGCTAATATTTGGAAACAGCCTAAGTACCTATCAGCAGATGAGTGGATTAAAAAACTGTGTACATCTACACAATGGAATACTGTGCCACTATAAAAAAGAAGGAACTTTTACTATTTGCAACAGTATGGATGGAACTGGAGAACATTATGCTAAGTGAAATAAGCCAGTCGGAAAAGGTAAATATCACATGATCTCGCTCATATGCGGGATATAATGATCAACACAATTTGATGAACAAGAATAGATCCAGAGACAAATGGTAGGGGAGGAGTGGTTAGAGACCAACCAAAGGACTTGTAGGCATGCATATTAGCATAACCAATGGACACAGACACTGGGATGGTAGGGGCTTGCATGGGGTGTGAATGGTTGGGGGCATTCAATTGGGGAAAACGGAAACATATGTAAAACTTTAGACAATAAACAAACAAGCAAACAAATAAATAAATAAAAGAACTCAGATTTCAAATCTATCTTGCTCCTTAATTCTCAACTTTAGGCTTCTACCTTATGATTCAAAATTCTACTGTACCTTTAGCCATCACAGGGGGGTTGCTGACCTTCTCTCCCTGTCCTTATTCCTACTGGCTGAAATTTGAACATGATGGCAGAATTTCTCACATGAAACACCTAGCAGCAAATTCCAGCACTTTTATGTTATTGTTTTGCTTATACATTTCTGGACTATTCAGAAGTTTTGAATTTAAACTCCAAAGCCATGTGAAGGCAGGCCCATGATTACAAATTTTCAGGAAAGATATTTTTTCTCTGCCAAGAATGCAGCCTGAGAAAGGTAACTCCTTTGCCATCTTCCTCTGAAAAATAGAAGAGTTTTCTTTCACTGCACTTAAAGCACTTTGAGAAATCCAATTTTATGTGGAGTTCTCAGTCTCAACTCCCACACTATGCATGGTTGTTAAAACACAAACCTTGGTTACTAATATCTATACTTCCAAAAACCCAGGGAAACCACAGTGTTAACTCATGGATATCATTCTAGTTTACACTTTCCTTTTTGTGTTTGACTCCTGAAAATGTCTTCTGTCTTGAAAACATGACTATGCCTGAAGACTACATTTGTTCTATTCACCAGAATGGAAACTCCACAAGGTCAGCAATTGTGTCTGTTTGGTTTACTTCTGCAGTGTCTAGAATACTGCCTGACACATAGGAAAAGTGTTCAATAATATTTGGTGAATGAATAAGTTAATTTTACTCAGCATTTCTGCTGTTTTGTAGCTAGGAATGGAGTGAAAGTTCCCAGATTACGTAGTACATGATACTGTTAGAAATGCATGTCAAATTCATGTCTATTCCACTGTACTATGCTATCATTCATGTTTACAGCTACTATAAGATTTTTCAGAATGTGATTCTAATGTCAGCATATGACAACTACAGTTTAGTGAGAATAAACACGAAATATCTAGAGAGAAATAATCTCTTCAGTCTCATCTTAACCACCATTCTATTGAGAAATCAAATTCTCCAATAGCGTAGGTACAGAGCAAATAGATTATGCCTATAGGTAAATTCTAATTCAACTGAGAATTCAGAGCTTGCCAGAAGCTTCCTTTAAAAAGTTATCTATATATAACTTACTCCCATCAACAAACCTCCATATATTACTCATGAGTTATAACAGATCCAACTATCATATATTTACCATTTGACAGGTACTTCAGCAAATGCTTTAAATTTATTAACTCATTTATAGATGTAGAAACTGAGGAACAAAGAGGTTAAGTAACTTGCCAAAAGCTACAAAGATAATGGTAAAGCCAGGGTTCCTTTAGGCAGACTGGCTCTAAAGACCATGAGCTTAGCAATTATGCTATGCTACCCCATATTTACTTACATTATCTAGTCTCATCCTCAATCCCATTCTAACAGAAATTTTTTTATATATATTTTATTGATTTTTTACAGAGAGGGAGGGAGAGGGATAGAGAGTTAGAAACATCGATGAGAGAAACATTGATCAGCTGTCTCCTGCACACCCCCTACTGGGGATGCACCCACAACCAAGGTACATGCACTTGACCAGAATCGAACCTGGGACCCTTCAGTCTGCAGGTCGATGCTCTATCTACTGAACCAAACCGGTTAGGGCTCTAGCATTTTTTGATTTTTTGTTATTTCTTAGTATTTCCATCTCTTTGCTTATATTAGCCATCTGTTTTTGCATGTTGTTAACTATCGAACCCAGGACCCTTCAGTCCGCAGGCCGACGCTCTATCCACTGAGCCAAACCGGTTAGGGCTGTAACAGAAATTGTAATACTCAAATGGTAAGATATAATTATTGGGTTAAATCCCTTTATTCTTTCTTCATGAAACCAGAAGTTACAGTCTGCAGTATCATTTGTCATTAGCATTTCTACAACAGGGTTTGTTAGAGTAACTGAAGAGGTGTGAACAGTGGTTAAAACACACTTTTTTTGCTTTTCTGCACATATGATCACTCATATTTATTGAGAACATTACAAGGAAAATAGGAAATGTATCATATTAACTCTTCAAAACTGGGAGGGAGAATGTAGTATGGTACATATATAGTATCTATCACTCACATGACTCACTCAAAAAAATAAAATATGGTTTTTAATATAGGACTTTTTGGGGTTTTTCAATCCAGAAAATGATTTAGTCTAATATCTATCTAATAATGTATTAGACTTGCTTCAACTAACAGCTGCAAAGAAAGATTTAAAGAACAGTTAGTTTAAAGCTGCAAAATTACTAAATATCCAGGCAATGCATCAACCTTACTGAGTTTACAAAACCCAGAAAGTGGAACTGTTTAAAGACATTAAAGATGACGCATGAATAATGCAAATCAATTCAAGTTTATTGCTTTTTTCTTATTGTTTTTCTAATAGCCCAACTTTCAGCTGCAGATTAACACTGCTATATAAGGGTGCATTTCATCAGTTCACTCTATAGTAATTACAGATATTAAGGACTCAACACACAGAGGAAAAATCTCAATGAGAGACAGGCTTCGTGGGACACAGAAGATCCTATATATATAAACACTAGTCACACTTTTATAAATTATGTATGATATGGAAGAAATGCACATGTAGTGAAATGCGACAGAGATGTTGACTTTAGATAAAAGGAAAATGTTAATAATAACAAATACCTGTATGTTCCAGGCACTGGATTTATTACATTAATTTTATTATATAAATTTTTGTAGCTAATATACACAAAATACCTGGGATATAGTTAGTATTACCAATGCCATTTTATCTATTAGGAAACTGAAAACACAGAATGATAAAATGACTTTCCTAAGGTCACGGGATTTAATAAGAACTAGAGCTGGTACTTGAATCCAGATAGTAAGGCTCCAGAGTATGCTCTTAGTCACTCTCCTATGCTATAGCAAAAGTTTTTCTTATAGCAAAACATTTAAATATTAAAATATCATCCAACAAACTTTTATTGAGTACCTATGATGTGTCTCCTATTGTGACAAGCACTACATGTGTAAAAAAAGCATAGGATTTAAGAGAACAGGTGATAAAGGTTTCAAGATAGCTTAGAGATCAGAATGAAGAGTTCCAAGGTGACCCCAATATAAGCTTCTAAAAATGTCGTGGAGAAATTGGAAAATGACACTCATTTATTATAAAATTAACTTTCCGTGGGCTTTGCTTCAGCAGCAGGATTCCATCTCAAAGTCTGTGAAGATGACATGCAGAAAAAAATGAATGCAGAACAAAAAAACAATAGGATTACTGGACAACTTCTAAAATCCTTAAGATTTCCATGGAGGTTCTCATGTTTAAGGAGAATTTCAGACCTTTTATGTTTTATTATCATCAACTTTGTCCCATTTTAAATTTTTCAATCCATAAATATGTTTGAGTATGTAGCACAATATCAGACATTATGAGGGGTATAATAATGTATAACACATGGTCTTTACAAACAAAGAACCTACAACCTAGTGAGTAGACAAGGAATTCCCATGAAATAATTACTAGAAAAGACATTTTATGATCAAATGCTCACTTATGCAGTATTAATGTTTAAGGGAGTCATATAAGGGAGAGAAACTGAGTTGAATTATTCAGAGGAGGCTTCATGGAGAATGGAGACTATGAACCTAGTGAGAACTTGAGGGATGGAGGACTTGAAATGATAGGAGAGGAGAGAAGCAAGGATACTCCTAATCTGGAGGAATAGTCTGACACAGGCCTTATGGAGGCAGTAGTGTGACACAGGATGCTGAACCAGAAACCAGAGCCAAGTGAGATGAGGTTCTTAAATCAACAAATGCAACCTGAGAAGCAAATGTGTTAATTAAAGGCATAAATCAAGCTAGAGAGTCCAGAAGCTAGACCATAGGAGGAGGAAAGTACTGAGAACCAGAGGGACCCAATAGGTACAAGGACCCTATTAATTTATTTTGTGGACAGACTGAACTAAGTTTGAATTTTACTTTGCCACATATTCTCTTTGTCAGCTTTCTCAAGCTATCTCACTCTTCTGAGCCCATTTCCTCATAACTACTATATGGTATATTAGTAAGGAATTAAATGATATCATACATATGAAAGAGTTTTTATATTGTAAAATTCTATATGACAGGCAGTTATTATTACCTGCTGTCATATGCAAACAGGATCAAATCTTGGAGGAATTTATAGTCAGGAAAGTTGACAGTGATTCTCAGTGTGAGATATGGGCACTTGCCTATAGAAGTGAATCAGATTCTCTGGGGGCTTATTTGTTAATTTTCTCTTTCTTTTGTTTGTTTCAAAATAGAGCTGTTTTATGTCAGAAATTAATGACAAAGAAAAAAGCAGCCAGAGAAAATAAGGAAATGACCTACAAAGGAAAAGCCATCATAATTTCATCTAACTTCTCCACAGATATTCAAATGTCTAAAAGAGAGAAATTACCAGCCACAAATAATATATCCGTAAAAATTATTCTTTAAATATGAAGGAGAAATAAAAATGTTCCCAGACATACAGAAACTGGAGGATTTTATCACCAGAAAACCTCCATTGTAGGAAATACTCAAGGGAGTTATTCTACCTGAAACAAAGAGCATAAGGTCACAACATTAAAAATAAGATTATACAAAAAAACTTACAGCATAAACAGGAATAATTTGTGGCAACAAAAACATAAAAGATGAGGGGGAAAATGTCTAAACCAGCAAAGGAAGATGAAGACCAGATGCACTCAAAAGGAAAAAAAAAACTACAGTATTTATGCAATTGCATTTTTTATAAACTTAATGGTGACCACATACAAAAATCCCTAAATCAGGTCATATAGCTTAAGAAAGGGGGAAACAGAGGAAAGATATATGTAATACTACCAAATAAAAACAACAGACTGAAACATAAAGGAAAGGAACCAATGGAGGCACAGAGCTACCAGAAAACAAGATAAAATGGGTATATGATATCCTCATACAACAAATGAAAATGGTCTGACTTCACCAATAAAGAGGCAAAGAGTAGCAGAGTGGATCAAAAAACAAAACCCAAGCATATGCTGCCTACAAGAGACACATCTAAACTGCAAATACAAAGGTAGATTCAAACTAAAAGGGTGGAAAATGATTCTACAGGCAAATAACATCCACAAAAAATCAGGTGTAGCCATACTTATATGTGACAAAATAGATTTCAAGATAACAAGAGATGAAGATGGACACTTTATAATGATAAAGAGGACCATACATCAAGAAAACATAACACTTCTTAATATATATGCACCCAACCAGGGAGCATGGAAATATATAAAGCAACTACTCACAGAACTAAAGAGAAAAATAGATCAAATCACAATAATAGTTGGGGACTTTAATACACCATTCACAACTCTAGACAGATCAACCAAACAGAAAATCAATAAGGAAATATTGGCCTTAAATGAAATACTAGACCAAATAGGCATAAATGACATTTACAGAACCTTTCATCCCAGAACATCAGATTATACATTCTTATCCAGTGCAGATGGAATATTCTCAAGGATAGACCATATGTTGAGTCACAAAACTAGCATCAAAAAATTCAAGATTGAAATTGTACCAAGCATATTCTTTGACCATGATGCCTTGAAGTTAGAAATCAACTGCAGAAAGGAAATAAAGAAACCCACAAATATGTGGAGATTAGACAACATAACTACTAAAAAAGGACTGGGTCAAAGAAGAAATAAAAGATGAGATCAAAATATATAGAGAAATAAATGAGAATGACAATACAACATATCAAGAACTCTGGGATGCAGCAAAAGCAGTGATAAGAGGGAAGTTTATATCATTATAGGCCTATCTCGAGAAACAAGAAAAATCCCAAGTAAACAAACTAATATTACATCTAAACGTACTAGAAAAATAACAAAAGCAACCCAAAGTCAGCAGAAGGAGGGAAATAATAAAAATTAGAACAGAATTAAATGTAATAGAGACAAAAAAGACTATAAAAATCAATAAAACAAAGAGCTAGTCCTTTGAGAGATTAATAAAATTGACAAACCCTCGGCTAGACTCACTGAGAAAAAATTGGGAAAGACCCATATAAACAAAATCAGAAATGAGAAAGGAGAAGTCACCACAGACATCACAGATATACAAAGGATTATACTAGAATATTATGAAAGACTATATGCCACCAAATTCAATAACCTAGAAGAAATGGTTAAGTTCCTAGAAATATATAACTTTCCTAGAATAAATAATGAAGAATTGGAAAATCTAAATAGACTGATCAGTAGTGAGGAAATTGAAACAACCATAAAAAACCTTCCAAAAAACAGAAGTCCAGAACGAGATGGCTTCACCAGTTAATTCTACCAATGTTTCAGATTTAAAATTTATTCTTCTCAAACTCTTCCAAAATAATTAAAGAGGCAATACTTCCTAACACATTTTACAAGGCCAATATAACGCTGATACCAGAATCTGGCAAAGATAACACAAAAAAAGAAAACTACAGACCAATATCTCTGATGAATACAGATGCAAAAATCCTAAACAAAATACTAGCAAACTGAATACAACAGTACATCTAAAAATAAAACATCCCCAAGTGGGGTTTATTCCAGGGGCACAAGGATGGTTCAACATACCCAAATCAATCAACATAACACACCACCTTAAAAAAAGAAAGGATAAAAAATCATATAATCTTATCAATAGATGCAGAAAGAGCACTTGATAAGATACAACATCCATTTATGATTAAAACAATAAAATAGGAATATAAGAAGAGTACCTCAACATAATAAAGGACATCTTATACTAATAAAAGGGCAATATGCTACTTAGACCCAGAGACCTTCTGGAAGTCCCTCCACACAAAGCCTTGGTGGAGGGTCGATGCAGAGGTGGTTATATTGAGTCTAGAAATTGAAGTTTCATTTAATGGAATTGGTAATTTATATTGGGAATGAAAGGTTCTTCCACCGAGAAGTAAATTTGCAGCAATTCGTGTAGATGCTGTGGGTAAATCAGTACCACCACAACCTCTAATATAATGTATTAAAACTGTACAGATATGCAGGTAAATAGGATTCCTAGCTGGCAGGCCCCTGACAGCAAGCTGGCCACCTGTCGATTCCGTGAGGAATGGGGCTCCTCCTCCCTCCTGTCAGGGTCTGGGGTGCAGGTGAATGGGGTTCCTGGCTGGCAGGCCACTGACAGCAAGCTATCCAACAGAGGATTCTGTGAGGAATAGGGCTCCCTCTTCCCTCCTGTCAGGGTCTGGTTTGAAGGCCAGCCACGCCCCTTGTTGGGCCAGACCCAGAGTTCTACCACGCCATGGCCTCTGCCTAAGCAATCCAGGACTGACTGCTGCTGAGTGCTTCTGGCACTCCGAGAGTGGGTTCTTCTTCCACTTTCATGGGAAACAGCTCAGGGAGGGTGCAGCCGTTACCAAGATGACCCAGGACTCAGTGCCTCCACACTCCAAGGGCCAGTTCCTGCCTTAAACCTCGCCCTTGGGGGAAACAGCTCGGAGAGGGTGCAGCCATTGCCAAAGCAAACCAGGACTCAGTGCCTCCATGCTCTGAGGGAGGGTTCCTGCCTCAAACCTTGCACTTGGGGGAAACAGCTCAGGGAGGGTGCAGCCATTGCCAAGGCGACTCCTGCAGGACTGACTTCCTTCCAGATGGTGGAGCCTCGGTCATGATGGGTGTTACACTCAGGGTTTTTATGTAAATAGTTCTGGAAGCCCTAGCCAGAGCAATAAGGCAAGAGAAAGAAAGAAAAGGTATACAAATAGGGAAGGAAGAAGTCAAACTGTCACTTTTTGTGGATGACATGGTTCTGTGTATAGAAAATCCAAAAGACACCACCAAAAAACTATTAGAAACAATAAGCAAATACAGTAAAGTTGCAGGATACAAAATCAATGTGCAAAAATCAATGAGGGAAAAAGGCGACATATGTAATACTTTCAACAATAAAGAATTTTTAAAAATCCATTGCCTTCCTATATACTAATCACAAAGCTTCAGAAAAAGAAATGAAAATAATAATTCCTTTTGCAATTTTAACCAAAAGAATAAAATACCTAGGAATAAACTTAACAAAGAACATGAAAGACCTATTACAGAAAATTACAAAGCATTATTAAAAGAAAAAAACACATAACAAAATGGAAAAATATCTCATGTTCATGGATTGGAAAAACCAACATAGTTTAATGGCCATATTACCCAAAGAAATATACAGAATAATGCAATCTCCATCAAAATCCCAATGTCATTTTTTAAGGAAATAGAATGAGAAATCATCAGATTTGTATGGAACCACAAAAGACATAGAATAGCCAAAGCAATTCTGAGAAAAAAAGAATGAAGCTGCAGGTATAATGCTACCTGACTTCAAATTATACTACAGAGCTACGATAACCAAAACAGAATGGTATTGCCAGAGAAAGACACACAGATCAATGGAACAAAATACAGAACCCATCTATAAAGCAACATGTATATGGACACATAATTTTCAACAAAGGAGACAGAAACAAACAATGAAGTAAAGATAATCTCTTCAAAAAATGGTGCTGGGAAAACTGGAAAGCCACATGCAAATGAATGAAATTGGGTTACAGTTTGTCCCCATGTACAAAAATTAATTCAAAATGGATCAAAGACTTAAATATAAGACTCTAAACAATAAGTTACATAGGATAAAATATAGGTGCCAAAGTACCAAACTTATGGATCTTGGTCATACAGAACATTTTATGAATTTGAGCCCAAAGGCAAGGGAAGAAAAGCTAAAAATAAATGAATGGGACTATATCAAACTAAAAAGATTTTGCACAGGAAAATAAACTGACAACAAAACAATAAGGTAGCCAACCAGACAAGAGATGATATTTGCAAACTATAGCTCCAACAAAGGTTTAATTTCCAAAATATATAAAGAACTCATTAACCCAGCTGGCATGGCTCAGTGGTTGAGTATTGACTTATGAACCAGGAAGTCATGGTTCAATTCCCAGTCAGGGCATATCCCCGGGTTTTGGGCTCAGTCCCCAGTGTGAGGCATACAGGAAGCAGCCAAATAATGATTCTCTCTCATCATTGATGTTTCTATCTCTCTCTCTCCCTTTCCCTTCTTCTGAAATCAAGAAATATATTTAACAAAATAATTAAAAATAAAACAAAACTTATAAAACTCAACACCAAAGAAACAAAAAACCCAATCAAAAAGTGGGCAGAGGACATAAAAATACAACTCTCCCAAGAAGACATGGAAACAGCCAATAGATATATGAAAAGATGTTTAGCCTCACTAGCAATTATGGAAATGAAAAACTACAATGAGATACTACCTTACATCTGTGAGAGTGGCCATTATCAAAAAGACAAGCAATAACAAGTATTAGAGAGGTTGCAGACAAAAAGGAAACCCTTATTTACTGATGGTGGGAAGGTTGACTGGTACAACCACTATGGAAAGCAGTTTGGTAATTCCTCAAAAAATTAAAATACCAAAGGACCCAGCAACCTCTCTCCTCGGTATATACCTGAAAAACTCAAAATCATGTATTCACAAAGATATATGCACCCCTATGTTCATTGCAGCATTATTCATGGTGGCCAAGACATGGAAATAATCAAAGTGTCCTACAATAGAGGACTGGATAAAGAATATGTGGCACATATACACAATGTAATACTACTCAGTCATAAGAAAGGATGAAATAGCACTGTTTGCAACAACATGGATAGACCTTGAGAACATTATGCTAAGTGAAATAAGTCAGTCAGAAAAAGCAACAAACTATATAATTTCACTCATATGTGGTATATAAAACTGAAACTCATGAACATAAACAGCAGTGTGGTGATTTCAAGAGGAAAAGGGATGGGGGGAGTAGAGGGATCTCAATATAAGGTGACAGGAGATTTGAATTTGGGTGGTGAGCACAAGGTACAATATACAGATCTTGTAATATAGAAACCCACACCTAAAACCTATATGTTCATGTTGATCAATGTCACCCCAATCAACTTAATAAATAGATTCTGATAAATTTCCTCCATACATATTCACATAATATTCACTACAAACAGGGAATCACTTTACTGATAAGCTCATAAGAGCATGTCATATCTCCACTATGTAGGGGCAATAAAAAGGTTAAAGTCCCACTGATCTAGGTACATACAACCGTATTTTGAGTAGGAAGTGATGAATGGTAGCAGAAGCTATGAAAAGAAAGGAACAAATTTTAATGAAAGTAGTTGAAAAATAGGACATATTTATGAGTACTAACTACATAATATTTTACTATTGAGAAAAATGAGCTAGTAAGAAGCATAGGCAGCATTTGAACCTAGTTTTAATTGACTGCATAGAACGAGAGAACTCTTTTCTTGGTTCATATGTGAAGTTCATAGCTCTACAGGCCTATCTCAAAAAAAGGAGAAAAAAATGGTAATGAATTATGTAATCCTACAACTCAAAGAGTTAGAAAGAGAACAATAAGAAAAGCCCAGCACAAGCAGAAAGAAGGAAATAATAAAGAACAGAGTGGAGATAAACTTCATAGAGACCAAAAAAAAAACAATAGAAAAGATTAATAAAACCAAGAACCGGTTCTTTGAAAGGATAAACAATATTGATAAACCTCTATCCAGGCTCATGAAGAAGCAAAGAGAGAGGACCAAAATAAACAAAATCAGAAATGAAAGAGGTGAAGTAACAACCGATCCAACTGAAATACAAAGGATTATGAAAAAATACTTTGAACAACTCTATTCCAACAAAATGGACAACCTAGATGAAATGGACATATTCTTAGAAAAATACAAGCTCCTAAAACTCAATCAGGAAGAATAAAAAAACCTAAATAGGCCAATAACTACCAAAGAAATTGAAGCAGTAATAAAAAATCTTCCAGCAAACAAAGGAGTTTGGACAAGGGGAGTTGTACCAAGCATTCAAAGAACTAAAATATATTCAAAGATCTAGAACAAACTCTCCAAATATTCACCTGGAATTAAAAAAGAAGACCTCAAATAGCCACAGCTATCCTGAAAAAGTAGAAAAATGTTAGGCGGATCACAAAACCAGATATCAAGCTATATTACCAAGCCATGGTTCTCAAAACTGTATGGTACTGGCACAAGAAAAGACATATAGACCAATGGGATAGAATAGAGGAGCCAGAAATTGACCCCAGCCATTATAATGCTAAAATACTCAACAAAATTCTAGCAAATTGTATGCAGCATTACGTTAGAAAGATCATGCACCATAACCAAGTGGGATTTATTCCAGGGAAGCAATGCGGGTACAATATCCGCAAATCAATAAATGTGATACATAACATAAACAAATCAAGAAACAAAAATCACATAATCATATCAATTGATGCAGAAAAAGAATTTGACAAAATTCAATACCCTTTCTTGATAAAAACTATCAGCATAGTGGGAATAGGGGGATCATACCTCAACATAATAAAAGCCCTATATGACATCATACCTCAACATAATAAAAGCCTTATATGACAAACTTACAGCCAACATCATACACAATAGGCAAAAACTAAACTCATTTCCCCAGGAACAGGAACAGGAACAGGAACAGGAACAAGACAAGGATGCCCACTTTCACCCAGAATCTATGGCCTTTTCATACACCAATAATGAACTCACAGAAAGAGAAATGAAAAAAAAAATCCCATTTACCATTGCACCAAAAAAATTAAGATACCTAAAAGTAAACTTAACGAAAGATGTAAAAGACCTATACTCAGAAAACTACAGGGTATTGAAAAAAGAGATAGAGGAAGACAAAGAAATGGAAGAACATACCATGTTCATGGATTGGTAGAACCATCATCATTAAAATGTCCATACTGCCTAAAGCAATCTATAGATTCAATGTAATACATATTAAAATATCAATGGCATATTTCAAAGATCTAGAACAAACTCTCCAAATATTCACCTGGAATTAAAAAAGAAGACCTCAAATAGCCACAGCTATCCTGAAAAAGTAGAAAAATGTTAGGCGGATCACAAAACCAGATATCAAGCTATATTACCAAGCCATGGTTCTCAAAACTGTATGGTACTGGCACAAGAAAAGACATATAGACCAATGGGATAGAATAGAGGAGCCAGAAATTGACCCCAGCCATTATACTAAATTAATATTTGAC
>NW_006293787.1:25469-26139 GCF_000327345.1 Myotis davidii | reverse complement strand
CTCAATAAGCAAGTGGGAGTAAGATAAATATCACATGATTTCACTCATATGTGGGATATAATGATCAATATAAACTGATGACCAAAAATAGATCTAGAGACAAATGGCAGGGGAGTGGGGTGGGGGGTTAGAGTTCAACCAAAGGACTTGTATGCATGTATATTAGTGTGACCAATGGTCACAGACACTGGGGCAGTGGGGGCTTGCCCTCGGGGGTGGGAGTGGTTGGGGGGGTCAATCAGGGAAAATGAAGACATATGGAATACTTTAAACAATAAAAAAGATTAAAAATAATTTGTTTACTCGCCCCGGCTAGGTTGCTCAGTCGGTTGTAGTGTCATCCTATATACCAAAATATTGTGGGTTCCATCCTCATTTGGGGCTCATTAGGGAGGTGGCCAATTAATGTTTCTCTCTCAGGATCAGGATTAATGTTTCCTTCTCATATCGATATGTCTCTATTTCTCTTCCTCTCTCTAAAATCAGTAAACATATCCTCAGGTGAGGATGGATGGATAGATAGACAGATAGATAGATAGATAGATAGATAGATAGATAGATAGATAGATAGATAATAAAAATAAAATATATGTAAACAGCTGAAATGTCCCTTATTATTAGTGCTAGGAACTACACTAGTCTAAATGTTCTCTTTTCTCAGAGAAAGAGG
>NW_006293787.1:20344-24362 GCF_000327345.1 Myotis davidii | reverse complement strand
GTTGGAGTCCTCCATCACTGAAGCAAGCAAGCCTCATGTTAGTTTCAAGCTGCCTGGCTACCGGCCGCCATCTTGGCTGACAGTTAATTTGCATATCTCGCTGATTAGCCAGTGAAAAGGGTAGCGGTCGTATGCCAATTACCATGTTTCTCTTTTATTAGTGTAGATTATTAAAGCATAGTTATTATACTAGTTTCAGGGGTTTAACAACTAACATGGTGATTTGACATTTACATATCTTATATTTTGCTCACCACACTAAATCAGCTTATTCTTAAGCTTCTGGAAATATTCTCAGCAAATCTCTCTAAGTCAGACACCTTCTGATTCACTCTGTAATGTATAGACCACATTTTTGCCCTTTGGATCCCTATCAATAGTGCCTAGTAGTGTAGCTAACTCTGTGCTGTCTATGGCATGCCCTTTATAACTGAAAGTGTTCATTTGGGGTATAACCAGATAGGGCAAAAGGAGCTATCATAAATCTTTGAGAATTCATTTTATAGGCAGCCAACAGAATTATCAATTAAAAATTAGTGAACTAAATGCAAAATAACTGAATCCTAGGTTTATAATTCATATTATTTTTACAGCACATTCTTTTATTTTATTTGGTTTAAATTAGTTCTGAGTCATGTTTGGATAAAGTTATAAAAGACATTTTGTTGTCATTATTTTAGTGTGATTTTTACTGATGATTAGTTGCTTTTGTTTTGTTTTTCTTGTTGTTTTATTTTCTGCCCTAGAGTTCATGAAGCTGTGAAAGAAAGTTAAGACAGAATTAAGATTAAAATTATTGAACAGGGTACAATAAGTATTCAAAATCAACAGAGTCAAATTAATAATGATTCTTATGTTTATTCAAAAATCAAGTGAACAAAGGCAAACTGAGAGAGGACTTTTCAGAAATTCACGCACAAAAAAGACAGAAAGCCTGTGTTGGCCACAAAGTCAAAATGAGCCCATGTGATATAACTGGTAAAAGAGCCCAAAGAAATCTCAGGTTTATTTACTGAAAAATATTTGTTATGCACCTACCATGTTTCAGGTACTATATTCTGGGTTCAGACAATAAGGAAGTACATCATCAGTAAAGAATTTTAAAACAGTAATAACACTGACTTTAGGAGTTTTTCTATTATTAACATGATATGGTAATTCTAAACACGTCAGAGAAATAATTTCTCTACCTGCCTGGGAGGATCATTCCTATCAATCTTCCTTCCACCTCCAGCCCTGGGTATACTTCTGGAATCCAGATTTGTGTGACTGTAAAACTCATGTATTTTCCATTACAACAGTGTTTCAAACTTTTACCACCACAGGGCTCATTAAAAGTATGTATATTACATATGGCCAAGTACACACACACACACACACACACACACACACACACACACACACAACACATACATGACACAGATATCCATACACACATACACAGGCTATGATCACATAACTGACACAAAAAAATCATAAAATAATACTAGCATTACTGTGGGCAATGCATTCTAATATTTTCTACTCTATTCTGCTTCACTAAAAAAAAGAAAAGGGAAAAATAAATGGATCTTTTCCTACTAAATTTATTTTCACAACCCCTAATAAGCTTTGATCCACAGTTTGAAAAATAGTGTATTATCACTTTCAGATACAGGTGGGCAGAATGTGAGATGGCAGGGATATGTCAGCCAGGGGTTAAGCATTAACCATAGGAATTTTTTCAAAATAGAAAAACTGCAGAACTGCGTCTGCACACACTGCCTCTGATTGATTTTTATCCATATTATGTTACAAATAGCTTTTATTCACCTAAACCAAAAGCCTTGAACAAAAATCTGATGTTTTGGTGTGTGTGTGTGCGTGTGTGTGTATGTGTGTGTGTTTCAGCCTATCTATGGTATTCAGCATACATTGTGATACCATTCTAGACTACAGTGATATGGTTAGCTCTTAAGGGAGAAGCAAAAATCTTAATTTGCTTTTCTTTGAGGGAAAAAAGATCTTTGAAATTTATTCAGGTCAGGAGCCAGGCAATGGGTAAAGAATTTATACTGTAATCCTCAGAGGAGTAGAACATGAATTGAATTAATGTTTCTACAGGATATGGGATTATCTTCTTATGAATAAAATCTTTTGAGATCAGGTAGGAAGTTGTAACCATTTTTCTCTTTTATTATTTTTTCCATTATGTTACTTTGAATATTTGGTTTTATACTGGCAGTGAGAGATGACCAACAAAGCAGTTTTACTGTGTAATACCATTTTCCTGGGTAAATTCTATTCAGCAGGGTCTTTTCTATGTGGGCAGATAAAGAAACCAGGTCACACTTGTGTCACATTTGGTTCAATCATGTAATAATTTCCTTTGACCATCTTAGAGGTTCATAGACTGCTTTATGCACTATCTATGTCTATGCTCCCTTATTTCTTAGAGCTTTAAACAAATGCATCCCATTCTAAATGTGTCTTTATGAAGCTATGCGATTGGTTGGTTAATTGAACCAAAATGATCAGTCAAATAATTCAAAATAAATCAAATTAAAAGATAGACAATTTATCCAAGGCTGGATGAAACTTGACAAGCCATTGCGACTGCCGTGCTTGATTCAGTCAGCCATGTCAGCCAAAGCTTGCACTTTGCTCCCCGAAGAAGATTTGTTATGTCCATTAACTAGTTTATACAGTCCAACCTAGGATAGATGAATTCAAACTACCTCACTGATTCATTTTGACTGTCTTGACCAGCTTAGGAAGGTTTGAACAAGTTAATAAGAACTAAGATAAATAGTGGATTGATTAAAATGACTAACTTGCCTGAATTTCTTGGTTGTTACACTACAAACAGTCAGCTATTTGACCAAATCAATTTTTACCTAAAAAAAAATAAATAAAAAACTTCATACACATAGACAACAGTATGATGATTACCAGAGGGAAAGTGGGGGGTGAGAGGAGATAGAAGAGTGTCAAGGGAGGATATATGGTAACAAAAGGAGACTTGATTTTGGGTGGTGAACACACAATACAATATACAGATGACGTATTATATAATTGTACATTTGAAATCTATATAATCATGTTAATCTAATGTCACCACAATAAAGTATATAAAAATTAAAAACAATATTTGAACCCTGGAAAAAATTATGTTTGAACCTTGGAAAATTAATCAGTTTATGTGAAGTGCTTAGCATGATGCCAAATGCTATGACATGTGTGTTAAACTTTGTAAATATTAAGTATCCTGATAAGTAAATTAAATAAGAATAAATAAGTTAATTAAAAAGTAAAAATAAAATTTTTTCCTAAATTGAGTAGTCAATAGAATCAAGTTGAAATGACTATTCTAAGTAGGAAAACCTGAAAAATCATTTTACTGCATTCTTTAATTATACATAGTCATAATTTTTGAGAAAACAGTAAACTCTGTAGTAGACAGGGTTCTCAAATGAAACAAAAGTAATATGTCCATGGAAGGCAAACAGTAACTCTGTATCTCCATTGACATAAATTAGTTTGTATAAAGTTTTTCAGATGATTTAAAAAAAAATGTCCCTTTATACCATTCTTCCCCACCTTGAGCACAAAGCTGGTGCCATCCCCACCTTCCACCTGTTGAATCACTTGGTATGCCCCACAATTCTGTGTCCCTGCCCTGCTGAGTTCATTCATTCAGGGGCATCAAGGTGCCCCACAGAGCTGGGAATTTCTGAGCACCATCTCATTGGGAGGTTTTTGTCTAGGATCAAATGGGCATTTACTGGGTTGTGTGGCTACATTGTGGGGGGAGGTCACTCCTATCTCTTCTGCTAGCTCAGTGCAAGCTATCTCAGAAAGGCAGAAAAGATCTGTCTTCCCATGTCCTGGTAGCCCACACTGTTGAGCTCAGTTCCACAGGGAGAAGGAAGGGCTTCTTATAGCTGGGATTTTTGAAGTGTGCCTCCTTCAGAAGTGATTGTGTTTGGCCCCCTCCTTGGGGCTCAGCCAGCATCACCCTCAGTTGGGCAATTTTGAT
>NW_006293787.1:19188-20291 GCF_000327345.1 Myotis davidii | reverse complement strand
GGGGGGGGGGGGGGGCGAGGGGGAGGAGTTGGATGGCTGCACCCAAATTGAACCTACAGCATGTTCCTCCTGGGGAGTAGAGTTGAAGACTCTGGCATAGACTGAGTGGTTTGCCTCTGTAATAGGGGCCATTTTCCTCTCATTGAGAACCTGACCACATGGTTCCCAAGAAGGGGACCCATGAGCCTCATCCTCCTGACCCTAGTCACCCTGCACTGCTGAGTTTATAACCTGTGGAAGAGTCTGTAAGTCCTGACCAGATTGGGCCCACTCTGCAGTATTTTTTGAGAAGGCTCTGGAGGAAGACCAGGCAATCTCAGGGAAAGGCAGAATAGCTTATAGATGGAGGTGGACCTCAGTGAGCCTCAAACCTTTTATAGATCTGTCCCAAATTCTAATATGTAGGAAACCAATATTTATACATAGATTGGCCCCATCCATGCACAACCGGGCCTGGTAGATGCAACCACAAACAGTGAATAGTGTGGTAACTGCAGAGAGGTAGCCAAAGGCTGTTTACACAAGACATTTGACATTGACCTCTACCTGAACCCCATCTAAATGGATCCAGAACTAAAAAAAAAAAAAAAAAAAAAAAAACAGTGGTAGGCTCCAGACAGTACAACAGCTTCATGCAACTAGGCACAATAGTAGCACACACAAAGGGGGAGTCTGGCAGGCACCAGACCCTTCTGGGAACAACTCTGCCTTGGGGGGAAAACCCCTATACAGCGATTCATACACAGTGATCAGGTTTATCCTTATAGTCAACCAACCTGAAGGGTTAATTCTACTCACAAAAGGGCCAAAGCATTCAGAACTCAACTACAACAGGAGGAGGCACATAAACTACAAGAAACATTCTTGGAGCACCAAGCTCAGTTGATCTAAAAGATTGTACCATTGAACCCAACAAGAAACCTATATCAAAAAGCCATCATAACAAGTTTGGGAGTCATAGCAGATATACCTAATACATAGAGACAAAATGGGGAGATAAACAAATATGCCCAAAATGGAAGAGAGAGAGAGAGAGAGAGAGAGAGAGAGAGAGAGAGAGAGAGCCCCTCGAAAAAGATTAAAAGAAATGAAAGAAAACAAAA
>NW_006293787.1:16995-17530 GCF_000327345.1 Myotis davidii | reverse complement strand
CATCAATGTTTCTAACTCTCTATCTCTCTCTCCTTTCCTCTCTGTAAAAACTCAATAAAATATATTTAAAAAAAAAAAAAAAAAAAACCAAAAAAAAACAATGGATATAAAGATGCTCAAGGACCTTAGGGGATGAATGGATGATCTCAGTGAGAACCTAAGCAGAGAGCTAGTAAGCATTAAAAAGAATGTATACAGAGAAACCAAGATGGTGGCATAGGTAAACACCGGAGTTTGCTGCCTCGAACAACCACTTCAAAAATACAACTAAAAGACGGAACAGACATCATCCAGAACCATAGGAAGGCTGGCTGAGTGGAAATTCTACAACTAGAAGGAAAGAGTAAAACATACCAAGACTCAGAGGAGGCACAGTGCAGAAGTAAAATACTAAGGTACAGAGTGCATGTGGAGTGGGCTGGAAGCTGAGGGCGCGGTTGTCGTTTTCAATAGGGAGGGAGTCTCAGGCTCTGAGCTTCAGTTCTGGGCGAGTCTCTGGGGACCCAGATTCATATGGGAGAAGCGGGACTGTCTC
>NW_006293787.1:16153-16820 GCF_000327345.1 Myotis davidii | reverse complement strand
TATTAGCACCTCCCTAGAGATCCAGGAGCCAGTGTACCCAGAGGTCAGAGTGGGACCATCCAGTTTGCAGCTCCATGGAACCATAAAGGACACACTCAGGGGGCAGACTTGGTAAGCACCAAAACCCCATTGAAGCAAGTCTTGCCCGAATAAAGGACACACTCAGGGGGCAGACTTGGTAAGCACCAAAAACCCATTGAAGCAAGTCTTGCCCGAAGGGGTGTCCCCAGCACAGAAGTTCTCCCACTGCAGACAGAGCTTATTCCCACAGCAAATTGGCCTTGAGGTCAATTCCTCCCAGTGATACCTACAACAACCAAGACTTAACTACAACAAGACTGTGCACAAAGACCACAAGGGGGCGCACCAAAAGTGTCATCCTCAGGTAATTGGGGAGGCTGAACCACTGGACCCTAGAGGACACTTAACACAGAAAACCACTTTATCAACACAGGGAAGCAGCCAAAATGCGGAGACAAAGAAACGGGACACAAATGACAGAAATGGAGGAAAGCAAACTACTGGATATAGAGTTCAAAACCACACTTTTAAGGTTTTTCAAGAATTTTCTAGAAACAGTCAATAAATTTAATGAGACCCTAAAAAAATCTAGTGAGACCCTCGATGTTGTGATAAAGGACCAACTAGAAATTAAGCATACACTGAC
>NW_006293787.1:0-13251 GCF_000327345.1 Myotis davidii | reverse complement strand
TGGTTGCGGGCACATCCCCAGTAGGGGGTGTGCAGGAGGCAGCTGATCGATGTTTCTCTCTCATCGATCTAACTCTCTATCCCGCTCCCTCCCTCTCTGTAAACAATCAATAAAATATAAATAAAGATTTAAAAAATAAATAAATAAATAAATGTTTTTAAGCCTCAAAAAAAAAAAAGAATGTATAACCCATTAAAAAGAACCAGTCAGAAATGAAGAATACAATGTCTGAAATGAAGAATACAGTAGAAGGAATCAATGGCAGGTTAGATGAAGCAGAGGATCAAATCAGTGATTTTGAGGACAAGATAACAGTAAGCAACCAAACAGAGCATCAAAAAGAAAAGATAATTTTTTAAAATGAGGAAAATGTAAGAGACCTCTGAGATAACATTAAGTATCACAACATCCACATCATAGGGGTGCTATAAAGTAAAGAGAGTGAACAATGAATAAAGTACCTATTAGAAAAAAATAATTGCTGAAAACTTCCATAACCTGGTGAAGGAAAAAGTCACTTGAAACCTGTATTGTTTTTGAGCCAATATCACCCCAATAAATTCAATACAAATAAAATAAATTTTAAAATAAAAATAAATAAATAAGATATCCCTTTATAAATGGGAAAGGAAAGTTTGGGGACAAGTCTCAGTCATGAGTATAATTACAGGGTGTATGTTTATGGGAGTGGTTGATCCTGAGGTATTTATTCTAGGGGCAACTGAGGGCAATTAGGAATAGGGAAGAGAGTCAGGAGACCTGAAAATAGTACTCAAAGGACAAGTATGAATAAATCAATGATATGTACTATTTTATCATTTTTCTGAATTGTTGATTAATTTTTGGTCTTCCCAGGTCAATAGATACCCACAGGTGCTACTACAATATTCTGTCACAGTCTATCTGTGGTCTCCAAGATGATTTTGAAATACATTAAGATAACTGATTGTATGACTAGGTAAATCAAAACTAGCCAAGCAATTCAGTCAAAAACTTTTTCTGTGGCTCATTTCAATGGTGTGGTGAGAGGTAAAAACTGAGAAACATTAGTTTGCTATTCCAGAGCTGCATGGAGTCAATCTCGCCACTTATATGCAAGTAAACTCTTCTTTCTTAAACCCAGTCTGCAACTTCCAGTAACTCTGTCACCTCAATCATTTTCTCTTCCCTGCTACAAAACTTCCTAAGGCTCAATTATATTTGTGAGGACTTTATTTATGGAAACATCTCTGTCTTTGTGCATGAGAATTAGAAGATTCCCTATGGTTAACATAGACAGATTCTACCTAGCTTTGGAAACCTCATTCTTGATGAGACAGGTACCTAATAAATTTATAATCTCTTACCACTTTGGCCTCATGTGTCCCTCCTTCAGCAACCTTAACAACGGGTACACAATGAAATTATCCTGTGCTCCTAAAACCATGGAAAATTGGGGAAGGAGGAGGAGGTTGTTTCATTAGATATGTTTTCTGTTCTGTTAATTAATCATTGTCCAAACAGCAGCATCGTAAAAGACCAAGCAAGTCTTACCCAGAAGACCTACCATAAGTAAAAATTATTTTTTGCCTCTTTACTGGCCAGTTTAAAATGTTTTGCTGGTGATCATATGATATTAATTATCCACAACAAAGGGAAGGATGTACCTTCATGAACTGAAAGGTAGAATGTGACCAAATATATTACACAGAATGAATTTCCATTGAACACTAAGAGTCTTTATAACTGCAGCAGCAGACGCTGTGTAGGTAAATACAGCAATTACTTTGTACTCAGTTTGATGGAGCCCGGTGTGCAGAGTGAAAAGTATTTGTGTCTTTTTTCATTCAAAAATGATTGAGAAAAAGAGCAAAAATTGGGACAGTAAATAGGAACAAAGTGGCCACACTGAGCAATTCTGTGAATGCACATCAAAATCATCTTGAAGACCACAGATAAACTGTGGCAAAATATTGTGGTAGCACCTGTGGGTATGTATGGATCATGTGAAGAGCAAAAAAAATCTAGAAAATCAAGATCATGCATTGGCAAAATCCTCTGAGCAAACCTGGTGAATGACTTTTTTCAATGACATTCAATATTATACTAGTTTATACAGCATAGTGATTAGATATTTATATAATTTACATAGTGATACCCCTGATAAGTCTAGTATCCACCTTATATCATAGATAGTTATTATAATATTATTGACTATGTTCCCTATGATTAATTTAGAAAAGAGAAAATATTGTTATTGTAGGAGCCACCTCTTCCTTCTATAACATTTTGCTGCTAAGAAAGGGGCAGGGGGAAGCAGCCCTGATATCTGTAAACAAATCTGACATTTAGATTTTAGTGTTGTTAGAAGCTGGCCTGATGCTTACAGCTAGGCCATGTTGCTGATCTGTTGATCATAAACAATCTCACAGAATACTAACATCAAACAAGTTTACTCTGCAACCACAATAGAGAAAACAAACAAACAAACAAACAAAAAAAAACAAGGACATGTCCTAATTTGCATCAAGAATTAACAAAAGCATGAATATTTCCCAAACTACAAAATACCAAATATCTTTCTATCTTGACTAATCTGAGTGACTTCTACTTCTTTACCAATTGCAGCCTTAGCTTTAATATATTCTGCACTCTTTAGAGATAAGATTTGTTGAGCCTTAGCTGATTTGGCTCAGTGGATAGAACCTCAGCCTGCAGACCAAAGGGTCCCAAGTTTGATTCCGGTTAAGAGCATGTACTTCAGTTGCATGCTCCTCCCTGACCCAGGTCCTGGTCTGGGCACATGCAGGAGGCAACCAATCAATGCGTTTCTCTCACATTGATGTTTCTCTATGTCTTTCCCTCTCTCTTCTACTCTCTCTAAAATTCAATGAAAAAATATCCTCAGGTGAGGATTAACAAAAACATAAAAAATAAAAGACTTATTGAGATAGCCAATGATAGAATTATCCCCTCTTCCTGACAGCACCCAATCTAGAGAGAATCCCTGCTTCATTGGATCCTCACCCAAATCACTTAATCAAAGCCCAAATTCCAGAATATGTCCTTTCTAATGCTCTCTCACTGAGGCACTTCATGGCTCCCCATGGTTTGTGATTTCCTTCATTGCAATTGGTATTGAATCCAATTTACTCAATTATAAGTGCATTCCTGGTGGTCTTTGGCTAAACAACAAGATACTGCCTTTAGAAAGAAATGGAGAATCTTGAGGGGCAAAGGTTGGTAGAGTGGCTAAAACAACAAACTCTGATCCCCCTATTTTATGCTCTTCTCCTTTCATGATTTCCAAATCAGTAAGAATCTACACAAATCTAAATGAATACCAAAACTATAATAAATTATTTGGTTATTCTTCTTTGGAGATTCTCAGCCAATAAGATGTTTTGACAAACTTTATAGCCATTAATATATAGACTTTATAAATCAGTGTTCACGTCCCAGGGAACTCTGGCTTTGGTTGTTATATCAGTTACTCACTATATGCAGCAAGCCTATCCCAGTAAGTATCTTTTCACACAGTGGTTTTTAAATTTATGGTTCATCTTCTGGTAAGATAGCCCAAAGAGACTTTTCTCTGGTTATTTTCTCCAAATTATTTCATTCTCTTTTTAAAAAATATATATTTTATTGATTTTTTACAGAGAGGAAGGGAGAGGGATAGAGAGTTAGAAACATCGATGAGAGAGAAACACCGATCAGCTGCCTCCTGCACACTCCCCACTGGGGATGTGCCCACAACCAAGGTACATGCCCTTGACCGGAATCCAACCTGGGACCCTTGAGTCCACAGGCCGACGCTCTATCCACTGAACCAAACCAGTTAGGGCCAAATTATTTCATTCTTATTGAGCTCCCACTACCAAGCACAATGTTAGGTTCTGGAAACACAATGGTAAATAAGACAAAGTATTTACCTTTATGAAGCTTACATTCTAGTGAGAGAGACAGAAAATAAATAACTAAATAGATAAGCTCAAATACCACTTTCTCATTTTTCTTGACAACCTAGTCCCGTGGTTGGCAAACTGCAGCTCGAGAGCCACATGCGGCTCTTTGGCCCCTTGTGTGTGGCTCTTCCTAAGCGTTAGGAGTACCCTAATTAAGTTAATAACAATGTACCTACCTATATAGTTTAAGTTTAAAAAATTTGGTTCTCAAAAGAAATTTCAATCATTGCACTGCTGATATTTGGCTCTGTTGACTAATGAGTTTGCCAACCACTGAAGTCCAATTCAACTCTTCTTCCTCTAAACTTCTATATTGACTGTTTGTGTCCCAAAATTATGTGCTTAATTATTCACTGTCTTATAATAGAATTGTTTAAGAAATAAGATAGTTTTTTGAAAAATAAGAAGAGAAGATTCTGCCCTGGCTGGTGTGGCTCAGTTGGTTGAGCGTTCAGCCTGTGCACCAAGAGGTCGCCGGTTCGATTCCCGGTCAGGGCATATACCCAGGTTGCGGGTTTAATCCCTGGTTGGGGTGTGTACAGGAGGCAACTGATTGGTGTTCCTCTCTCCCTCTCCCTTCTTCTCTCTAAAATCAACAAAAACAGTTTTTTAAAAAAGAAGAGAAGATTCCATGAGGCATAACTGCTATTTTCAATACTATGTGGAAGGAGAAAGTATACTTGTGATGGGTGGTCTCAAGGGGAACTTGATGGCTACTCCAGGTAAGCAGATTTGGGGCCTACCTAAGCAACTACCTTGTAAAAGTCAGCTGTCAGAATACCAAGTGATGACCTCCAGAATTAATGAGATCCCTGTTACTATGAGTATTCAAACAGATACCGGTAACCTCTTGACTGTTGTGACTTAGGAATATTTAAGCATCAGAATTCAGGTTGAAGTATAATTTTTTTAAGGTTGGTCCCTTAAGGTTCTAAGAATCAACAATTTTGTGCATCGTTCTCAACTTTATCTATGTATATAAGGCACACATACCCCTGTCCATTACACTGGAAGTAACTGTGAGCAAGAATCTTGCCTTTCTTATCATTTTATTCCCCAGATCCCTACTGTGTATAAAACAGTTCTGGGTCTACAATGAGAGCATAATAATTACTTCCACACTTTAATATTTCCACTACAAGAAGGCCTCTGATAACTGGGCCACCACCCTCTGGGATTTCCAGCTGTAGTGGCCAAGATCTGAGTTGAAAATAACATTAAAATCATTATGCCATGCTCCTCTGTTTTTTTGTTTTCTGTTTTCTTTTAAGATTATATTTTTAAGGATCCAGTGTTCCAAGATAATAGGATATATGTGTGTTTTCACAGGCTCATTATCATGTTCACACAAGTTTCCAGGCTCTCTAAATATCCCTTTCTTACCTATCAACCAAAAGGCTGACAGTGAGTAGCCTTATTATTCATTTCTATACCTGAATTCTTTCCTTCCTATATTCATATTTTATCATTCCTCCAGAATGGCATCCCCTTCTTATTCCACCAGAATAAATAAAGAAGAAGGCATAGTAGTTAAATTTATGTTAACCCTAAGTGGTATGGTACTACAGAGGCAGTAGGCTAGATCCTCCTTCGGGCTGAACAAGCAGATAAGTGTCTATCTACCTAGCTGATTGATGAGGTACTGATTAATTATCATCCTAAGGCTAACATCCAGGAAAAACCATGGCCTATGAACAAAATTTTTGATTCATGATTTCCTCCTTTTAACCTTATTGCTATTACCTCAGAAGAGACCATGGTAGTAAGCTTGTTAAGCACTAAAAAGACATTTGAGGGGGTAGATTGAAGAGTTCTGTATGAAGGAATACCTAAAACTTGCTTGAGAAACAAATTATGATTAACTGAATGCAAACCTTAAGTCAAACACAACAGTCACCACACAATTAAATGCAGCCCTGTTCTTTTTCTTCCACTTCAGAGCATCAGCTACAATCTCTCTTCTTCCCTCTTACTTATTGACCTGTAGTAAAATCTTGTTGGATGGGCATAATGGGAATTCACAGAGTTGAGGGACTGCACAACATGTGGGTATACAGAAGGTAATGATCTTTATTTATTTATGACCCTGAAGTCACACCTATCCAAAGATAACTACCAAAGACTAGTAGTTTCTGTTCTGCCTTGAAATCTCAATAGCGATAAAAAGCACCTTGATCAGTCTTCTAAATGATCCTTATATTTTATCAGGGTTGATATTGGCTGGGAGTTCAATCCTTGAGTTGAATGAACCAATGTCAGGTTTTTCCTGTTACCAATTTGGCTTGTTGAGTGACTCAAGCAATTCAATCAAAGTAGAGTAGCTTGGGATATTTTGTTAAGCATTATTTATTTTTAATATCAAAGTCTATGTCTACATACATAAATCAGGCTGACCAAATTCAGAATGTTGATGGGTTGAGTTCAACTAATTAAAGGCAGTGAGTGGAAAGGGGTGGAGGTAATTTTAATAAATGCCAAAAATCCAATGTGGCTAAATTGTTGAACCCACTGAATACTTGTTTCAGGTGTTTTATAGGCAAAGAAAATGTCTGCACTAATGTCTTTCTTTTCAAGAAAAAGAAAATGCACAAAGGAATAAATTGGGGTGATCTTAATATAGCATCCACCACAATAACAGGCATACTTGAGGCATTCAGTAAATAATTGTTGAACAATTAAACTGCCAGAATACTGCTTTAGAACAATAACCTAACCTCTCACAGCCCCTCCAACTGCCACTCTAGCAGATAGTGGGGGATGAGAGGGGAGGCTTAGTCATATTTCCAGGGACAGAAAGTAAAATAGTCTTTTGGGAAGGGTTGTTATTTTTCTAGAAACATTTTATTTCTCTGCCTGGTTTCTGCCACTTAACATTTCATAATGTATCTACTTTTTGTTAGCAGGATAATTAGACTTCAAGAAGATGCAAACAAAAGGATCAATAATTTCTTTAGAGAAGAAAGCACAGAACATAATAATAATATTTTACTTCAGCAGTGTCATAATTTTCTGGATTTTTAATAATGTAAGTTTTGCAGAATGAAAAAAGGTCAGACTTCTATCCCCTAATCACCTTTATGATAATGACAGTTTTGTTCTTCTGCACTATTATAAGATCAATCCAAGCCATATAGAGGTCAATGTTTTCATTATTTAGTACTGGGATATGATTTAGATGCCTTTGTTATATCTAGTGTGTTCTCCCAGATATTTCCCCAAACTCCAGATAACATGATTATGGATGAAAAGAAATTTGGAGTGCATTTCCCTCAGCCTCTCCCACATTGCATTTCATACAAAAATAAGGTCTAACTGGTATGTTGCCCATGCCCACAGGAGGTATAATGATAAATCTTAGGTCCACTATAAGAAAAGATGATTAAAAAAATGATCACCCTGAATTCTGCACTCAAAACATATTTAAACAAAAGTAAAAATGGGATTCAGAGGTATATGAAAACTGTTTAAAAGCATTGAGAAACAAGAGTGTCATTCAATAGCAGACAATCTACACTAATTTTAGGTTAAATAACTATATTTTGGATGTCACACATATATATTATCCACTCCAAGGAATGAACCCATTTAAGCTGATCACATTTATCACATCTTCACACTAGCCTAAATGAAGAAGTTGAGTGCATAATTTAATTTACTTTAATTTAAAATATATTTTTATTGATTTCAGAGAGGAAGGGGGAGGGACAGAGAAATAGCAACATCAATAGTAAGAGAAAATCATTGATCGGCTGCCTCCTGCATGCCCCACACAATGGATTGAGCTCGCAACCCGGGCATGTGCCCTGACCGAGAATTGAATCGTGACCTTCTAGTTTATAGGCCATCACTCAACCACTGAGCCATGTTGGCTTGGCTGAGTGCATTATTTTACACATCAATAGTTTTCAAATGTGGATTCCAAAATGTCAGCAGAGTAAGTGGAAGCTAAACTGACACTCTCTCAGGACCAAACTGGAATTACAACTAAAATCCAGGAAAAAACACCCTAAATAATCAGCTGAAGACTAGCTGAAGAGAACCCTGATAACCAAGGACAGAAAGTGGAAATCCCATAGAGACCAGTAGGAAGTATGGAGGTGTGAAAGGGCTTGTCAAGCTCTCACAGACAGCGCTGAAATTCCAGAGGGATATCTCAGCTGTGGGGGTGCCCACTGAGACCTCTGGTGTCTAAACCCCAACCTGGGCACCCCAGCCCAGAGAACCAGAACTGAGAAAGGAGCCCACATAACATCTGCCTGAGAAAAGGAGCAGGGCTTCTATCTGCCAAGGAGAGATGGCTGAAAATGCAAGCACCCTCTTAAAGGGCCAACATACAAAATTCCATGTGCAGCCACTCACTTTGGGCTCTGGCTGAGGTAGGCAGGAGCTGTGTGAGGAGAGTCCAGGGTTGGGGGCTGTGGGGTGGCAGCACAGAGGGAGCTCATGAGTTACTTCCTCACACTGTGGAGGATATCTTTCTCTGGTGGACCTTTGCCATCCAGGAGATTTTTGCCTAGGGGGAAGGTAGTTGCTCAACCCTGAGGTCAATAGCCTGAGGCTAATCAAGACTGAGTGTCAATCAAAATACAAGCAGAGGTGGCTCTCCGGAGGCTTTGAGTCTTTGCTTGAACTCCTTCTGGTCCCAAGACTAAGAAAAGCAGACTCTGGTGCACATTTTGGTCCTTTCCAAAGGCACTAAGCCCGAGCAGAGGGAGCCACAAGTTGTGGATTGCTAACAGCTCAAAATAGGGTATTTAGGGCCAGTCACAAACAGCATCTGACATTGTCCTGCACTAGAGATTGGGAATTGTAGCAGATCTACCAAACCCAAACAGGCAACCAAAATGGGGAGACAAAAGAATAAGACCCAAATTAAAGAACAGGAGAATTTTCCAGAAGAAAAGCCAATAAAATGGAGATGAGCCGTAGCCGGTTTTGCTCAGTGGATAGAACATTGGCCTGTGGACAGAAGGATCTCAGGTTCAATTCCGGTCAAGGGCACATATATTCTTAATAAATAAATAAATTAAATGGAGATGAGAAATCTATCAGATATAGAATTCAAAATAATAATAACAGGGAGAAAGGATGGCGGCTGGCAGGATGGAGGTGAGGGATAGAAAGTGAGTGAGTGAGGGGATGAAAGGAGAATGTTTGGATGTGCGTGGTGTGTGTGTGAGTGAGTGAGGGACAGTTAAATCCTGCAGGAGCAGCAGAGGCTGGCAGACCAGGCTCTCTTGGACAGGGAGAGACTACCACTGCTGTGGGCACTCCCAGGACTGCAGGACTTGGGCAAGGAACCCATGCCATCTTGAAGGGGAGAGCAGCTTCTTCTAGGAACTCATCAGCACCACCACCCAGACAGGCCTTGGAGACTGCCTGCAATCCAGCAGCTACCCCAGCCAAAATACTGCTGCCCCACCCACAGCCTGCGGACCCTGGGACTTCCACCTCCAAAGGTGCACTTCTCCCACTGGAGTAAGTGCATTTCCCCCCCTCCCCAGCGGCAGACCTCTGGACACCACATTTGTGCGTTTCCAACATTCTCGTGTTTCCAACATTCGCGTGTTTCCAGCGTGCAGACTTTCAGGGCACGCCACTCCATAGGCAGCTCTTACATACCACAATGAACCCCTGCTGGGTGTGATTTTGAACAGACAAGGGCGCGCTGCCCCTCAGTAGAATTTTTGAATTCCCCCTTTCTGAATAACTGCCCACAGACAACCCAGATACGCATCTGTAGCGCTAGGGCTCCCCAGAGTGCGTCAGAGCTCTGCACCAGCAAATTCACCACCACAGTTGCGCAATTCTCATGAGCAGGCACCCAGAGCCCATCTATCAACAAGGCTCTTGTGGGAGCCGCTGCGAGCCCCCGCTAGGTGCGATCTTGGACAAACATGGACGCACTCCCCCTGGCAGTAGAAATTCTAAATTCACTCACCTGGGATACCTGCCCACAGATGCCTCAATTACATAGCTTCAGTGCCTGGGCCTTTCAGAGCGCTTCAGTATGCCATGCTGGCAAACGCACCACTGGTGTCCCTGTGAGCAGCCACTGGGAGCGAACGCTTATCCACCACAGGTGCAGCAGCGAAAACTGAGTCTGCCCACCCCACAGCTACAGAACTCTGGACACTACAGTTTCACGCTCTTCAAGTGCCACTGTGAGTCCCAACTGGGCACACGTGACTTCAGACAAGGACATAAGACAGCAAAAATTGGGACACCCCCCTCCATGGTTGCTGCTGACTTCTAGACACTGCAGTTGCGCATTTCCAGCTCACAGGCCTACATCAAGAGAACCCAAATAGCTCAAGTTGTAAGCTAAAATAGATTACCAAGCACAGAAGACCTGAGAGATCACACAGTAGCACCATCCCCAAAAGAACCTGGGTAGCAAACCAATCGGATCTACAATTAAAACATTACAGCAAAACATGGGAAGACAAAAAAGCAATCCCCAAAGGAAAGAAAAATGGGAAGAGCCTAGGCCCGTGGGTCCGCATCTGCCTGGCCACCGGCAGCCATGCCGCTGTATGAGGGCCTGGGGAGCGGCGGGGAGAAGACGGCGGTCGTGATCGACCTGGGAGAAGCCTTTACCAAATGTGGATTTGCTGGAGAAACCAGTCCAAGATGCATAATTCCTAGTGTGATAAAAAAAAGCTGGCCTGCCTAAGCCTATCAAAGTTGTTCAATATAATATCAATACAGAAGAATTATATTCCTACCTAAAGGAATTTATCCACATACTGTATTTCAGACATCTGTTGGTGAATCCCAGAGGTCGCCGAGTCGTGGTTATTGAATCAGTACTATGTCCTTCCCACTTCAGAGAGACACTCGCGTTCTCTTCAAGTATTTTGAGGTTCCGTCTGTCTTGCTTGCTCCAAGCCATCTAATGGCTCTTCTGACACTTGGGATAAACTCTGCTATGGTCCTGGATTGTGGATATAGAGAAAGCCTGGTGTTACCTATATATGAAGGAATCCCAGTACTAAATTGCTGGGGAGCACTCCCCCTAGGAGGAAAAGCTCTGCACAGGGAGTTGGAAACTCAACTATTGGAGCAATGTACTGTTGACACAGGTGCTGCTAAAGAACAGAGCCTTCCCTCTGTGATGGGTAAAGTCATTTTAAACTATTTAAGTGTGGTTTACATTATTTGCTTTTCATTTTTCAATTACCTCACAGGCAGCCCTGGGGCCCCGCTGTGAGCCCCGCTGGACACACACTTAAATAAACAGGGTGCACTGCTGGGCTGTAGAAACGCTGAATTCCCTCTTCTGGGATACCTGCCCACAGACTGCAATCCAGTGGCTTCAGTGCCAGGGCCCTTCAGAGTGTGTTAGTACACCCTGCTGGCAAAAACACCACAGGTGCCTCTGTGAGCTGCTGCTGGAATTGCGTGTATCCAACCACGTAGGCAACAGCAAAAGCTGAGTCTACCCACCCCACAATGACAGAACTCTGGACACCACAGTCACGCTTTGCTAGAACACAGGCTTTCTGAGCCCCACCACCCCAATAGACGGTTCCTGGGTGCCACTGTGAGTCCCTGCGGGGCACGTGTGATTTCAATCAAGGGCATAAGACAGCAAAAATTGGAACACCCTCTCCACAGCTGCTGACTTACAGACAACTCAGTTCCACCTTTCCAGCTCACAGGCCTACATCAAGAGAAATCAAATAGCCCAAGTAGAGAGCTACACTAGACTACCAAACCCAGGAGACCTGAGAGGTCACACCAGTAGCACCACAACCTAAAGAAACTGGGTAGCAAAGCAATCAGAACTACAATTAAAACATTACAGCAAAACATGGGAAGACAAAAAAGCAACCCACAAAGGAAAGAAAAAGAGGAATCACCAGAAAGGGAGTTAAATGAAATTGAGGCTACTAACTTATCAGAGAAAGAATTCAGAGTAATGGTTATAAGGATGATCAAACGGATGGATGACAAATACACACAACTCAATGAGAACTATAAGGAGCTGAATGAGAATGTCACCAACATGAAAAGGAACCAAGAGGAGATGAAGAATGACACCATTGCAATCAAGAACACGATGGAAGGCTAAAACAGTAGACTACAAGAGTCTGAGGACCACATCAGCAAATTAGAAGACAAGGTAGGAAAAAACACACAAACACAGCAGCAACTGGAAAGAAGACTTAAAAAAGCAAGAGGAGAGCCTAAGGGAGCTTTGGGACAACACAAAATGAAACAATATTCACATAATAGGGGTACCAGAAGGAGAGGAAGAGAAGCAAGGAATAGAAAACATGTTTGAAGAAATCATGACAGAAAACTTTTCTGATATTGGCAAGAAAAGAACTATGCAAGTCCAAGAAGCACATAAAGTCCCAAACAAGATGAATCCCAAAAGACTGACACCAAGAAACATCATAATTAAACTGGCAAACACCAACAACACAGTAACAATCTTAAAGGCTTACAAGGGGAGAGAGAGGGGGGGGAGGGAGAGAGAGAGAGAGAGAGAGAGAGAGAGAGAGAGAGAGAGAGAAAGTTATTTACAAGAGAGCTCCTACTAGAATATCAACTGATTTTTCAACAGAAACACACCAGGCCAGAAGGGAATGGGATGAAATATACAAAGTGATGCAAAGCAAGGGAATGAATCCAAGAATACTATACCCAGCAAGGCTATCATTCAAAATTGAAGGTGGAATAAGGAGCTTCACAGACCAAAAAGGGCTAAGAGAGTTTATTACCACCAAGCCAGCAATGCAAGAAATGCTAAAGGGACTACTGTAAAAAGAAGAAACAGAAAGACAAAAAGAAACACAAATATTAAGACTAAAAATGATGACAAACAAGTACTTATTAATAATAACATTAAACATAAATTGATTAAATGCTCTAATAAAAAAACATAGGCAGCTGAATGGATAAGAAAATATGAACCATATATTTTCTGTCTGCAAGAGACCCACCTCAGAACAAAGGATTCACACAGACTGAGAGTGAAGGGATGGAAAATAAAATTCATGCAAATGGAAATGAGAAAAAGCTGAGGTTGCCATACTTATATCTGATAAAATAGACCTCAAATTAAAGGCCATAATGACCAATAAGGAAGGTCACTACACAGTACTAAAGGGAGCAATTCAACAAGAATATATAACTCTAGTAAACATATATGCACCAAATACAGGAGCAACCAAATACATAAAACAACTTCTGGGAGAGATCAATAGCAATAGAGTCATAGTAGGGGACATTAATACCCCACTGACACCCACTGGATAAATCCTCTAAACCAGGGGTCCTCAAACTTTTTAAA
>NW_006293786.1:110289-112021 GCF_000327345.1 Myotis davidii | reverse complement strand
GCCTCCTTTGTCAAATATTAATTGAGTGTAATATCTCGGGTTGATTTATAGGTTCTCTGGTCTGTTCCACTGATCTATATGGTTGTTCTTGTGCCAGTATCAGGCTGTTTTGGTTACAGTGGGTTTATAGTATTGTTCAATATCCATACTGTGATCCCTCCTACTTTGTTCTTCTTTCTCAGGATTGTTGCGACTGTTTGGGGTCATTTTTGGTTCCATATAAATATTTGGAGTATTTGTTCTAGATTTGTGCAATATACTGTTGGTATTTTAATAGGAATTGCATTGAATTGTAGATTGCTTTGTGTAGTATGGACATTTTGATTATGTTAATTCTTCTAATCCATTAACAAGGTATATTCTTCCATTTGTTTGTATCTTCTATTTTTTCAGTGTCCTGTAGTTTTCTGAATTACCTCTGTGGTTAAGTTTTTTCAAAGATATCTTTGGTTATTGTTGTTGCAATGGTAAATGTGATTGCTTTTTAGTTTCTCTTTCTGAGAGTTTGTTATTTGTTTATCGAAATACTTATCTTTCTCTGACTGGCTTATTTCAGTTAACACTTTGCTCTCCAGGTCCATCCATGCTGTTGCAAATGGTTAATGTTCCTTCTTTTTTACTGCCATGTAATATTGCATTGTGTAGATGTACTACAGCTTTTTTTTATCCATTCATCTGTTGATGGACGCTTGGCATGTTTCCAAATAGAAACATTTTAAAATGCAGATCAGGTTATGTTACTGTCCTACTTCAAAACCTCTAACATCTTCAAACTCCCAATTATATCCAGGATGAAATCCAAACTTTTTTCTGTGGCCTCTATGGACCTACAGTTCTAGCCTTTACACATCCTCTCACCCGTTATTTCCTGTACACACTCTATTTTGGCCATGTTGGCTTTCTTGCTACTTGTAAAACATACCAAGAACCTTCTGGCCTTGGGATCTTTGCACCAGTTTTACCTATTTATGGCCTGACATCATTTATATATATATATATACTAGAGACCTGGTGCACGAAATTTGTGCATGGGGTGTGTGTGTGTGAGTTGCTCAGCCCAGCCTGCACCCTCTCTAATCTGGGAACCCTCGAGGGATCTCTGACTGCCCGGTGGGATCGGGCCTAAATGGGCAGTCCGACATCCCTCTCACAATCCAGGACTGCTGGCTCTCAACCACTCACCTGCCTGATTGCCCCTAACCGCTTCTGCCTGCCAGCCTAAGCACCACCTAACCACTCCCCTGCAGGCCTGCTCACCCCTAACTGTCCTCTCCTGCAGGCCTGGTCACCCCCAACTGCCTGCCCCTGCCAGCCTGGTCCCCCTAACTGCCCTCCCTCCCCTGCTGTCCCGGTCACCCCTAACTATCCTCCCCTACAGTCCCGGTAACCCTCAACTGCCCTCCCCTGCACGCCTGGTCCCCCCAACTGCCCTCCCCTGCAGACCTGATCACCCCCAACTGCCCTCCCCTGCTGGCCATCTAGTGTCCACATGGAGACAGCCATCTTGTGTGTTAGAGTGATGGTCAATTTGCATATTGCCACTTTATTAGATAGGACTGTATCTTGCTCTGAAATATTTGAAATACCTGCCAAATGGAAGTCTCTTTAAATCACAACTTTCAAACCACAACTTGTACAGGGGCTCTAACGCCGTCCTAGGCCAGCAGCCCAAGGACAGGCCTGGAGCTTGCTAGGCAGCCGCACCCCAAGCCCTGAACTCATCCCAGATTAA
>NW_006293786.1:106601-107350 GCF_000327345.1 Myotis davidii | reverse complement strand
GCAGGCCTGGTTCCCCCTACTGCCCTCCCCTGCAGGCCTGGTCACCCCTAACTGCACTCCCTTGCAGGCCTGGTCCCTCCCAATTGCTCTCTCCTGCTGGCCTGGTTGCCCCCAACTGCCCTCCCCTGCTGTCCATCTTGTGGCAGCCATCTTGTGTGTTGGAGTGATGATCAATTTGCATATTACCTCTTTATTATATAGGATAAGTTGTTAGCCTCCCCTACGAGATGGGAAACTTCATGAGGCAAGGGATTATACATGTACCTTATTCCTTCATCACAGATGCCCAGAACAGTGCCTGGCACATAGTAGGTTCATTAAATATTTGCTGAATGAATGAACGTACCTGAATTCTCTTCCTCCTGCTTGCCCCTGCCTTCCACCTGGTGAGCTCTAGCTTGCTTTTTCCCTGCTTCATTTTTTCTCCAGCTCAGACAGTTCTGTAGTGTGTGGTCTGGGCATCTAGCTGTATTTTTTTTTTAAGATAAATAAAATTTTTATTGTTGATAGTATTATAAGTATTCCCCCTACCCACCCCCATTTACTCTCCTCTCAGCCCCTACCTATCCTGCCATGTCTACACTATCCTATTGCCCATGTCAATGACCTGTTCCTATCTACACTAATAAAAGACAAACATGCAAATTGACCATACCTGTGCTATACCTTAAGCCACGCTCACCAGCCAGAGTGACTATATGCAAATTAACCCAACCAAGATGGCGGCCGGCAGCCACGGAGCTGGAGCA
>NW_006293786.1:104556-105834 GCF_000327345.1 Myotis davidii | reverse complement strand
GACTCTGTCTTACACATTTTGTGGTCAGCCCTGATTCTGACACTTGTAATTGTGTGACAAAGCCAATTATTTAACTTCTCTCTGCTTCAGTTATTCCACCCATACGATGGGGAAAATGGTACTACTGCCTCGGAAGGATCATGTTATGTAGTACTTTCTATAATCAGGGCAAAAAGAAATGTAGCTGCCCATACAACAGCAAGATGCCTTTCACCTTTATGAAAAGTATGGTCACTGGTGCATGCAGCATCCGGATTGTAAGAGGGATATCCGACTGCCGGTTTAGGCCCGGACCAAGAGTCGGACAACCCCCAAGGGTGCAGGCTGGGCTGAGGACTCCTCTCCCCCATGCACAAATTTTGTGCACCGGGCCTCTAGTCTATATGTATAGAAGCCTAAGTGACTGTCTGACCGTTCAACCATCTGACCGGTAGCTATGATGTGCCTTGACCACTAGGGGGCAGACGCTCAATGAGGAGCTGTTAAGCTGCGGAGACTTGGCAGCTGCGGTTCTCAGGTGATCCATCTGGAACCAGAAAGGAGGGAGCCTGATTCCAGGGTGCATCACCTGAGAACTGCCCTTTCGCATTCCGGGACCCCTCAGGGGACATCTGAGAGCTGGTATCGGCCTGATCCCTGCAGGCCAGGCCGAGGGACCCCGCCATGCACCAGGCCTCTTGTAAGTATATAAGTTCTTTGGTTTATCTTTTCTCATCCCCCCAACCCCACAATGAGGTGTGTCAGTCTGTCCCATGCCTCCATGCTTCGGGTCTTTTTTGTTGGTAAATTCATTCTGCTCATTAGATTCTACAAATAAGTGAGATCATGTTATATTTGTTTTTCTCAGATTGGCTTATTTCTCTTAGCATAATATTTTCCAGGTCCATCCATGCTGTCCCAAAGGGTAAGAGATCCCTCTTCTTACAGATGCATAGTATTCCATTGTGTAAATGTCTCGCTGCTTTAAAAAAATGCTTTATTGTTTAAAGTAGTACATATGTCTCCTTTTTTCCTCATTCACCTCTCCCCAGCCCACCCCCAATCACATGCTCTCACCACTCTAGTGCCTATGTCCATTGGTTATGCTTATGTGCATGCATACGAGTCCTTTGGTTGATCTCATCCCCCCCTCCCCTGCCTTCCCTCTGAGGTTTGACAGTATGTTCGATGCTTCTCTGTCTCTGGATCTATTTATGTTCATTAGTTTATGTTGTTTATTATATTCCACAAATGAGTGGGATCATGTGACATTTATCTTTCTCTGACTGGATTACTTCA
>NW_006293786.1:98043-104003 GCF_000327345.1 Myotis davidii | reverse complement strand
GTTTATAATCCTTTTGTTAAGATGCATGAGTTCCCTATAAATTTTGAATATTAGACCCTTATCAAATATAACATTGGCAAATATGTTCTCCCATGCAGTGGGCTTTCTTATTGTTTTGTTGATGATTTCTTTTGCTGTGCAGAAGCTTTTTATTTTGATGTAGTCCCATTTGTTTATTTTCTCCTTAGTTTCATTTGCCTTAGGAGATGTATCCATAAACATATTGGTACAACAGATTTCTAAGATTTTATTGCTTATGTTCTCCTCTAAGATTTTATAGTTAAATGCCTTATATATAAGTCTTTTATCCACATTGAATTTATTCTTGTGTATGGTGGAAGTTGTTGGTCTACTTTCATCTTTTTGCATGGTCTGTACAGTTTTGCCAAAACCATTTGTTGAAGATGCTCTCTTACTCCATTGTATTTTCTTTCCTCCTTTGTCAAATATTAATGGACCATAATGGTGTGGGCCAATTTCTGGGGTCTCTGTTCTGATCCATTGGTCTATATGCGTGTTCTTGTGCCAGTACCATGCTGTCTTCGTTACAATGGCTTTGTAATATACTTTGATATATGGTATTGTGATCCCTCCTACTTCATTCCTCTTTCTCAAGTTTAGGGTTTTTTATGGTTCTGTGTATACTTATGGAGTGTTTTTTTCTAACCTGTGAAGTGTGCCATTGGTATTTTAATAGGTATTGCATTGAATCTGTTGATTGCTTTGGGTCGTATAGTTTTTAATTATGTTATTTCTTCCAATCCATGAACAAGGTACATGTTTTCATTTTTTTTTTGTATTTTCCTTTATTTCTTTTTTCAATGTCCTATAGTTTTCTAAGTACAGGTCTTTTACCTTCTTGATTAAGTTTATTCCTAGGTATTTGGTTTTTTTTGAGTAGCAATGGTAAATAGGATTTTTTTTCATGTCTCTTTTTAAGAGTTCAATATTGGTGTATAAAAATGCCATTGATTTGTTGGTGTTGATTTTGTATCCTGCTACCTTTTTTTTTTTTTTTTTGAGAGAGAGATGTTTCCTGCATGGTTTGTCTCCTCAGTCATCATCCACAGGACTCTGAGAAGTTGTAGGAATATGCAGGCACAAACTCAAGGCCCGGCTTTCTCTCCAATTTTGTGGAAAGGGACTGTACATCACGGGGCAGAGCCCTATGCTCCCCTACGCCACCTGGACAGAGCCCGGGGAGAGTCTGCTACCTTTTTGAATTCATTTATCAAGTCCAGTAGTTTACTGGTGGAGTCTTTAGGGTTTTCTGTGTACAATGTCATGTCACCTGTGAATAATGACTGTTTTACTTTCTCCTTTCCAATTTGGATGCCTTTTATCTCTTCTTCTCTGTTGTGGCAAGGACTTCCTTGTCTTATTCCTATTATTCTTAAGGGAAATGCTTTTATTTTTTGTCCATTGAGTATTAAGTTGGCTGTAGGATTGTCATAAATATCCTTTATTATGTTGAGGTATGATCCATCTATATCCATTTTACTGATAGTTTTTATTAAAAAATGTGCTGGATTTTCTCAAATGCTTTTTTGCATCTATTGGTATAATGTTTTGGTTTTTATCTTTCAATTTGTTTGTGATGTATCACATTTATTGATTTGCGAATGTTGTACCAGCCTTGCATTCCCAGAATAAATCCCACTTGACCATGGTGTATGATCTTTTTAATATATTGCTGGATCTGATTTGTTGATATTTAATTGAAGATTTTAACATCTGTGTTCATCAGAGATATTGGCTGGTAGTTTTCTTTCATTGTAGTGTCTTTATCTGGTTTTGGAGTTGGAATAATGCTGGCTTTGTAAAAGTAGCTTGGAAGTGCTCCTTCCCTTTAAATATTTTTGGAATAGTTTGAGGAGGATAAGTGTTAATTCTTCTTTGAATGTTTGCTAAAATTCTCTTGTAAATCCATCTAGTCCAGGACTTTTGTTTGCTGTAAGTTTTTAAATTACTGCTTCAATTTAATCTGTTGTTATTGGCCTACTCAGGTTTTCTGATTCTTCCCGATTGAGTTTTGCAAGATTGCATTTTTCTAGGAATTTGTCCATTTCACCCAAGTTGTCCAGTTTATTCGCATGTAGTTGTTCATAGTATTTGCTTATAATCCTTTGTATTTCTGCGGTGTCCATTGTTACACTGCCTCTCTCATTTCTAATTTTATTTATTTGGGTCCTCTTTCTTTGTTTCTTGATGAGTCTGGCAAGGGTTTCATTGATCATTTTTATCTTTTCAAAGAATGAGCTCCTGAATTTATTGATCTTTTGTCCTTTTTTTTTTAGTCTCTATATCATTTATTTATTCTCCAATCTTTATTGTTTCATTCCTTGGGCCTTTCTTGCTGTTCTCTTTCTAATTCATTTAGTTTTAGGGTTAGGTATTTTATTAGTACTTTTTTTGTTGTTTCTTAAGGTAAGCCTGTAGTGCTATTAACTTCACTCTAGGACTGCTTTCACTGTGTCTCCTAGGTTATGGGTGGTTGTGTGTTCATTATCATTTGTTTCCAGGAAGTTTTTAATTTGTTCCCTGATGTCATTGGTGACCCATTCAGTTTTAATAACATGCTATTTAGCCTCCATGTATTGGAGTGTTTTAGTTTTTTTATTGTAGTTGATTTCTAATTTCATGCCACTGTGATTTGAGAAGATCCTTAGTAATATATCAATTTTTTTTGAATTTTTATAGACTTATCTTGGGCCCTAACATGTATTTTATCTTTGAGAACGTTCCATATGTGCTTGAGAAGAATGTATATTCTGTTGCTCTGGAGTGAAATGTTCTGTAAATATCAGTTAGATCCATCTGATCTAGTATTTCATTTAAGGTCACTGTTTCCTTATTAATTTTTTGTCTGGAAGATCTATCCAGTGATATCAGTGGAGTGTTAAAATCCCCGACTATGACTGTATTGTTGTTAATCTCCCTTAAAGTCTATCAAGAGGTGTTTTTTTGTTTTTGTTTTTTTTTATGTATGCTGGTGCTCCTATATTGGTGCATATATGTTTACAAGAGTTATATTTTCTTGTTGAATCATTCCCTGTACTATTATGAAGTGGCCTTCTTTGTCTCTTATTATGGTCTTTGTTTTGAAGTCTATTTTGTCTAATGTGTGTATGGCTACCCCAGCTTTTTCCTCTTTCTATTTGCATGGGATATATTTTTCCATCCTTTCACTTTCAGTCTGTGTGCACTTTTGTTCTGAGGTGGGTCTCTTTTACTCAGCATATAGATGGGTCATGTTTTCTTATCCATTCAGTCACTCTATGCCTTTTGACTTGGGCATTAAATCCATTTACATTTAAGGGTATTATTGATAGGTATTTATTTATTGCCATTTTAATTTTCTTTTTGCCTATGATTCTCTCTCCTCTTCTTAAAGCAATCCCTTTAACATTTCTTGCATTGCTGATTTGATGTTAATGTATTTCTTTATCTCCCTTTTCTTGACTGGAAAGGTTTTTATTTCACCTTCAATTTTAAATGATAGCCTCAATGGATACCATAGTCTTGGATTTAGACTCTTGTTTTTCATTACTTCTTGTACTTCATGCCACTCTATTCCTTCCTGAAGTGTTTCTATTGAGAAGTCAGTTGACATTCTAATGGGAACTCCTTTGTAGTTAATTTTCTGTGTCTCTGTTGCTGCCTTTAAGATTCTTTCTTTGTCTTCAACATTTGCCATTTTGTTATGTTGTGTATAGCTGTGGGTCTCTTTGGGTTCCTTCCTCTTTATTGGGACTTTCTGTGCCTCCTGAACTTGTGTGACATTTTCCTTCACTAGGTTGGGGAAATTTTCTGGCATTATTTTTTTTTTTAAACAGGTTCTCTATTTCTTGCTCTCTCTCAATTGTGGTATTCCTGTAATGTGGATGTTGTTCTGTTTCATGTTGTTTAGAGCCCCCTTAAGCTTCCTCTCTTTTTTACATTTGTCGCTCTAATTGGGTATTTTTACCTTGTCTTCCAAATCTCTGATTCCATCCTCTGCTTCATCCAGTCTACTTTTATTACCTTACAGTGTGTTCTTAATGTCATATTATATCCTTCTTCATTTTTGTCTGGTTGTTGTTCATGGCCTCTATTTCACTTTATTTTTTTAAAATATATTTTATTGACTTTTTACAGAGAGGAAGGGAGAGAGATAGAGAGTTAGAAACATCAATGAGAGAGAAACATCGATCAGCTGCCTCCTGCACATCTCCTACTGGGGATGTGCCCGCAACCCAGGTACATGCCCTTGACCGGAATCGAACCTGGGACCTTTTAGTCCACAGATAGATGCTCTATCCACTGAGCCAAACCGGTTTCGGCTATTTCACTTTTTCATGCTGTTGTAATTTGTGCTAAATTCCTTAAGCATCTTTATAATCATGGCTTTAACTCTATGTCTGACAGGTTGCCTACCTTCACTACATTTAGTTCTTTTTCTGGAGATTCCTTTTTTTCTCTCATTTGGGGATTGCCTCTTTGTCTACCCGTTTTAGTTGTCTCTGTGTATTTGCTTTTATGTATTAGATATAACTGTTATGCCCCCCATTCTTTGTTGGTTGGCTACTGCAGAAATCGTCTTGAGGCGTCCAGTGGTGCAGTCTCTCTGTTCACCTCAGCGGGATGCTCTAGGAGTGTCCCTGTGTTCATTATTTGGGCACTCCTGTTGTAATTGGGAGTTGATTGTTGATGTCTTATTTGTGGGAATGATCTCCTCTCCAACTTACTGCCAGTGAGATTGGGGATTGCTGGATTTTGCTCTGATGTTGTATCTGGTCCCTTGGTGTATCTATCCTGCATCTCCTGGAAGCTGCTCTAGTACAGGTTAATGTGAGTCACTGTCTCTTTCAGGCTTAGGGTAACCTGATTGAGGTCGGAGAAGTTGAATGCCATAGTTGTCCAATGGTCAGGGACTCCTTAGTCCAGAGTCTGGGTCTGCCTTAAGTCTATCACCCTGATTGTCTCTGTTCTTACTTGTTCTCCTTTCCCCCATCGATCAGGTCCTGCACGTGTCAGCTGCAGGCCCTGAGGATCAGTGAGGGTATATGCACAGTACCTCTGGTATGTGATGCCCTGTGAAGCCCCAGAGCCCTCTGGTGTGCTTCTCAGTACGCAGTCTCTGAGCTGCTGCGGGGTCACTTACAAGGTACCACTGGCATGCGACTCACCTCAGGGTCCCAGCTCCCCTGGCGAGGGTCACCTGTGAGATCCTGGCGTTGACTGCAGGGATGGTGCACATCTCACTGCGGGGCATCTGTATCGGAGGTGGGGGTGGCATGAGAATCACTGTGGGGTCCAGAATTCTGCCGCAGGGATGGCATGCATGTCACTGCAGTGCCCCAGATTTGCCGTGGTGGTCCCTTGCGAGGTCCTGCTGGTGTGAGGCTCACTGCATTGGTCCAGGGTGGTGACCAAGGCTAGTTTGGGTGATGGTGAGGCTGTGCTCTTAGCCACTGCTGCTCTCCCTTCAAGCTGTATGTTAATTTTGTATCCTGCTACTTTGTCGAATTCATTTATTAAATCTAATAGTTTTTTGATGGGTTCTTTAGGGATGTTCTTTTTTTTAAATTCAATAAGGTATTACATATGTGCTCCTATCCCACCATGGCCCCCCACTCCCCCACTCATGCCCTCACCCCCCTCGTGTCTGCATCCATTGGTTAGGCTTATATTCATGCAGATAAGTCATTGGTTGATCTCTCCCCCTCACCCACACCCTCCCCTACCGTCCCTCTGAGGTTAGATGGTCTGATCCATGCTACTCTGACTCTGGATCTGTTTTTGTTCATCAGTTTATGTTGTTCATTATATTCCCCAAATGAGTGAGATCACGTGATATTTATCTTTCTCTGATTGGCTTATTTCACTTAGCATAATGCTCTCTAGTTCCATCCATGCTGTTGCAAATGGCAAGAATTCCTTCTTTTATATCGCAGCATAGTATTCCATTTGTAGATGTA
>NW_006293786.1:96210-97328 GCF_000327345.1 Myotis davidii | reverse complement strand
AATTTAAATTAATTTTAAGTAAAACCTCTCTAAGAACCAAGTTGGGCTGGACACATACTAAATGTGGCATACATATTTTCTTAAGTCAAAGAGCAAGCAAATTTATTTTTGTTTATTGTAAAGGATATTCAAACTCAGACCTTGTTCTATATTCATAAAACCTAGAACCACTTAACTTTTTATTGTCCTATCCCAAGACCATTTAATTTTCCATCTCATATTAATAAATTAGTCTTAGTGAGCTTTATCCCTGATGACCTTTCTCTATATTTTCTGCCCTTTATATTCCTATTTCCTAATTGTATTTTTTTCTTTATTGATTAAGGTATTACAAATGTTTCCTTATCCCCCAATTACCCTCAAACTCATCCCTCACCCCCCTGTTGTCTGTGTCCATTGGTTACACTTATATGCATGCCTACAAGTCCTTTGGATAATCTCTCCCCTTTACCCCCACCCACCCCGACGTTCCCTCTGAGGTTTGACATTCTGATCGATGATTCTCTGTCTCTGGATCTGTTTTTGTTCATCAGTTTATGTTGTTCATTTTATTCCGTAAATGAGTGAGATCATGTGGTATTTATCTTTCTCTGACTGGCTTATTTCGCTTAACATAATGCCCTCCAGTTCAATATATGCTTTTGCAAATGGTAAGAACTGCTTTTAACAACAGTATAGTATTCCATTGTGTAGATGTACCACAGCTTTTTAATCCATTCATCTGCTGATGGGCACTTAGGCTGTTTCCAAATCTTAGCCATGGTGCATAGTGCTGCTAGGAACATAGGGGTACATATATCCTTTCAGATTGGTGTTTCTAGTTTCTTGGGATATATTTCTAGAAGTGGGATTACTGGGTTAAATGGGAGATCCATTTTTAGTTTTTTGAGGAAACTCTATACTATTCTCCACAGTGGTTGCACCAATGTGCATTCCCACCAACAGTGCATGAGGGTTCCTTTTTCTCTCTTTCTTACCAACACTTGTTGATTTATTAATGTTAGCCATTCTGATATGAGAGGTGGTATCTCATTGTGATTTTGATTTACAATTCTCTGATGATTAGTGATGTTCAACATCTTCTCATATGTCTATTGGCCATTCTGTATGTCCTCTTT
>NW_006293786.1:93858-95977 GCF_000327345.1 Myotis davidii | reverse complement strand
TTGGAGATTGAAACCTTATCAGTGATATCACTGGCAAATATGTTCTCCCATGCAGTGGGTCTTCTTGTTGTTTTGTTGATGTTTTCCTTTGCTGTGCAAAAGCTTTTTATTTTGATGTAGTCCCGTTTGTTTATTTTCTCTTAAGTTTCCATTGCACTAGCAGCTGTATTGGTGAAGGTATTACTTCGGCATATGTATGAGATTTTGCTGCCTGTGGTTTCCTCTAATATCTTTATGGTTTCCCGTCTTATGTTTAAGTCCTTTATCCATTTTGAGTTTATTTTTGTGTATGGTGTAAGTTGTAGTCTAGTTTCATTATTATGCATATATCTGTCCAATTTTCTCAACACCATGTATTGAAGAGTCTGTCTTGACTCCATTGTATGTTCATACCTCCTTTGTTGAATATTATTTGAGCATAGTGGTTTGGGTCAATTTCTGGGTTCTCTATTCTGTTCCATTGATCTATATGTCTGTTCTTGTGCCAGTACCAAGCTGTTTTGAGAACAGTGGCTTTGTAATACAGCTTCATATCTGTATTGTGATCCCTCCTTCTTTGTGCTTCTTTCTCAGGATTGCTGCAGGTATTCGAGGTCTTTTTTAATTCCAGATGAATTTTTGGAAGTTCGTTTTAAGTCTGTGATATATGCCATTGGTATTTTAATGGGGAGTGCATTGAATTTTTAGATTGTTTTGGGTAGTATGGACATTTTGATGATGTTGATTCTACCAATCCATGAACATGCTATATTCTTTCATCTGTTTATGTCTTCCTCTATCTCCTTTTTCAACGTCCTGTAGTTTATTCCTAAGTATCTTATTTTTTTTGGTGCAATGGTAAAAGGGATTGTTCTTTTAAATCTCTCTTTCTGTAAGTTCACTTTTGATGTATATAAATGCCACAGATCTCTTGGCATTAGATTTGTATCCTGCTACATTGCCAAATTGATTTAAGTCTAATAATTTTTGATGGGGTCTTTAGGGTTTTTTATGTACAATAAGTATCATGTCATCTGAAAATAATGACAATTTTACTTCTTTTCCAATTTGTATGCCTATTATTTCTTCTTCTCGTCGGATCACTTTGGTTAGCACCTCTAGTACTATGTTGAACAGGAGTGGTAAAAGCAGGCATCCCTATATTGTTGTTGCCCTTAAGGGAAATAGTTGTAGGTTTTGTCCAGTGAGTATGATGTTGGCTGTAAGTTTTTCACATAAGGCTTTTTTATATTTAGGTATGATTCTTCTATTCCCACTTTGCTGAACATTTTTATCAGAAAACGATGTTGGACTTTGTCATATGCCTTTTCTGCATCAATTGATATGATTATGTGGTTTTTGTCTCTCAATTTCTTTATGCGATGTATCACATTTCTTGATTTGGGGATATTGTACCAGCCTTGCATCCCTGGAATAAATCTCACTTCTTCATGGTGTATGATCTTTCTAATGTAATGCTGGATCAGGATTGCTAGAATTTTGTTGAGGATTTTATCATCTATGTTCATCAGGGATATTGACCTGTAATTCTCTTTGTGGTGGCCTTATCTGATTTTGGGATTAGGGTAATGCTGGCTTCATAGAAAGAATTTGAAGTGTTCCTTCCTCGTGAAGTTTTTGTAGTAGTCTGAGGAGGATATGTTTTAGTTCTTCCTTGAATGTTTGGTAAAACTCCCCTGTGAATCCGTCTGGTCCTGGGCTTTTGTTTGCTGGAAGCTTTTTGATGACTGCTTCAATTTCTTCCATAGTTATTGGCCTGTTGAGATTTTTAGATTCTTCCTGATTGAGTTTTGGAATGTTTTATTTTTCTAGGAATATGTCCATTTCCTCCAGGTTGTCTAATTTGTTGGAGTAGAGTTGTCCATAGTATTGCTTAACAATCATTTGTATTTCTGTGGGGCCTGTTGTTATTTCGCCTCTATCATTTCTGATTTTGTTTATTTGGGTCCTCTCTCTTTGCTTCTTGGTGAGTCTGGCTAGGGGTTTATCAATCTTGTTTATCCTTTCAAAGAACCAGCTCTTGGTTTCATTGATTTTCTGTATTGTTTTTTTGGTCTCTATGTCATTTATTTCTGCTCTAATCTTTATTATCTCCTTCCTTCTGCTCACTTTATGGTTT
>NW_006293786.1:92416-93816 GCF_000327345.1 Myotis davidii | reverse complement strand
AGACCCACTGATGCTTTTCTCTTTCCTTCTAGTTGTAAGATTTCCACTCAGCCAGCCTTCCTGTGTTTCTGAATGGTGTCCATTTTGTCTTTTAGTTGTATTTTTGAAGTGGTTGTGTGAGGCAGCAATTTCCGGTGTTTACCTATGCCGCCATCTTGGTTTCTCCTGCTTCTTAGGAAGAGCTTGGAAGTGTGCCTTCCTCTTGGATTTTTTGGAATAGTCTGAGAACAATTGGTTTTAGTTCTTCTTTGAATGTTCGGTAAAACTCCCTGCTGAAGCCATCTGGTCTAGGGCTTTTGTTTTCTGGAAGCGTTTTCATTACTGTTTCAATTTCTTCAGTAGTTATCAGCCTACTCAGGTTTTTTATTCTTCTTGATTGAGTTTTTGAAGGTTGTATTTTTCTAAAAATGTTGTCTTTTCGTTGAGCTTGTCCAGTTTGTTGGAGTAGAGTTGTTCATAGTATTTTTTTTTTTTTACAATCCTATGTATATTTGAGGGGCCAGTTGGTACTTCACCTCATTCATTTCTTATTTTGTTTATATGGCTCCTCTTTGTTTCTTGGTGAGCCTGGCTAGAGGGTCATCAATCTTGCTTATCTCTTCAAAGAACCAGCTCTTGGTTTCATTGATTTTTTTATTGTTTTTTGGGGGGTTGCTATATCATTTATTTCTGCTCTTCTTTATTAGCTCCTTCCTTCGGGTACTGTGGGCTTTTCTTTTTCTCTCTTTCTAATTCTTTAAGTTGCAAGGTTAGATAATTTATTACCATTTTTCTTTGTTTCTTGAGGTAGGCCTGTAGAGCTATGAACTTCCTTCCATCTCAGGACTGCTTTCATTGTTTCCCATAGATTTTTCAATTGTTGTGCTTTCATTGTCCTTTCTTTCCAGGATGCTTTTCATTTCTTCTTTGGTAACCCAATCATTGTTTAATAGCATGCTATTTAGCCTCAAAATGTTAGATTTTTTTCATTGTTTTTATTGTAGTTGATTTCTAGTTTTATGCCATTGTGATCTGAGAAGATGTTTGTTATGATTTCCATCTTCTTGAATTTGAAGATACTTTGCCAATGTCCTAATATGTGGTCTATCTTTGAAAATGTCCTGTGTGCACTGTAGAAGAATGTATATTCTGTAGCTTTGGGGTGAAATGTTCTGAAAGTGTTAATGAAGTCCATCTGATATAGTGAGTCTTTTAGGCTTGATGTTTCTTTTTTTGAAATTAAATCTTTAATGTTCCAATTATTACAGTTGTTCCTCTTTCCCCCCCCCAATAGCTCCACTCCACCCGATTCCCACCCTACTCTCTATCCTTACTCCCCGCACTGTCCTCATCCATAGGTGTATGATTTTTGTCCAGTCTCTTCCCACACCCCACTCCCCTTTCCCCAAGAGAATTGTCCA
>NW_006293786.1:85490-91538 GCF_000327345.1 Myotis davidii | reverse complement strand
AAAATTCTTGAAAAATGTTATAAACGTGGCCTTGAACTCTATATCCAGTCGTTTGCTTTCCTCCATTTCTGTCATTTGTGACCTGTTTCTTTGTCACCACATTTTGGCTGCTTCCCTGTGTTGCTAGAGTGCCTTTCTGTGCTAGGTGTCCTATAGGTCTGAGTGACTCAGCCTCCCCAATTATCTGTGGTGTACCCTCTTGGTGAACCTCTTTGTGGGCTGTGTGTACAGTCTTGTTGTAGTTAAGCCTGGATTGTGGTAGGTATCACTGGGAGGAATTGACCTCCAGACCAATTAGCTATGAGAATCAGCTATGTCTATGGTGGGAGAACTTTTGTGCTTGAGACACCCTTATGTGAAAGACTTGCTTCAGTGGGGCTTTGGTGCTCACTGAGTCTGTCCCCTGAGTGGGTCCCTTATGTATCTGAGGAGTTTCACCCCTGCCCTAAGAGGCCCTGGGTCTCAGTGTTCTGCAGTAATTGCTCCAAGCACCGTTGAGAGAAGGCCGCCCTCAAGTTCCGTCCAATGCCAGACAGTCCAGTTTCTCCTCGTATGAGTCTGGGTCCCCAGAGTCTTGTCCGGAACTGGAGTTCAGAACAGTCGGGAGCTTGTGACTCCCTCCCAATTGAAAAAGACAAGCACGTCCTCAGTTGCCAGCCCTTTCTGTGTGTGCCTCCGTACCTCTTCACTTAATTCTTCTCCTCCTCTCAGTCTCAGTGTGCTTTTTTTTCCCTTCTAGTGGTAGAATTTCCACTCAGCCAGCCTTCCTGTGTTTTTGGATGATGTCCGTTTTGTCTTTTAGTTGTATTTTTGAAGTGGTTGTGCGAGGAAGCGATTTCAGGTGTTTACCTATGCCGCCATCTTGGTTTCTCCTCTAGGCTTGATGTTTTGTTTGCTGATTTTTCGTTTAGAGGATTTATCCAGTGGTATCAGTGAGGTATTAAAGTCATGTACTATGAATGTATTGCTATCGATCTCTCCCTTGATATCTTCCAGAAGTTGTTTTATATATTTGGGTGCTCCTGTATTGGGTGCATTTATACCAGAGTTTTATCTTCTTGTTGAATTGCTGCTTTTAGTATTATGTCCTGGCCTTCCTTATCTCTTGTTATGGCCTTTACTTTGAGGTCTATTTTGTCAGATATAAGTATTGCAACCCCAGCTATTTTCTCATTTCCATTTGCTTGAAAATTTTTTTTCCATCCCTTCACTAACAGTCTAAGTGAATCCTTTGTTCTGAGATGGTTCTCTTGCAGACAGCAAAATATGGGTCATGTTTTGTTATCTCATTAAGCTACCCTATGTCTTTTGATTGGAGCATTTAATCCATTTACATTTAATGTTATAATTGATGAGTACTTGTTTTTCATCATTTTTATTCTTAATGTTTGTGTTTCTTGCCTTTGTGTTTCTTCTTTTTATAGCAGTTCCTTTAGCATTTCTTGCGTTGCTCGCTTTGTGGTAATAACCTCTCTTAGCCCGTTTTTTGACTGTGAAACTCCTGATTCCACCTTCAATTGTGAATGATAACCTTGCTTGGTATAGTATTCTTGGATTCAGTCCCTTTCTTTGCATCACTTTGTATATTTCATTCCATTCCCTTCTGGCCTGGTGTGTTTCTTTTGAGAAATTTGTTGATAGTCTGATTGGGGATTCCTTGTAGGTAACTTTCTGTCTCTCTCTGGTAGCCTTTAAAATTCTTACTTTCTTGTTAATGTTTGCCAATTTAATCATTATGTGTGTTGGTTTTGGCCTTTTTGGATTCATCTTCTTTGGGACTCTATGTGCTTCTTGGACTTGCGTAGTTATTTTCTTGCCAATATCAGGGAAGGTTTCTCTCATTATTTCTTCACACAGGTTTTCTATTCTTTGGTTCTCTTCCTCTCCTTCTGGTACTCCTGTTATGTGGATGTTGTTTTGTGTTATCCCAAAGCTTCCTTAGGCTCTCCTCTTGCTTTTTAAGTTTTCTTTCCAGTTGCTGCTGTGTTTTCGTGTTTTTTCCTACCTTATCTTTTAATTCGCTGATGCTGTCCTCTGCCTCTTCTAGTCTACTGTTTAAGCCTTCCCTTATGTTCTTCATTGCAGCTGTGTCATTCTTCATTTTCTCTTGTTGTTTTTTTCCATGTTGGTGACATTCTCATTCAGCTCCTTATAATTCTCATTGAGTTGTGTGTATTGTCATCCACTCGTTTGAGCATCCTTATGTCCATTACTCTGAATTCTTTTTCTGATATGTTACTTGCCTCCATTCCATTTAACTCCCTTTTTGGTGATCCCCTTTTTCTTTCCTTTGGGAATTGCTTTTTTGTCTCCCCATGTTTTGCTATAACCTCTTAATTGTTTCTGTGTCCTAGATCCAACTGCTTTCCTACCCAGGTTCTTTTAGTGGTGGTGCTATGGGTATGATCTCTCAGGTCTCCTGGGCTTGGTAATCTAGCGGAGCTCCCTACTTGAGTTATTTGTGTTCTCTTGATGTATTTGGGTTTTGAATGTTAGTTTCTTATTCATGGATTAAGTCTCATCATGGGTTAGCAATGTGACTCACCCCCAGCTTCACTGTGCAAGCTGTTTTTGATGTGATTGTGGTTCTGGTTCTTGTGGAAAAGGTTATCTGAGGTCTCACTGGTATATGTTCACCGTAGATTCCCTCAGTCCACAGCTTGGGAGGAAGCAGTCTCGGGGCTGAGGCTCAGGAACTGTGATTTTAGCCAGTGTGATGTGACTCTTTCTGGATTAGTGTCTCTCTGCAACTCACTAGTAGGGGACTGGAGCATGTTTCAGTAGGGGGAAGGTGTCACATAGTCTGTAGTTGAGGCAGTGGGACTCTGGCCAAGGTGATTTACCTCTCTAAATCACAAAGGCGTTCAGGATCCAGAAGCAGGCTGTCCAGAGGTAGGTAGCTGGGAGGGGGGATGTTGTGGGTCCTATTGAGGGAGCCATGAGCCTTTGGTTGGAGAGGCACATGCCGTTGACAGCACACAGAGGGCCCAGGATTCGTCTGCAAGGGGTGTGTGCTTGTGTGGCCCACACGCTAGATCAGAGTGATTGTGTTGTGTCACCGGCCCTGTGGAGGGAGAATTCCCAGTTCCTGCTTTGAGGGATGTGTGCTTCCTTGGAGTTTGACGCCAAGTGGCTGCTTACAGAGGTGCCCAGGAGCCGTCTGCTGGGGCAGTGGGATCAGGGGCCCCTGTGCTGGAGAGGTGCTACTGTGGGGACTGGATGTCAGCTGCCCTGGTTGTGCCCTGCAGCGGCTCAGAGAAGCACCCAGGGGCCTCCTGCCGGGGGAGCAGGTTCAGGGGACTTGCATGCTGGATTGGTGCAACTGCAGTGAGCAGAGGTTGGCAGCTGAGGAGGAGGAAGTCTTAGTTTCTGTGGCCGGGGCCTTGAGCTCTTGGTTGGATACAAGTGTGCCTAGTGGCTGCTCAAGAGGCACCCGGGAGTTGCCTGCTTGGGCGGTGGCCTCAGGGAGCCTGCGAGCTGAAACCATGTGCCCGGAGTGTCTGTGGGTAGGTAACCGGGAAGGGGGAAGTCCAAATTTCTACTGCCGGGTCTGTGCGCCCTTGTTTGGATATGAGCACACCTTGCCGGGGCTCCAGGAGGCACCCTGGAGCCACCTGTAGGGGCAGTGGGCTCAGTAGGCCTGCATGCTGGAAAGTCGCAACTGCAGTATACAGAATTCAGCAGCCAAGGAGGGAGTTTTCCCAATTTTGCTGCCTTGCGGCCTTGGTTGAAATTGCACGTGCTCAGCGGGGGCTCACAGAGGCACCCTGGAGCCATCTGTTGGGATGGTGGAGCTCAGGAGGCCTGCATGCTGGAAAAGTGTGACTGTGGTGTCCAGAGTGCTGCTGCTGTTGGGTGGGAAGACTCAGTTTTTGTTGCTGCATCCCTGGTTGTATACAAGTGTGTCCAGTGGTGGCGCACAGGGGCACCCATAATACGTTTGCCAGCATGGCCCACTGACGCACTCTGAAGGGCCCTGGTGCTGAAGCCGTGGGCCTGTAGTATATGTATGTGGGCTGGTATCCAGGAAGAGGGAGTTCAGAATTTCTACTGTAGTGCAGTGCGTCCCTGTTTGTATAAGAGCATGCCCAGTGGGGCCTCACAGCGGCACCCAAATGCGACCTGTGGAGCAATGGGCTCAGGAGGCCTGCACTCTGGAAAAGCACGACTGTGGCGGTGCATTTGCCAGCGTGGCACACTGACACACTGTGAGGGGCCTTGTTGCTGAAGTCGCAAAACTGAGATGTCTGTGGGCATGTATCCAGGAAGAGAGAATTCAGAATTTCTACTGCCAGGGCAGTGTGCCCCTGTTTGTATAAGAGCACACCCAGCCCTAACTGGTTTGGATCAGTGGACAGAGCATTGGCCTGCGGACTGAAGGGTCCCAGGTTCAATTCTGGTCAAGGGCATGTACCTTGGTTGCAGGCACATCCCCTGTAGTGGGTGTGCACGAGTCAGCTGATCGATGTTTCTCTCTCATCGATGTTTCTAACTCTCCCTCTCCCTTCCTCTCTGTAAAAAAAAATCAATAAAATTTAAAAAAAGAGCACACTCAGCAGGGGCTCACAGTGGAACCCAAGAGCTGCCTGTGGAGCAGTGGGCTCAGGAAGCCTGTGCACTGCAAATACATTATTGGGGTGTACAGAGATCTGCCGCTGGGGAGGGGGGAAGTCGCACTTACTGCTGTGGGAGCCGTGCGCCCTTGGAGGTGGAGGTCCTAGGGTCTGCAGGTCTGCGGGTGGGGCAGCAGGATTTTGGCTGGAGTGGCTACAGGGTCACAGGCAGTGTCCAAGGCCTGTCTGAGTGGTGGTGCTAATAAATTCCTAGAAGAGGCCACTCTCTCCTTCTAGATGGTGTGGGCTCCGTGCCCGAGCCCCACAGCCCAGGGTGTGTCCACAGCGGGGTTAGGTGCTCCCTGTCCAGAAGAGTCTGGTCTCTCAGCCCCTGCTACTCCTGCAGGATTCAACTGTCCCTTACTCACTCACACACACCATACACATTGACACACTCTCCTTTCACCCCCTCACTCACATCCTCTCCCTCACCTCCATCCTGCCAGCCACCATCTTGCTTATATCTCTCTTCATTACTTGATGAGTCTGGCTAACGTTTCATCAATTTTGTGTATCCTTTCAAAGAACCAGCTCTTGATTTCATTGATTTTTTGTATTGTTTTCTTAGTCTCTGTCATTTATTTCTGCTTTACTCTTTATTATTTCCGTCCTTCTACTTAATCTGGACTTTTCTTGTTTTCCTTCTAGTTCTTGAAGTTGTAGTGGTAGTTTATTTTTCTTGTTTTTGAAGTAGGTCTATAGAACTATGACCTTTTCTCTCAGGAATGCTTTTGCTGTGTCCCAGAGATTTGGGTTGTGTGTTCATTTTCGTTTGTTTCCAGGAAGTTTTTGATTTCTTTCTTGGTCTCATTGGTAAATCATTCATTGTTTAATAATATATTACTTGGCCTCCATGTGTTTGAATGTATTTGGGTGTTTTTATTGTAGTTGATTTGTAATTTCATTCCACCATGATCTGAGAAGGTGCTTGATATGATTTCAATCTTCTTGAATTTGTAGAGACTTGTTTTGTGTCCTAACATGTGATCTGTCTTCATGAATGATCCTTGTGCACTTGAGAAGAATATATATTCTGCAGCTTTGGGGTGAAATGTTCCATAAATATCCATTAAATTAATCTGATCCATTGTGTCCTTTAGAGTCACTGTTTCCTTGTTAAGGTTTTGTCTGGAAGATCTATCCAGTGAAGTTATTAGCAGGGTGTTAAAGTCCTGTAACATGACAGTATTGTTTTCAATCTCTCCCTTAAGTCCTCTAGAAGCTTATATATATACTAGAGGCCTGGTGCACAAAAATTTGTGCACTCGGGGGAGGGGGAGGGTCCCTCAGCCCGGCCTGTGCCCTCTCGCAGTCTGGATTTCCCTGCTCTTATCTAATCTGCCTATGTGGATGAACCTAGTTGAGCATCCATCACCAGACACTGAAAAAGAAAGCAAGGACTATTCATGTGGGCACAGTGAACAAAGAAGGAAAA
>NW_006293786.1:83912-84503 GCF_000327345.1 Myotis davidii | reverse complement strand
ATTTTTATATACATTTATAAGAGTTATTTATGTACTCTAGATAACAGTCTTTTGTGATATGTGTGCACACACACATATATATATATATATATTTACATGATCCTATATTGGGTGCATATATGTTTTCCATGATTATAGCTTGTTTTTGGATTGATCCCTTTAGTATTATGTAGTGACCTTTGTTGTCTCTTTTCATGGCCTTCATTTTGAATTCTATTTTTTTGGATATGATATTTTGCTACTCCAGCTTTTTTTTCATTTCCATTTGTATGGAAAAAAAATTTCCATCTCTTCATTCTAATCCTTTGTGTGTCTTTTGTTCTCAGTTTCGTCTCATTTAGACAGCATTTCATTGGGTCATGTTTTTGTATCCATTCAGCTATCTTATCCCTTTTGACTGGAGCATTTATTTCTTTTTTTAATTAAATCTTTACTGTTCAGATTATTACATTAGTTACTCTTTTTTCCCACCATAACTCCCCTCCACCCAGTTCCCACCCCAACCTCCGCCCTCACTCCCCACCCACTGTCCTCATCCATAGGTGCACGATTTTTGTCCAGTCTCTTCCTGCATCTCCCACACCCCTCTCC
>NW_006293786.1:77736-82644 GCF_000327345.1 Myotis davidii | reverse complement strand
TCCACAGGGCGGGCGGAGCGAGCAGTTATGGCTGCTCTCAGGCCCGTCCCCAGGGGCTCTGCCTCTCAGAGTCCCAGCAACCGCTGCAAACTTTGGAGAGAAAGCTGCCTTCGAGTTCTGACTGAAGCCAGACAGTCCCATTTGAGTATGGGTCCCTAGAGACTCGCCCGGATCTGGAGCTCAGAGTTTGAGACTCCCTCCCGATTGAAACAGACAACCGCACCCTTCGCCACAAGCCCGCTCTGCATGCACTCCGCACCTTAGTATTTTACTTCAGCACTGCGCCTCCTCTGAGTCTCAGTATGCTTTTCTCTTTCTACCTAGTTGTAGAACTTCCACTCAGCCAGCCTTCCTGTGGTTCTGGATGATGTGCGTTCTGTCTTTTAGTTGTATTTTTGAAGTGGTTGTGCAAGGCAGCAATATCCGGTTTTACCTATGCCGCCATCTTGGTGTTTCCTTGACTGGAGCATTTAATCCTTTTTCATTTAAGGTTATTATTGATCAGTCCTTATTTATTGTCATTTTGATTCTGTATGCATAGGTTTCTCTCTCTGTTTCTTCTTTTCATTACAGCAGTCCCTTTTGCCTTTCTTGTAAAGCTCATTTGGTGGTGATGTACTTCTTTAGCTTTTTTCCTTTTATTTATTTATTTATTTATTTTTTGTCTGCGAAACTCTTTATTTGACCATCTATTTTGAATGATAGCCCTGCTGGATATAGTACTCTTGGTTTCAGATCCTTCCTTTCCATTTCCTTGGGTACATCATGCCATTCCTTTCTGGCCTGTAGAGTTTCTAATGAAAAATCAGGTGTCAGCCTTATGAGAGCTGCTTTGTAGGTAACAGTTTGCTTTTCTCTTGCTCCCCTTAGGATTCTCTCTTTGTCTTTAATTTTTGTCATTTTAATCATGGGTAGGCCTGTTTGGGTTCTTCTTGCTTGGGGTTCTCTGTTCCTCCTGAGCTTGTGTGACTTTTTCCTTTACTAGGTTAAGGAAATTTTCTGCCATTATTTCTTCAAACACATTCTCTATCCCTTACTCACTTTCTGCCTCTTTTGGCACATCTGCTATTCGAATAATGTTACGTTTCACATTGTCTCACAGCTCCCTTAAGCTGTCCTCTTGTTTTTTAAATGACTTTTCCTTTTTGGTTCTCTGATTGAGTTATTTTTTGCTACCCGTCTTCTAATTAACTGATTCTATCCTCAGCTTCCCCTCTGCTGTGTATTACTTCCAGTGTGTTCTTTATTTGTGCTATGTCATTCTTTGTTTGTTTTCATAGTCACTATGTCTTTTCTTATGCTGTTGAGCACCTTTACCATCATTATTCTGAACTCTGTATCAGATAAATTTCTTATCTCCATTTCATTTATCTGTTCTTCTTGAAATTTCTCTTATTTCATTTGGGTGTTGTTTCTTTTTCTCCTCATTTTGGCTGCCTGTTTGGGTTTGTGACTGTATTAGGTAGACCTCCTACGCTACTCAAGCTTCTCAATCTCTAAGGCACGGCAGTGTCAAGCTCTATTTCAGACTAATTAGATCAAGCAATGACTCCAAGTTCCAGAGACTGCCTCTGTCTATACAGACTGATAGGATTCCATCTTGAATTGCCCACAGGCAATCCTCCACAGGTGTGGCAAGGTTTTTTTTTTTCCAACTGGGTGTGGTAATTGCTTCTGCCTGGAGGTTAATTGTTATTCTCAGTCTTTTAATGGGTTTCATTAACTCCACACCATGGGGCAAGGTGTTTTCTAATATGGTTGGTCAACTGTCTTCCCCCCAAGGCAAGGCGGCCTATATAGCAAATATGACCTCTGCGGCATGAGGGAATGACTCAACATAGGAAACCAGAGTGTCTGACTTATGAGCTCTAACCCCAGAGCCCCCAATCCTGGCTTCTGCTCACGCAGCTCCAGTCCACTCTGCCCTCCCTCTGCCAGAGCACAAGTTTGGGTACCCTTCTCAGTTCTGGTGCTTTCTGCTCTGGGGCCCGGCTTGGGGATTAGACCACAGAGTTCTCAGTGGCAATTTCCCACAGCTGAGATATCTCTCTGGAACTTCAGATGTTGTCTCTGGGAGCATGACCAGGCCTTTTGCACCTCCGCCCCTCCTGTCAGTCTCTATACAGTCTCCACTTTCGGTCCTCGGTTATCAGGTTTCTCTTCAGCAAGTCTTCTGTTGATTATTCAGGAAGTTTTTCTGTATTTTAGTTGTCATTCCAGTTTTGTCCTGGCGGTGTGTCCGTGTAGCATCCACTTACTCCACCCCAATTTTATTCCCCTAAAGATAGTATGGTGCAGAGCACACAGCCCAGGAGGGTGCAGGAGTGGAGGGGCTGGGAGAAGTCATCACTTGGAAAAAGTCATTTGTAAGCGAGACCTAAGGGGAAAGTAGGAATTAGTAAAGAAAGATGCTAGGGTGGGGGTGAGGTATGTGTGGGTGGGTTGGAGATGGGGACAAAGAAGCTTTTTCCAAGTTCATGGATGAAGAAACCAGAGACAGTAGGAAAAGTCTGAAAGCAGTTAAGCCTCCCCACTTTTCTTAGACCACTTGTCCTGAAATATAATTCTTTATTGTTCTCAAATAAACCCATTTTGCTGGAAAAATATCTGGCTGTGTATTTGTTTAAGGTCAACAGTTTCTTCTACCAACTAGGAGATACCTCTACCAGCAGCAGCAGCAGCAGCAGCAGCAGCAGCAGCAGCAATGAGGCCTAGTAAAAAAGATGGGAAAGGATCTTTTACTTGAAATCTTAAATTTTTAATATTATGAAAACATTCCTCTATCATGTTTATATATCTTATGGATGATAAGTAAATAACTATTAACTATTTGAAAGTAAGGTCAGTGAGATTCGAGGTTTTTCATATTAGTTTGGGTTTTATATAAGATGTACATGTTTTTAAATAGTGCTGAAGCCTCTCTGGGAATTTTGAAGTCCTTTATAATCTTAGGTAGGGAAAAAGTCAATGAACTACAAAAAATGCTGAAGCCTACTACCCTGTTTGCTAGTACAAACTTAGGTTTACCAAGTCCACATTAAAATGATGATTTAACTTCCAGTATGATTCTCATTCTTTTATTATTTCATTGTGAAGATCATTTATTTTTAAATGGATGCATTTTGTTGCTACAGATGTGTGACATAGTTTTTGGGAGGGAATGTCAAGAAAAGTATATTCTTAGATATGGTTAGGTCTGCATTGTTAAACTTATTTGGCATTTGTACAATTTAAAATATGCTCAGGTAAACATTAATTAGATTTCCATGTTCTGCATTACCAGTGTCTGGATATACTATTTAAATGTTTGCTATTTGGTTACTTGTATATATTTTAGAATATTCCAGAAATGTGTGTTAGTATGTTTGTTGCTTTGTAATAGTTTTACCTTAATTTTTATTTGGGGTTTTTATTATATAGTGGTTGGTTAAAATGTCTCTCAAAGCTTTGTTTCTAATATGAGAGATATAAGAAAATAGTTTTAAGACAAAAGTGAACAGAGCTATGATTTGAAACAAATTGCCTGGGATTAATAAAAATTAGGGTCTAGTTTACAGTAAAACACCTTTATTAGAAAATACTTTAGTCCAGTGTTGAGTCTTCCTTAGGGTCTCAGAGAAAATGTGTAACTTGATTGATCTAACAAGTAAACATTTGCTTTATGAAACGAGTGTTAAGCAGTGTTAAGGATTTAGATGTGGATATTGAAAAACCACTATTTTTTTTGTAAAAAAAAATGCAACCAACTTATTGTATTCTGGCTGTACTTTAATTTCTAAATTGATTTAAAATAAGCAGTATGGATCTGAATGAAGTCTGTCTAAAACAGCAGGAGATAGGCTAGTAATTACTCTATGTAGTAGATTATTTGGAGCAGTGAATGCTTTAATTGGAAGTCAAATACCTATAAAGAGATGACAGTTCATATTAGTTCATAGTTCATTTTTAGGAATGTAGAGAAGGTAATTACTATGTGAAAGTTATCAGCTGAGGCTTGTCTTTTGGGGGAGAGTGTGAATGGTGTTAAAATGTCTGATTCCAAAGTAAAGTTAACAGATTTGGTCAACTTTGATCACTTAACCTAATATAACTTTTCTGTGTAATAAATTTATGTGTAACTGTACAGAAATTAAAAAAAACATTTAAAAACACATTTCAGATGTGTTCCCAAGTTATGTTACTGGATATTTCTTTAAGATCAATCAGACTTTCCTTCCCTATTGAACAACTGTGTTCTGGCTGCCTAGACAAAAACAACATTGTACAGGTCTAGCAAACAGGACAGTAGGCTTCAGTATTTCATTTTTAGTCCACTGACTTTTTCTTTCTTGGTAAGCATGTTGTGAAGATTAAGAACAGAAATGAAAGGTGCTAGTGTATTGGTATGGTTTCATTTGAAAATCACAATACATAACATAAAACCTTTTTTAAGTGGGCTCTCTCTGTATGTAGTAGGTATGTGTGAATAGGGTTTTCTGAGTTTAGGGAATATCTATAATAATAAAAGCATAATATGCTAATTAGACTGGACAGCCAAACAACCTTCCGGATGATGAAGCCACAGCAGTGGGGGCAGAGGCCAAGGTAGTTAGGGGCGATCAGGCAGACAGGCAAGTGATTAGGGGTGATCAGTTTGGGAGGCGAGCAGTTAGGGCTGATCAGGCAGGCAGGTGAGTGGTTAGGGGTGATCAGGCAGGCAGGCGAGCAGTTAGGGGCTATCAGGCAGGCAGGCGAGCAGTTAGGGGTGATCAGGAAGGCAGGCAAGTGGTTAGGGGCGATCAGGAAGGCAGGTAGAGGCGGTTAGGCGTGGTCAGGCAGGCAAGTGAACATTAGGGGCATCAGGCAGGCAGGCAGAGTGGTTAGGGGGGATCAGGCAGGCAGGGAGGCCAGCAGTTAGGAGCCAGCCGT
>NW_006293786.1:73777-77566 GCF_000327345.1 Myotis davidii | reverse complement strand
CCCGCATGAATTTCATGCATGGGGCCTCTAGTTTATATATAAAGAATATAGAACTATATTCTTGCTATTGCTCAGTTATGGTCCATATTTTAGAGAATTAAAGTAACTCAACAGGACAAGAGTTCATTCCTCTTGGCACACAGCAGAGCCAAACACCGAATACCCAGTTTTGCAGTGGTGAAAGTACAGTCATTTTTTTTTTTTCAGAATGCTAAGCAAGAAAAATGGAAAGCTGTATTACTTAACACCAGATCTTCCAAATGACTTATCATTTGGGGCTTTTAAGGGCAAAAGTCATGAGTAAGGGGTTCAGGGTCATGGGCTGTGTTGATTGGTCAATTTCTATGCCAACTTCAGCAATCTGATTTATTCAGCTCCTAGTGGGAACCTGCCCTGGTCTAATTAACTATGACTGTAGTTGAACAGAAAGAGAGTTAAGTAAAACATCTTGGGTTTGATTGTGAGTCAGTTACATTATCTTAAGAACAGAAAGAAAAGAACAAGGCTATATATTTCATGCTTACCAGGCTATATTCTTCTGTCATCTTAAGCAGAGAATACCTTCTTAAACTTTCTTTACAGTCAGGCCTGCATACTCCAAGACATGACTACATTCCAGTGCAACTATGACTCTTGAGAAGGACTAATTTAATCATTTTAACTAACAGCTATATTCTAATATATCTAGTCTGTTATGATTTGCTATTTCATTAATATCCATAATATGATAGAACTCTTATTCTAATAAACCTAATGCAAATTGTATCAGAATATTTCATTAATTTTTCATGTCAGAGAAAGTGCATATGCAAACATATATTACCTCAGTATACCATTAATGGCATATGCATTTGAAAAAAAGTCATGATTAATGGTATATTGAGATGATATGTTTGCATATGCCATTTTGATGCTGTGTTAGGGAATGTTTTAGGTATGCTATGTATAGGCAGATGGAGATTTTTAAATACATAAACTGCAACTCAGTCTGTTCAGTTGAGTCATTTAACTTGTATGAGAGAACGAAGAATAATACTTGATTTTTCTGTACAGGAAGAAATTGTCTTTTAACATTCCCTTTTTTGATTGGTTAACAGCTTGTGGGTAGGTGCAATATGGGATTATCATTACTTGGATACTTCAGGATATGAAAGGATTGACCAGAAAAAAAAATGTACAGGAAAATGTCAGAAAGCTCTAGGGAACAAACTATTTGGTTGAAAATAGGCAAAAGGAACAAATTATCAATAATTAGAGAAAGAGATCTTAGAAATTCAGTTATGCATTCTTGAAAGCAATGGCAAAATTATAGGATTTATTTGTTTGTACCATTCTCACTCCGAAAAGGATTAAAGATAAAGTAGATAGGTTATTTATCTTGGTAATATGGCAAGGTGGATGGAAGGGGAGAACCTTATTTTCTTACTACAAAGTTTTTCTCTTGTGTGGGTTTGCTGCCATCTTGTTCATCTGATTGAATAACATATTTGGGCAGCTCAGTGGGCGACTACATAATCTTTCCAATTCCTAACACTAATGTTGATATCAAATAAGTATTCTCAATAATACTTATCAAATCACTCCATTTACCCTCCTGTATCCTAGTGAAAAATATCTTGCCTTAATAATGTCTGTACATGTAAACTTTTAAGCTTTTATTATGTAATAGGTCATAATATCAGTGTTATTAAATGTAATGAGTAATATTTTACCTTAAAGCTCTAATCTAGACTAAAACTTGCACTACTTTTTTTTTTTTAGGACAGCAAGTAGAGGGGACTTCATGTTTTCTGCAGATCGTTTGGTAGGTGGAAGCTTTCCATTTTCATTTTATTGTTTGTCTTAGTGATATAACCATAATAGGCCAAAGGTTTTTTTTTTTTTATTATTTAGAGCATTCTGGGTGTGAGAGATTGTACCAAGTAACCACCATCTTGCTAGACTAGATTGTACCAAGTAACCACCATCTTGCTAGACTTCTGAAGTATTGTTTCTACTGTTGCATTAAAACTCTGTCTCAGTCCCTTTCACCTCAAAGCATTTTCCATAAACTCATTTTCTATAGCTCTCAGGTACTCCTACCTCTCAAATTGATCTTGGTAACCTTGTTATCAGTAACCCTTAAATGCCTCATTTTAGGGCAGTAAAGTGAAGTACATTTAAAGAAAACCAAAGATGTAAGGAGACCTAGTAGTTAGTTACCCTGTGATATCCATCTAATGCACAAAAATTAATAAGTCTCCTATAGTTTACATGGGAGGAATTTATTTAGCCTCTTCTTTTCTGTACTATCCTTGCATGTGAAATATTGAGTTGGACTATCTACAATTTCCTCAGGGACTTTCTGTTAAGGGTTGACCAAGTTCAATTCTGTTTAGCTAGTATGATCTGAGAGGATCTCAGACCAGATTGTGTTGTCTTCAGGGTAAATACTGTGTTTCCCTCTTATGTTTATATCTAAGTATTCTCAGTGCTTACAATGAGGTTGACACATTTTCTGCTGTGGTTATTAATATTCAGCCAGTCCTGAAATATATATATATATATTGAACTCCTGTAAGTCAGGCACTGTGCTAGGCTGTGTTGCTGGGGGAGAAGATAGAGTAGTAAAGAATACAAGGCTTCTCTCTAGCTCGTCTTCAGTTGTTTTTTCAGGATGATTTTTCTATATTTTAGTTGTAATTCCAGTTTGGTCCTGGGAGAAGGTCAGTGTAGCTTCCACTTAATTCTACACCATCTTGGAATCTCCCAGCAGTAAAGAATACAGATACATGGTCCCTGCTCTCATAGAGTTTACAATCTAAATATTATTGGCAGTATTGCATTTGGGAAAGAGAGAAAAGTAGTTTATTAATTTTCACTGACATTTTTCCTAGGAAAATCTTTATTTCAAAAAAGTGTAGACAACTGTTCTACTTTTGGCTTTAAATATTCTTAGTTCAGAGGCAAATTCTGTTTACAATTATTTGAGTTTGTAAGGGCAGTAATAACCTTTGGATTTCATTGAGATAAATGTAATGGACACTTCTGGAGTAATAGGTCATTATGCTTTTATCAAACTAAAGGAACAGGTTCAAGGAGGAAGGAACTTGTGTCAGTGCCTGCTGTGGGGAAAACAGAGGTCCTGGTATTCAATGGTAGAAAATGGTTCCCCTTTCTTTTCCTTTCCTTTCCTTTCCTTTCCTTTCCTTTCCTTTCCTTTCCTTTCCTTTCCTTTCCGTTCCTTTCCTTTTCATTTTTCTTCTTTCCTTATGTCCTTTTTCTACAGAAAATAGGAGTTAAGTTTGTGGTTATTGTAAAATACTTATTAGGAAACATATGAAAACATGCTCAAAGTCACTAATCATCTGAGAGATGCAAATCAAAATGACAATGAGGTACAATCTCACACCTGTCAGAATGGCTATCATCAACAAATCAACAAACGACAAGTGCTGGTGAGGATGTGGAGAAAAAAGAACCCTTGTGCACTGCTGGTGGGAATGCAGACTGATGCAGTCACTGTGGAGGAGACAAAGAAGCATTGAATAGACTATAAAACTTCAGAGGGAAGGCAGGGGGCTGGGGCAGGGGGGCAGAGGTAAGAAGATCAACCAAAGGACTTGTATGCATGCATACAAGCATAACTCATGGACAGAAACACTAAGGGGTGAGGGGCATGTGCCAGGGAGAGAGGGAGGTGGGGGGAGGTCAATGAGGGGAAAAGAAGACATATGTACTACTATTTGTAATATTTTAAACAATAAAAAACTACTTAGCTGAAAGAGCAGGCATTATATCTTTTTTTTT
>NW_006293786.1:67062-72307 GCF_000327345.1 Myotis davidii | reverse complement strand
CATGGTGGCGGTTCTGATGGCTCCGATTCCCGCCGGATTCGCCTGCGCCGAGGCCTGGCCCTCCTGCAGCCCGCTTCCCGCCGCTACTCCAGGCATTATATCTTAACTGAATGAGATAACAAGGACCAAGGGCATAACTCACCTGAGTGGATGATAGTTGGGGCCTCTCTGTTCTCTGCAGATGATTGTATAGGTTGTAATATTGGGAGGTGTGGGGTAGAGCATTTGTGTGGTTGTGGTAAGGAATGAAGCTGTTTAGGTTTCTAGTGTTGAATATGTCTAGTACACTGTCTCTTCTAGGACAAGGATCCCATTATAGTTTACATTAATTATATCCTGAATTTATCAGGATTGGCTTCCCTAGCACTCAGATCTTAAGTTCTTTATATTTTAGTCACCCTTCTTCTGGTTTTATGTTCTTCTATAAGACTTGGACACATGAATTTCTGTCCCAGAGTTGCAGGAGAGGTAAGACTCTTGGTTCTCAACCTTCCTAATGCCGCGATCCTTTAATACAGTTCCTCATGTTGTGGTGACCCCCAACCATAAAATTATTTTTGTTGCTATTTCATAACTGTAATTTTGCTACTGTTATGAATCGTAATGTAAATATCTGATATGCAGGATGTATTTTCATTGTTCGTGACCCACAGGTTGAGAACCGCTGCTTTAGAGGAATGTTACTAGGAGGAGATCTAGGCTCATCAAAGAAAAGGATCCTCTTCTTCCCTTGCAATCTATCTTTATAAAAGGCTAATATGCTAGCCCTAGCTGGTTTGGCTTAGTGGATAGAACGTCGGCCTGCGGACTCAAGGGTCCCAGGTTCGATTCCAGTCAAGGGCATGTACCTGGGTTGCGGGCACATCCCCAGTGGGAGATGTGCAGGAGGCAGCTGATCGATGTTTCTCTCTCATCGATGTTTCTAACTCGCTATCCCTCTCTCTCTCCCTTCCTCTCTGTAAAAAAATCAATAAAATATATTAAAAAAAAAGGCTAATATGCTCAGTGTCCTTCCCACCTTCTGAACAGTTGCTATGGCACGCACTCACCACTAGGGGGAAAATGCTCAATACAGCTGCCATGATGCACACTTGCCATTTACAGAGAAATGGCAGTAAGGACTTGGCCCACAAAGCAACACTCAGCTTCCCCCAAGTCTGACACAGTCCCCACCACCACCCCGGAGTGACACCCCGCCAAATCACAGCTGTAGCTGCTGCTGAGACCCCATGGCCAGCCCAGAAATGGTAGCTGTGGGCAGCGGGTAATAACGTCACATAGCAACACCCAGCTTCCTCTCCCTAGAGACTAGCCCCCTTGCTATTTCTCCACCCCAGTAAAATGACTTGCTTTATAGCCAAGTGCAAACACTTTACACTATAACCAAATGTCTAAAGTGTTTTCTCATGCCTCATCTCATTTGATCCTCACAGAAGTCCTGGAGTAGGTAGATAGGAGACTCGGTGGAATCCTATTTTCTTTTCATTAGCTCGAAAATGGAGATTTAGTAAGCTTAGAAACTTGACCTGACTGAAAAGAAGTAATAAATGGTAGACCTTGAAAATGACTTCAGGTTTTCTCACTGCACAGAATATAGTCAAACACTGCTGCAGTTAAATATTTTACCCTTTGTTCTTCCTGCGTGATCTACAATAGTAATGTGTTTTGTGTTGATATTTACTGCTGTGTTGTTGACAATTACCTGAAAGAGAAGTTGGGGTGCTTCACTGGGCTGGAAAAAGTTTAGCTAAATCAGAAAGTAGGTCTAATTAAGCAAGTTTATTCTATCCTATATAATACAAGCCCAGCAACCGAATGGCAGAATGACCAGGGCCCCTTGCCCGGCTGGCCCTGCCCCCAAGCAGGCCTCCCTCACCCTGATCGAGGGCGGGGCTGGCCAGCAAGCCACCCACAGCCCTTTGCCCCAGCCTGTCCTTCCCCTGAGCAGCCCCCAACACCCCCAAATCACTGCCTGGCTCCCTGGTGCATGTACATTTAGTGAAAGCACAAGGAAATAATTATCAGTCCCTTCTGTCCCCAACCAGAGTCTCCAGAGGGCTCTGCAAACCCTGCAGCCAAGGTGTGGAATTCTCCCTCTATGGCCCGCAGCCCCAGGAGACCTTCCAAGTTAGCCAAAAAGGTGACCTAAGCATTAACAGGATGGCGGTCCTTTGCTGAGGAATGTAGAGAGTCTGGGTGGGGATTTGGTGAAATTGTGGGGCCTTGCAGATTAGGTGAGCTTTCAATCTCTCTTTAAAAGGGGGCAGCGAAGAGGACCCACAGGCTTCCAGGAGCAACAGTGAAGAGTAGGCACATTCAAAAATAGAAAAACTTTTAAACAAATAGACATGAAGATCATATTGGGAAACTGAGGGCAAAGCCCTGGGATTAATGCAAAAATCATTCAAAGGCCATCATCCATCTTGATATACGTTTGCAAACAACACAGAAACAACTTCATCTCATGGCATGTGAAATGCAAAACAGTTCTGTTGTGGGTTTTCTTTTGGCCATCCTTAAAGTATAATTAGATCCAGTGGGTTGGGGGGAGCTACAGCTTCCAGCATTAGACCCCATGGCCAGCCCTGCCTTATGGGCTCCCATTGGGGCGGGCCTGCTGGACCCAACCTGTGCATGAATTCATGCACCGGGGCACTAGTTTGCTCATAAGAAACATTAACCTCCACAGAAGTTGGTGGGTAGAAGTGAGTGTGCACACACCCAGTATTTATGAGGTTCCTGGACATTCCGTGTGGTGCTGCAGACTGATAAAGTGCTGGCTCATTTAGCATTGATACTTTTATTGGCAACAACAGGGTGTTGTGTTGTGACACCAGAGCATGGGGGCTGCATTTCTACCAGCTGTTTCTGATTCTCAACCAATAATGTAATATTGATTGTAGAAAATGTGGTAGTAGACTCCAGGTGCTTGCTTATTGGAAGGAATATTGTATCTGGTTTCTTGTAGTTCTGATGGATTCTTTTCTCTATTCCACACATTAAGATCACTAGGAGCCTTTATTGTTTAGCTGACAAACCCCAATGCATCCAACCGCTTCCTACCACTCATTGGCTTAACTCTATCCACTCATTTATTTCTTATTAAGAAGTTTCAGGCTTTCTTTGGATTATGGTGGGCCTAGTTAAAAACAATCTAATTGAACAATTTCAAAGTACTGAACAAGGCAAAGAAGTTCTCTCTAGGCACTATTTCCAGAGTAACAAGAAGTTTATTACTTCCAAGGCTGTCTGCCATGACTCTTGCCACTTGCTGTAATTTTGCATCTCTTTTAAAATAGCCTGGACTGACTGAATGAGAATCATAAGGCATACTTGAGTCTTTTTATTTTTGGGCAATCAGATGCCTAACCAGGGTTGAATACCTACTAACAAGCAGCCTGGCATTTGGATCTATCCCTATATCGGACACACGATAGGGGCCCCCTTCCTTCCTCCATAAGCTAAATCCTTGCCTAGTTTGTTTCTAAATTTTGCCTAGTGTTCAGCTCCAGATACTAACAGGTAACAAGAAATTCTTAGCAGATTTTCAACTTATTCTTTCTTTTACTTTCTAGATCAGACTTGTTGTGGAAGAGGGATTGAATCAGCTGCCTTATAAAGAATGCACGGTGACCACTCCAACGGGTAATCACAGCTGTTACTGTAATATTTTTCTCATAAAAATTCTGAGTTAGAATTGGGGGGAAATGGAAAAAAAAACAGCCTGCATAAATTAGTATGCAGAATGTGGAGTCCAGGTGGAGCTGTTTTTTTAAACAACTTAATAAACCTAGAGACATTTAGTAAAGAAATTTATGTGGATGACTTTTTGTTAATGGCTTGCTTGTCAATTTAAGTTAAGGGTTAATAAATATTCTTCAGCATGCAGGTGATGCCTTTGATGACAGCCCATTGGGACCAGAGTTAAGAATTACTGGCAATTTATCTTCATCTCTGCAGGGAAGCAAATGGGTGGACTGGTTTGGCATTAAAACTCCAAATAAAAGGATTAGAAGTAAAAAAGAAAAAGAAAAATGATGAGAATTAGAGAAGGTACTTTGTGCTACTAAAATAGAAAGCAGCCAAAGATCCTTGTTTCAGGGATTTAAAATTCTGGTTTGGTTTTTTAGTAAATAATGGAAGCTGTTCTATTCAAAGTTTGACACTAAATTGGGAGATGAGCTTGCTGCATAATTGAAACAGATTCAGGATGAGACCAAGAGTTGTACATGTCTTGGTAATGATTTCCGTCTCTTTCTTTTGCTTTTAAAGGCAGAATGGAGGCTCATAAAAGGGACAGAATGAGGAGGCTCTCCGCTGTGGCTCCAGTGGGTGCTGGTTGAATTGATGGTGTTTATAGCATTCTTGGAGAGCAGTGATTCTCTGAATTCAATTTGAGGAATATGTTTGTGAATATTATGCTATCATATGTCCTATTCCCACTTGATGAAGTCCACCTCCCCCAATTATCCACACAGGTTTCTTATTAATAATTAAGAAATAACTATGAAAAGTCTTGACTCTTCTCATTACTTTCACAGGGAACCTAAGACATTATATAGTATGTCTGGACAAGGATTGCTCAGTACCCATCTGCTTTACACCATAGGGACTTTATAAAATAAGTAGGTTGTTCCAATGATGAAAGATACATTCTTTGGATTTATTTTCAACAGGGTACAAGTATGAAGGAGTGAAATTTGAGAAGGGAAATTGTGGTGTCAGCATTATGAGAAGCGGTAGGTTCACATATGTGTGATATTGTCCATTTGCATGCATATAAACACTTGCTGTTTCCCAGGAGAGAAATGAGATTTTCTGTCACAATTGAAGCATGCTTTAGCTTAAATCTCACTGTGTTGTTTATCCTCATGGTGCATTGGAATTGTGGCCTGTGTGTTGCTGAGTTTGGCTAATTTTAACTGCAGAACATCTTCCCTAGTGGCCTGCCCCATGGGCAAGCCAGCTGGTAGGAATGTAGACTGGTGCAGCCACTATGGAAAATAGTGTAGAGTTTCCTCAAAAAATTAAAAATTGAACTGCTATTTGACCCAGTGATCTCACTTCTAGGAATTTATCCTAAAAGTTCTAAAACACCAATCAGAAATTATATATGCACCCCTATGTTCATAGCAGCGCTATTTACAATAGCTAAGATCTGGAAACAGCCCAAGTGCCCCTCAGTAGATGAGTGGATAAAAAACTGGTGCATTTACAACATGGAATATTATGGTGTAAATGTACC
>NW_006293786.1:64986-66948 GCF_000327345.1 Myotis davidii | reverse complement strand
TAGGTTTTATGTAAAAATGAAAAAACTCTTACCATTTGCAATAACATGGATGGACCTGGAGAGTATTATGCTAAACTAAATAAGCCAGAGAATGGTAAGTATTACATGATCTCACTCATATATGAAATCTAATGAACACAATAAAGTGATGAATAAAATAGAACTAGAGGCATGGATACATGGAACAGACTGTGATGAATCTCAGAGGGAAGGGGGAAGGGAGGGTGGGAAGAGATTAACCAAAGAACTTACATGTATATATGCCTAGCCCATGGACACAGACAATAGATAGTGAAGGTCTGGGATGGGGTGGGGGATGGGTAGAGGGGGACAAAAGGGGGAAATGAGAGATATCTGTAATACTCTCAAGAATAAAATAAATTAAAAAAAACACCTGTAGTACAAATATACAATGGAATACTATATAGCTGTAAAAAAGGAAGGATCTCTTACCCTTTGAGATAGCATGGAGTAACCCAAAGGTTGTTATGCTAAGCAAAACAAGCCAGTCAGAGAAAGACAAATATTACATGATATCACTTATATGTGGAATCTAGAGTACATTAAACTGATGAATAAAATAGAATCAGAGGCATGGATACATGAAACAAGAGTGACAAATCTCAGAGGGAGAGGGAAAGGGAGAAGGGAAGAAATTAGCCAAAGAACTTATATGCATATTAGTGGCCTAGTGCATGGATTTGTGCACATTGAAAGGAAATTAATTAGAAGAAATATTTTAATATCACTATTCACCCTTTCTGTATAATAGAAGTGTCAGAGATGAAAGAAAATTAGCAAAATGTATCCTATATAATAAAAGGCTAATATGCAAATAACCCAAATGGCAGAATGACTGGTTTCTATGATGTGGACTGACCACCAGGGGGCAGATGCTCAATGCTGGAGCTGCCCCCTGGTGGTCAGTGTGCTCCCACAGGGAGAGTGCTCCTCAGAAGCTAGGCTCACAGCTGGCAAGCGCAGCGGTGGTGGCAGGAGCCTCTCCCGTCTCCTCTGTAGGTGGGTGGTAAGGAGCGAGGGGTCCCGGGCTGCGAGAGGGTGCAGGCTGGGCTGAGGGACCACCCTCCCTCCAGTGCACAAATCTTGTTCATCATGCCTCTAGTATGAAAATAATATATAAATTGATTAATAAATAAATAATATGAAAATGATGTAATAACAACAAAGACATAATATAACAACACCAAAACATGATATAAAAACAACGAAAGCATGACATAAAAACAACATTGATAAAAACAATTACTGATAAATTGATTAAACCTATTCTAATATCTCCCTGTATACCACATTAAGAGTAAAAACACTTTCAGAGTGCTTGACCAATTTCCCTTATGATGAAGTATTTACAACTTTAACTTTAATGTCACACGCTCTTTGAACTCGAGAGAAAGCAACATATAACTGACCATGTCCAAAAACGGGTTCAGGTAGGAAACACTGTCTAGAGTTTGTCCTTGTGATTTATTAATAGTCATAACAAATGCAGGCATTACAGAAAACTGTCTTTCAATTAGTTTAAATGGGAGGCCAGTGTCAGATGGGGACAAATCAATTCTTGGAATCAGAACAAGCCCTCCTTTCGCAGATCCTGTTAATACTTCAGCTTCGATTATGTTAGGTTGCAATCTTTTGATAATAAATCTAGTACCATTTTAAAGACCCCATTTATCCTTAAGATTTCTCAGTAGCATGATGATTGCACCAACTTTCAATTTTAATTTATGACATGGCATTCCCGAAGGAGTAATACTATTAAAAGAAATTCAATGGGAGTTTTATATGTATTGCGCATGCGCAAATCAACATTTATTTTTAAATTGCCAGTGCACATCATTGCCGGTCAGTCGGACAGTTGGTCAGGTGGTCAGTCACTTAGCCTTTTATATATATAGACTAGAGGCCCGGTGCACAAAAATTTGTGCACTTGGGGGGGGGGGT
>NW_006293786.1:62799-63815 GCF_000327345.1 Myotis davidii | reverse complement strand
TCAGAGGCCAGCAAGGCAGGCAGGATTGCGGTCCTCCGTCAATGAAGCAAGCAAGCCTCATGTTAGTTTCAAACTGCCTGGCTGCCGGCTGCCATCTTGGCTGACAGTTAATTTGCATATCTTGCTGATTAGCCAATGAAAAGGGTAGCGGTCGTATGCCAATTACCATGTTTCTCTTTTATTAGTGTAGATATGCATTGTCCATTAACACAGACAATAAGGTGGTAAAGGCCTGGGGTGGGGTGGGGATCAGGTGGTGGGGAGCAAGGGGGGAAAAAGGTGGGGCATCTGTAATACTTTCAAAAATAAAGATTTAACAAATATTCAGGGGAGGAGGGGAGGATAGGAGGATGCGATAATGCTGTCTTGGGGAGAAGAGAGCAGCTTGAAGACTTATGAATGATGGTACAATTTCAAATCCACAGAACTTTGCATACCGGGCTGGAGAAAATTTTTTTTCTGTTTTTTATTTCTTTTGAGCTGGACTGAATGACCTGTTTAGTAATTTTAGTTTTATATTTGATGAGTATATGACCATGTAGGCAAATTCACTTAACTGTCATTAACTCTAGGTATTTACAGTTTTTGCTGGTCTCATAAATACTGTATTTGGTTTGAGTACAACCGATTACCCTTATAAGCTAACCTTTGTGTAGTAAAATTACATGCCTGCAATTAGAAGCTATATGTGTTACATAGGGATGATTATTTCTATTCAGCAATTTAATTATTTTTTTTCCCACAAGATACAGGGTACAGTGGAAGCCCCATTTGCTTGCAATGGAAACAGATGGACTTTAAAACACACACACATATTAACACTAGAGGCCTGGTGCATGAGATTTGTGCACAGAGGCAGGGGGTACCCCTCAGCCCAGCCTGCACCCTCTCCAATCTGGGGACCCCTATGGGATCGGGCCTAAGCCAGCAGTCGGACATCCCTCTCACAATCCGGGCTCTCGCAGTCTGGAACCCCTCGCTCCTTACAACCTGCCTGCAGCAGAGGGGGTAGAGGC
>NW_006293786.1:62253-62679 GCF_000327345.1 Myotis davidii | reverse complement strand
CACCCCCCCAACTGCCCTCCCTTGCAGGCATGGCCCCAACTGCCCTCCCTCCCCTACAGGCCCAGTCACCCCCAAATGCCCTCCCCTGCCAGCCTGGTCTCCCCTAACTGCCTTCCTCTGCCAGCCTGGTTGCCCTTAACTGCCTTCCCCTGCTGGCCTGATCACCCACAAGTGCCCTCCCCTGCTGGCCATCTTGTGGCTGTGAGCGCCACCATCTTTGAGTGCGTGACATTCAATTAGCATATTCCCTCCTTATTGGCTGTGGGTACTGCCATCTTTGAGGGCATGGCATTCAGTTAGCATATTCCCTCTTTGTTGGCTGTGGGCGCTGCCATCTCTTTATTTTAAATTTTTTATTGATTAAGTTATTACATATGTGTCCTTATCCCCACATTATCCCCATACCCCCCCACTCATGCCTCACCC
>NW_006293786.1:58131-61535 GCF_000327345.1 Myotis davidii | reverse complement strand
AACATTGCCAAATATGTTCTCCCATGCAGTGGGCTTTCTTGTTGTTTTGTTGATTGTTTCCTTTGCTGTGCAAAAGCTTTTTTTTTTTTGATGTAGTCCCATTTGTTTATTTTCTCTTAATTTTCATTGCCTTAGGCTGTGGGCGCTGCCATCTTTGAGGGCAGGGCAGTCAATGAGCATATTCCCTCCTTATTGGCTATGGGCGCCACCATCTTTGTGATGGCATGAGGGTCAATTATCATATTCCCTCTTTATTAGATAGGATGCCCTTTGCTCCTCTGGTTATAAAGTTCTATTTGTGAACAACTGAATACATGAATTAAAGTAGCTTTTTAAAGCTTCCTCATATTAGGATATTCAGGACAGTTTTGTTCAATCTTTTAATACTGGTAAAGACAATGGATATGGGACTCTAAGCTACAATTTCTTCTGTTTCAGTCCAGCTCCTGCCCTACGGCAGCAGCATGGTCCTCAGATGCCTAATGTGTACCAGATGACTATGGGTGATGCATAAACACAGTTGTTTTTAACCTCAAGAGCTACTGGTCAATTTTCACATATGTTAGAAACTGTTTCTATGTTTACAGTAGTGATTATAAAGTTTCTTCTTAAAGTACATGCAAAAATGATTAACTTAAAGAAAAATATTAAGTAAATAAAAATACAAGTAGAATTCTGATGCAGCCTAAAATCTTAAGGTGGTATGACAATGACTGACTTTTGGCAAACACTTCCTTAAAATAATTTAGACTCAGAATAGCTCCATGTTTAGAAACCAAGCAGATGGTGGTGCTATTGATTGTGGTTCTCTGGGGCATGGTAGAAGAAACAATGCACTATTTTTCCATTAATTGTCGGCAAAAACTTTGCCACTGAAGTCATTGCTAAGTGATGTCTCCTGATGCCACTTTGATCTAAAATGAGATCGTTAGGTGTGTAGCCTTTATTCTTCCATAAACCTTTTATATTTTTTCTGATGAAGTAACAAGTTTAGGTGGCTTAAAGGCTCCCTTAAGTAATAAGAGTAAAATGTTCCTGATATTGGAAAAGCTCAGGGAGCAGCTTGACAAAATACTTTTTTTCTTGTAATTATGGAAAATTTTCAAACCAGCAATAAAACTAGCTTATTCTAGTTTCATTGACCTGCATTAAGTATAAAATATAAATGTATCAGAAGTAAAGCTGTTAGCTTAAGAAGAATTGCTTCTGTCTTGACAGTGTCCTTTTTATATTAATAACAGTCACAAACACTGCTTTGGCCTATTCTTGGACATTCATTATATCTCCCCTAACCCCCTTTTTCCTTTTTTATTATCTTCTTCAAGGTGAGGCAATGGAACAAGGTTTACGAGATTGCTGTCGATCCATACGTATTGGAAAGATCCTGATTCAGAGTGATGAGGAGACACAAAGAGCCAAAGTATATTATGCCAAGTTCCCTCCAGACATTTATAGGAGAAAAGTCCTTCTGATGTACCCAATTCTCAGTGAGTGGCTTGAGTTAAATCTGTAACCTTTGGTTAGAGTTTAAATTCAATTTAGTGCCTACCTTCTGGGTACCATTTATAAGGCAAAAACTGTTTTTAAATGTTTTTTTTCTCACTTAGATTTGGAGTTGCCCTAGGCAGTTCACTGGAGAATTTTTATTGAGTGATAAGAGAATATACCGTAGTCAAACTTTATTAGTTCCAAAGAGCTTCTTTCTTAGGATGAACACATTGAGGCAACGGATCTAATGAGGCAAAATATATAGAATACAGAAAATATATTGAAATATGTCCCCTCACTAGCCCAATGAGTTATAGCATTGATTTTCTCAAGGATGTATCTATCATCTCTGGAGGTAAATTTTTTTCTTTGTTGTATTTTGTTTTCTAAGCTTACTCAGATCATACATAGCATGGTCTCCTGGGGTTGGGATGGAGGGTGGGTGTTAAATTTGATATCTCAAATACTGAATGAATTTTGGGCTTGCTGTGCCTTTGAAAACTGTAACGTGTATGTTTCATGTCCATCATTAAAAATAATGAAGCTTTTCCCTAACCGGTTTTGCTCAGTGGATAGAGCATCAGCCTGTGGACTGAAGGGTCCCAGGTTGAATTCCAGTCAAGGGCATATACCTTGGTTGCTTGCACATCCCCAGTGGGGGTTGTGCAGGAGGCAGCTGATCGATGTTTCTCTCTCATTGATGTTTCTAACTCTCTATCCCTCTCCTTTCCTCTCTGTAAAAAATCAATAAAATGTATTTAAAAATAAATAATGAAGCTTTGCCTAATGGTGTCTTGTGTTAGATTATAAAACTACCTTTGCTTCAAATAAGCATCAAATACATTTTGAGAAAAATGTTAAAGTTTACAGTTCATTTGGTTGTCATTTGATTTCAGGCACTGGAAATACTGTAATTGAAGCTGTAAAGGTTCTTATAGAACATGGAGTTCAACCCAGTGTTATCATCCTACTCAGTCTGTTCTCCACTCCTCATGGTAAGTTCAGCATGAGGCAGTAACTGGGGTTCCATATGGTCGTTGGGTGGGTAAGTATGCATCTGTCCAGCCTCTCATCCTGATAAAAGTTTATTTGCTTCCACATTAAGTCTAAATCTAATTTTGGTAGTTAAACTTGTGTTTCTTATCTGTTAGCTTAGTGATAATATTTTACACCATTCTAATGTTGTTCAAATGGAAAAGCATGAACTAACCCCATGGAATGGGATTGTGATTATTTTCCTAGGGGCTCTGTTTGGTAGAGCCTGTAAATAGCCAAAAGATCTCTATATCTCCTGGTTCCTCATATGAGCACAAGAACGGCTCCCAAACATCAAGAAATTAGAGGTTCTCGATAGCCCTGTGGTCTTACTTAAGTAAGCTTTGCAGTGTGAAGCAGAGCAGAAATTTTTAAAGTTAGACTTCTGTTCAAAGGGCCTCGTGAGAAAACTATGTTCTCCATTTCTTGAGGAAGTTAAGCCTAATTTAAGACCATACTTTTTTTGCCATTCAATCTATGACAGTTATGAAAGTATCCTAATAAAAAATCATAGATGCATATAGAAATATTTCATGTAAGGAAACAATTTGAAAGTATGTAAATGACTTACAATAAGGGAATGGTTAAATAGATATATATTCAAAGGATATAATATTATGTAACTGTTAAATCATGTTTTTGAAAAATAATGACATCAAAAAAATCTATTTTGTGAATGTAAAAGTGCAGGATAAAAAAATAACAGCATTATTTAGTGTTAAATGTTATTACCAAGTTCTGAGATGACTAATACAAATTATGACTATTATTACTACCAAAATCAGACTTAGATTTAACATGGAACCTAATAAATCTTTCCTGAGCAAGAGAGGCTAGCCAGATGTGTAATACTATTTCAATTTTCATTTTAAAATGCACAT
>NW_006293786.1:57104-57996 GCF_000327345.1 Myotis davidii | reverse complement strand
AATTGATTGTTTACAAAGAGTAAGGGAGAGGGATAAAGAGTTAGAAACATCGATGAGAGAGAAACATCAATCAGCTGCCTCCTGCTCATTCCCTACGGGGGAGGTGCCCGCAACCAAGGTACATGCCCTTGACTGGAACCGAACCTGGGACCCTTCAGTCCGCAGACTTACGCTCTATCCACTGAGCCAAACTGGTCAGGGCAAGTGATTTATTTTTTAACTTTTTTATATTTTCAAAATGTTCTACAATGAATTTGTATTTGTTTCATAATTGAAGAGAAAGAGAAATATATGACTTCTGTTTAGGGCATTTCCTCATTTCCAAAGGTTCCAAGTTTCAGCCAACCCTGAATCGGTTATGAAGTATCCATTTTGGGAGGGCTATATTCAGTAGGCCATTGATTATTTTGCTGTTTCATAATTTTAAAAATTACCTGTAGTTCAAATGTTGATGGTGACAAGGGGTAACATGCTTGGTCATCCTTTTATATATAACAGGTGGCATTGTAAACATTGAGATAACCAAATAATTATTGGGTTATCTGCCTTTGGGGGTAGAAAACTTACTGTGTTAGTTCTAATAGTATACATTACAATATTGTACTATTCTTTAACATCATAGATGAAAAAATCATATTCTTTGGTAGCCTTTCGATGTCTTTTTAGTTTGAGTGGGATACTAGCTATTCCCTTTCCCTGCTCCCTCCTCCTACCCTCCCCACAAAAGTTCGAGTACTAATTTCTTAAAAGCTAGCTTGCTCTGACATAACAAAGAAGTCTTTACACTGCTTTCACAGTGTTCCAGTTGAGAAACCATCAGCTTAAGTATGATCCTACTTTAAGAGAGAACTATTTTCTCTTTATTCCAGCTGCCTTTTTAAAATATATTTTT
>NW_006293786.1:47231-55101 GCF_000327345.1 Myotis davidii | reverse complement strand
CGGCGGGAGCTTGTGACTCCCTCCAGATTCAAAAAGACAGCCGCGTCCTCAGGTGCCAGACCCTTTCCGCGCGCTCGCGAGCCCCCTACCTCTGCACTTTACTTCCACAGCTCCTCTGGCTCTCAGTGTGCTTTTCTTTCCTTCTAGTTGTAGAATTTACACTCAGCCAGCCTTCCTTTAGTTCTGGATGATGTCCGTTTTGTGTTTTTGATGTATTATTCAATTGTTGTGGGAGGCAGCAATTTCCCGGTGTTTATCTATGCCGCCATCTTAGTTTCTCCGAAAAAAAAAAAATTCTTGAGAAGAGTAAGAAGCCAAGGCATGGAGAGTTGTCCACGCATATTAACTTCAGTGTCTGCAGGTTATCTTCTAGGCAATGCAGCGCATTTTAGAAAGACTCTGGTGGCAGCATGGAGGGCAGAGGCTATTCCAGCTGCCTTTAACTATAACTGAATATATTTTTCAAATCATGGATATGAAATAATTGATTGTAAGAATTTATTAGTGAGTGAGCGAGGGTGTAATCTGACTACTATCAAAGCTTTTCAGATATCAGACATTAAAAAACTAAGAGACCAAATCTCATTAGGTACTCAAAGGTCATTGCTCTCTATCCTCTGTCAATATGAGGCCTAGTGACTGACCGTAAAATTCCTGAATTCAAGCTAATGTTACCAAAAATCCTGCATTAATAATAATTTTCTTCCTTTTATTTTTTTGAAGGTGCCAAATCAATCATTCAAGAGTTCCCAGATATCACAATTTTAACTACTGAAGTTCATCCTGTTGCACCTACACATTTTGGACAGAAATACTTTGGAACTGACTAAGTTATTAAAGGAAAGTTAATTATCTTGTGTAATATTACAGTTATATTTTGAGTTTCTATCTGTTTTACTGATTCACTTGAGGACTTGCAGAGAAAATTGTATTAAAGATGCTTTGTAACTTTTGGAAGTGGGTATAGTAAAAAGAAAAGATTTGAGGTTTCTTTATTTTATTTGGTTCTTTCTTAACTGTCGGCACCAAATTCAACAATGAAACACACACAACTCTTAGAAAATATTTTAATAGTATTCTTATGCCAATTGCTTACCCCTCAGTACATTGAAACTGTTCCCTAATTTATTAACCTCTCTTGCAGCCACAAATAAACCCAAATGGGAGTAAGTACTTTGGCCCAGTATAGTTTGCATTTTGTGTAGTTTGCTTATAGTTCTAGGGAGTTTTCATTTTTGTGGCTGTTTTCACCTTCCTCTACTATTTACTTTCCAGTACTTTATATGCTGCTGACTTGGAGAGGATGAAAAAAATTCTTTCATGTATTTTACATTTCCTTAATATCTTCAATTGGCAGACCCAGGATATATATAATCTTTTCATCCAAGCCATTATGTTCTTCCTGACTCATTTCCTACCCTATATAGTGCTGGTAGGGTATAGCAGTGAAAAAATGGTGGGGCATTTTCTGCATCTGTAACTTTAACTTACATAGATCAAACCAGGAATGTCTGGATGATGACAAGGAAGGGCTAAGTACTGTTAATGCCATCAATGTCCTAGAAAGAGGACAACTTCTCTAGTTGTAGGACTTCCATTCAGCCAGATTTCAGGTGTTTCTGAATGATGGTTGTTCTGTAATTTTGATGTGGTTGTGAGTACCGGCATTTACCCACTTTGCCATCTTTAATGTGATTATTGTTATGAATGTTTTTAAACCTACCGTCTTGCTATTTGTATTTGCCTTCTATTAGGCCCATTTGTCCTTTTTTAAAAATAATTCTTTTTTTGTTGAAAGTATTACATATGGCCCCCATTTTCCCCCTGACCCCCTCCTCCTGTCCCCGCCCCAGGCCCTCACCGCCCCATTGTCTGTGGCTATGGTAGACCCATTTGTTCTTTATTCACTTTTTCTTCTTTTTCTACATTCTTTTGGATTGAATAATATTTATCATTGCATTTTATCTCTTAATGGCTTATTAGATATAATACATTTTGTTTTTTTAGGGTTTATATACACCTTTAACTTATCACAGTCTATTTTGTGTATAATATAAAAATTTAAACAATATCCTTCCATCCCTCCCAGCCTTGGTGCTACTAAAGATATGTAAAAGGATGTAAAAGAAATAAGAAAAAAAGAAGTTATTATTTATCCATTTTTGGTGCTTTTCATTTCTTCGTGTAGATGCAGATTTTTATCAGGTATTATTATCCTTCTATCCATATTACTTCCTTTAACATTTCTTATGGTGTAGTTCTCCTAGTAATGGAGTCTTTCAGCTATTGTGTCAGAAAAAAAGTCTCTATTTCACCTCCACTTGTGAAAGATATTTCACTAGTATAGAATTTTAGGTTGGCAGCTGTTTTTTTCTTTCAGTACTTTAGTGACTGCCTTTCTTGTACATTTTTGATAAGTCTCCTGTTATTTATTTATTTACATTTAATTACTGATAAAGTAGGATTTACATCTATAATTTTGCTATTTTATATATCTTATATACCTGCTTTATTCCTCCATTACTGTGTTCTTTTTTATTAATTGAATATTATGTAGTGTACCTGTGCTGGGGATCACAATGACCACTCCCAGGACTCAATAAGACTCAGAATTCATTATATTTATGGTTATGATTTATTACAGCAAAATGATACAAAGAAAAATCAGCAAAGGGAATTAGGTGCATGCTGCAAAATCTGGAGAAAACCAGGTTCAAGATTCCAGTGTCCTCTTCCAGTGGATCTTCACAGGATATACTTAATTCTTGTATTTACAAAGTGTAGCAATAGGTGTGAAGTATAGTCTGTCAGGGAAGTTCACTTGAGCATAAGATTCCAGAGTTTTTATTTGGGCTTGTAACATAGGCATACTGCCTGTATGATAGAGCACAGTTATCAAAACAGACCACCTTAAGAAAAGCAAATGATCACCATAAATCTAATTATTTACATAGACTATCTAGATATTGGTCCAGTGTAGTTCAAAGAAGCTCCAAGTGTGCAAAAAAACTTTTTATGAGTTAAAACATTCTAAGACCTCAATGTCCAGCATTTGGATAAGGGCCATTGATGAAAACAGACTCTTCTGGGAATGTGCAAGGTTTGAGCAACTTACACTTGCTAAGTCAACTATTTCCTGTACATTTCACCTGTCTGGCCCTTGTCCCAGGCTCTCTGACATGAAAACAATTGTATTTTCTGAGCACCTACATTTAGTATAGGATTTATATAGCAAATATAGTAATAATATCAACATGAGTATATCCAGCATTTGGAGGAGTCAGTGCTACATAGGGATAGACATGAAGTAGCAATTAATACATACTATATTGTCATTATGTTTATCTCCACATTTTTGTGTTAATTTACACCTCATCTACAGTTGTTTGTGCTTTATGATAAAATTCGGTAGAGCTACAGTAGGTTCCCCTTATCTATAGTGGATACTTTCCAAAACTCCCAGTGCATGCCTGAAATCTCCGATAGCACCATATACTTTTCATATATACCTATGATAAATTTAATTTATAAATTAGGAACAGTAAGAGGTTAACAATAACTAATAAAATATAATAATTATAGCAATATAATGTAATAAAAGTTATGTCAATGTAGTTTCTCCTAAATATCTTTTTGTATTGTATTCACCCTTCTTATGATGTGAAATGATAAAATACGTACGTGATGAGTTAAATTGAGGTGAATGATGTAGACACTGTGTTGTAATGTTAGGCTACTATTGTCCTGACGATATGTAAGGAGATTCATCTGTTTAAGTGATCCTGGATCACTGTGCCATGACATTGATGCATATCAGAAGCAGATGATGTCAATGGTTGGGAATCTCCAATTTTTGATGTTTTTTTTTTCTGAAACCTTTTGAAGAACATTGCAACCTGAAATTGTTGTCTTTTTATTTTAACTCGTGGAAATGTTGCTGTCCAGGTAATCCTTTGGTGATCATGTGGGTGACTTTAATCTGAGTTCTATCTGAAGGTCATATTCCTTAATTTTGTCCTTTAATACCTGCAATTAGAAACACTTCAACAAATGCTGGTAATGTCCACATTGCTGGTTCTGTCTCAGTTTCTTCATTTTCCTCTTCCTCTGTAGACAACTCAACAAATTCTTCCAAATCCTCATTTGTTAACACTTGATGGCCCTCAATATGTTCTCTAACTTCATAAAATATGTCAGCAAATCTTTCTCCATCAACTTGTCTTGCTGTGTGAATGATTTTTTCTCACTTCACCATCAATCCCTGGAAGCCTTTATTTATTTATTTTTAAATTTTTTTTGTTGAAAGTATTATATGTCCCCTTTTTTTTAGGAATTTACAGTTTTCCACTTTAGCTCCTTCATTGCAGCTTTGGTGAATGTCACTGCATCAGCATTAGTGAATGAATTCTTGCACTGCATTATGCCCAGATTAAGGTATCCATTAATTACTGATTGAATGCAATCAAATATCAGGTATGTGTTTATGGCCTTGACAAACAATGATGCCCTGGTTAAAGGGGCTCAAGCAATGAGGTTGTATTTAGAGGTAAAAATAAAACTTTGACATTTTCCTTTTCATAAAAAACAGATTCAGGATGATCAGGTGAATTGTCTGCTATTAATAGGACTCTCTTACAAGTGTTTTATTTGTTGTTGTTGTTGTTTGTTTTACTGCTATTCCATGAAATCTTGGTGGAACTATTCCATAAACAAGATAACTGTCACTCATGCTTTCTGATTATGTTGCTAGAACATGGGCAGATAATTTTTGGTTTTGTTTGTGAAAGCATATGTGTTTTTTGTGTCTTATGCCTGGCTTTATCATATGCCCTGCAGTGTTGTCATATAGTACAAGAATTAATCTATCCTTCCTTATTTTTCCCCATACAGAATAATGACTTTAGTGATTGTTGGCATTAATTCCAAGCCCCAATGTACATGAAGTTTGCAGGATTACTTGCTGAATCCGTGTGAGTTACAGGAACAGAGTAAACAGAACTCTGCTTCCTAATGCCCATCAGAAGCACTCATGCTCTTTTACTCTACCAGGCTGTGCTCGTAACCATTTTGTTTGACAGTCTTCAGATGAGGAGGTGGATGGTCCGATATACCTCATCGTGATGCACCCAATATTCCAGCCTCAACTCAAGCAGAAGCAAGAATACTGGTATAGCCCATAAAAAAGCAAGGGTATTTTGAAATGAGACAGACACTCTATAACTTCCAAGAGTCTGATTTTTGTAAGGAACAATTATCATACTTTTTTTCTGTTGTTGTGTTCTCATTATTAGGTAGTGAGACAAGCAATTTACTTCTCACAAATAAAGTGCGAGAATTTGGAACAGTCAAAAGGAGCAGTCTGACTGTTCTTCCATGTTTTATGTCCTGGTGCCTCCTTTGCATTTTTATGAATGCAGGTTCTCTTGAGAATCTTCCAGATGCGCCAAGTTTTATCATGATTGAAGACTTGCTTTGAATGGTATCTTTTCTCCTTAATCAACTTATTAAACTTTGTAATAATGGTGGCAGCGGCTTCCTCATGGGCAGATGCAGGCTCTCCAGTATTTTTTTTTATTTCAGTCCAAATCTATTCCTTAATATGTATAACCATTCCCTACAGTAAATGGCTTGATGTCACTCATTTCAGGGGATCCCTTGCTGAAGTCTTCGTAATAAATACCCTCAGTACTTTTTGATACAACACATTGTCATTAATTGGAACATGGTTTCTGGTCACGTCTTCCACTCACAAATTTAATGTCTTTTTTCATCTTAGTGAAGTACATATGTATCATGGACATAACTTTTGCAGTTTGAGATGTGACAGAAAAAGTAGCAGAAATCTCTTTTTCCTTCTTTACATTTTCATGGATAGAAGATTTGTTCTTCTAGATCTTTGCAACCTCATCATACGGCTTTTTCATTGAACTTTAAATTTTTACTTAAAGGAAGCACTTCGTGGCTTCTCTTTTGCATATCTGAATTGCCAACAGCATTTCTCTTGCACTTTGGGGTTGATATTAAATAAGGCTGACTTCAACATAAGCCCTGCAATACCACAACAATATGATAACTGAGATGGCTACTAAGTGACTAATGCACAGGTAATGTATACTGCATAGATACATTAGACAAAGGGATGCTTTACATTCTGAGCAGGATGGCATGATTTTATTACACTGCTTAAAGTGGCTTATAACCTAAAACTCATTAATTGTTTATTTTTGGAATTTTCCACTTAATAATTTTGGATGGCAGTTGATTGTGGGTAACTGAAACCATTGAAAGCAAAACGATGGATAAGAGGTGAGACTACTCTATTTAGCATATTAACTAACTGATATTAACTAGATCTGATTCCTCCTAATACCAATCATTTCCCATTGATATCATAACCTGAGGAGGCTTTAATTCAATTTCCTAATACATATAGTTATCAATATCTATATTATAGGATTTTTTTATTTATGTAAGGTAATTTAATCTTATCAGCAATGCCAATATTATTGCACCATATCACATTATAGTTATAGTACAGTTCTGTTTTATTCCACAAGTCAGTAAGAATTAGAGAGATTGTTTTAATGGGTACAACCTTTATTTTATGTTATTTTTTAAATTAAATTTTATTGGGGTGACATTGGTCAACATGAACATATAGATTTTATGTGTGGATTTCTAAGTTACAAAATCTGTATATAGCACCATATGCCCACCACCCAAGGTCAAATAATCTTCTGACACCTCATATTAGGACCCCTCCTCTCCCACCCCCACCCTCTGGCAACCACCACACTGCTGTTTGTGTTCAAGAGTTTCAGTTTTTTATCCCACATATGAGTGAAATCATATGATTCTTAGCTTTTTCTGTCTTATTTCACTTAGCATACTTTGGCTGTCTCCAACTCTTGGCCACCGTAAATAATGAACATAGGGGTGCATATATCTTTGCGTATAAATGACTTAGAGTTTTTCAGGTATATATCAAGGACCAGGGTTGCTGGGTTTTATGGTAGCTCTATTCTTAATTTTTTGAGGAATTGCCAGACTGCTTTCTATCATGGTTGTACCAGTCTACATTCCCACCAGCAGTGAATGAGGGTTTCCTTTTTGCCACAACCTCTCCAACACTTTTGCTTGTCTTGTTGATAATGGCCACTCTAACTGGTGTAAGGTGGTCTCTCATTGTAGTTTTAATTTGCATTTCCCTGATTGTCAGTGAGGTTGAACATCTTTTCATATAGCTATTGGATGTTTATAAGTCTTATTGGGGTAGGTTATTTTCAGGTCCTCTGTCCACTTTTTGATTGGATTATTTGTTTGGTGTTGATTTTACAAGTTCTTTATATATTTTGGAAATTGAACCTTTGTCGGAGCTACTGTTTGCAAATATCCCCATCTGGTTGACTGCCTGTTTCTCATTCTTTGTTAAGTTTATTCCTAGGTATTTTATTCTTTTGGTTGCTACTGCAAAAAGAATTGTTTTTTCCATTTTTTTCCCTGAAGTTTTGTTGTTGGTATTCAGGAAGAGGCAATGGATTTTTGCACATTGATTTTATATCCTGCAACTTGAGTGTATTTGTTTATTGTTTCCAGTAGTTTTTTGGTAGAGTCTTTAGGGTTTTTCTACTACAGCGTCATGTCATCCGCTTCAATAAATAGTGCTGGGAAACTGGAAAGTCACATGCAAATGAATGAAACTTGATTGCAGTTTGTCCCCATGTACAAAAACTAATTCAAAATGGATCAAAGACTTAGACATAAGACCCAAAACAATAAGTCACATAGAAAAAAATATAGGTACCAAACTTATGGAAGTGGGTAATAGAGAACATTTCATGGACTTGACTATAAAAACAAGGGAGGTATA
>NW_006293786.1:40571-47184 GCF_000327345.1 Myotis davidii | reverse complement strand
GATGGGAGAGGGTGCAGGCTGGGCTGAGGGGATCCCCCCAGCCCCCCGCATGAATTTTGTGCACCGGGCCTCTAGTCTATACTAATAAATGCCTAATATGCTAATTAGACTGGATAGCCAAATGACCTTCCAGATGACCTTCTGGATGAAGCAGGGGCTGTGAGGGCCAAGCCCCTTGCATGAATTCCATGCACCAGGCCTCTAGTGTTGAATAAGAGTGATGATAATGGTCATCCTTGTCTTGTTCCTGATCTTAGGGAAAAGCTTTCAGTTTTTCACCATTGAGTATGATATTGACTGATGGTTTATCATATATTAAAGGCCCAATGCACGAAATTCATGCAAGGGCCTTGGCCCTGGCCCCCATCTGCTGCCACCGCAGCCCTGGGCCCCATCTGTTGCTGTACCCGCCGTTGCTGCCACCAGGGACCTCTGCTGCCTCTGCCTCAGCCCCCCACTTGCTGCAGCTTTGTTTGGAAGGAAGGCCATCTGGTCTAATTAGCATATTATGCTTTTATTATTATACTAGAGGCCCGGAGCTCCTCCCCGGCCCAAGCCTAAAGACTCTGGTTGAAGTGGTAGGCCTGGGCCGGGGCCCCTCCCCACAGCTCCCCACCTTTGCTGCCCTCAACGATCGCTGGCTGGCTCCTCCCCGGCCCAAGCCTAAAGCCTCTGGCTGAGGGGTTAGGCCTGGGCTGGGGCCCCTCCCCCCATGCTCCCCGCCATCATGCTCCTCCCTGACCCAGGCCTAACTCCTCAGGCTGAGGATTTAGGCCTGGGCCGGGGCACCCCCAGCTCACCGCCACCAGTCGCTGGCTGGCTCCACCCCGGTTCCCCGCTGCAACTGCCATCAAGGATCCCTGGCTGGCTGGACCGGCCCAAGCCTAAAGCCTCTGGCGGAGGCTTTAGGCTTGGGCCGGAGCACCCAGCTCCCTGCCACTGCCGCCATCAAGCATAGCTGGCTGGCTCCGCCTGGTTCCCTGCTGCTGCCGCCATCAATGATCGCTGGATGGCTCCGCCCAGGCCCCAGCCTAAAGCTTCAGTCTGAGGCTTGGGGCTGACATATGCAAATTAGCCGCCATCTTGGCTGTTGACTAATTTGCATATCTCACTGATTAGCCAATGAAAAGGGTAGCGGTCGTACGCCAATTACCATCTTTCTGTTTTATTATATAGGAGAAGGCCTTTATTATTTGTGAGTTGTTGTGTTTTGGGTTTTTTTTTTTACTTCCTTTCTGCAATTGATTTCTAATTTCAAGGCATCGTGGTCAGAAAATATGCTTGGTATAATTTTAATCTTTTTGAATTTGTTGATGCTAGTTCTGTGACCCAACATATGGTGTATCCTTGAGAATCTTTCATATGCATTAGAGAAAATATATAATCTGATGATCTGGGATGAAATGTTCTGTAAATGTCAAGTATATCTATTTGGTCTCATGTTTCATTTAAGACTGATATTTCTTTATTGATTTTTTGTCTGGTTGATCTGTCTAGAGCTGTTACTGGAGTATTAAAGTCTTCAACTATAATTGTGTTTTGATCTGTTTCTCCCTTTAATATATTTTGGTGCTCCCTAGTTGGGTGCACATATATTAAGAAGTGTTATGTTTTCTTGATGTAGTTTTCTCTTTATCACTATAAAGTGTCCATTTTTGTCACTTGTTATCATGAGATCTATTTTGTCAGATATAAGTATGACTACACCTGCTTTTTTTGGATGTTATTTGCTTGGATAATCATTTTCCGCCCTTTTACTTTGAATTTACGTTTCTCTTTGCTATTTAGATGTGTCTCTCTCTTTTAAAAAATATTTTTATTGATTTCAGAGATCAAGGGAGAACAAGAGAGATATAGAAACACCAGTGATGAGAGAGAATCACTGATTAGCTGCCTCCTTCATGCCCCCTACTGGGGATTGAGCCCACAACCCCGGGCATGTGCCTCGACTAGAATTGAACCTGGGACCCTTCAGTCTGCAGGCTGACTCACTGTACACTGAGTCAAACCATCTAGGGCTAGATGTGTCTCTTGTAGGCAGCGTATAGTTGGGTTTTGTTTTTTGATCCACTCTGCTACTCTGTGCCTCTTTACTGGTGAATTTAAACTATTTACATTTAGGGTAATTATTGATGTATGAGGATTTCCAATAGCCATTTTATATTTTGTTTTCCGGTAACCTTGTGCCTCCATTGGTTCTTTTCGTTAATGCTTCTGTCTGTTGTTTTTGTTGGTGGTATTCCATACATCTTTTCCTCTGTTTTTATGCTATATGTCCTATTTTGGGGATATTTGTGTGTGGTTGCCATTAAGTTTATAAAAAGTAAAGTTGCATATATACCATAGATTTTTCTTTACCTTTTGAGTGAATCTGATCTTCATCATTCATTGCCAGTTCATACCATTTCCCCTTCCCCTTATTTTTGTTTTCACAAATTATCTCTATTTATGTTGCAAGAATTTTGGCGATTCTACTCATACTGTTGTGACTTTATGTTTTTTGTTTCAGGTATAGAATAAATCCCTTGAGTATTTTCTGCAATGGATGTTTTTTAGTGACAAAATCCCTCAGCTTCTGTACGTCTGTGAATGTCTTTATTTCCCCTTCATATTTAAAGGATAATTTTGCTGGATATATTATGCGTGGCTGGTAATTTTTCTCTTTTTGACTTTTGAATATTTGCTTTCACTGTCTTCTTGCTTATAGAGTTTCTGCTGAGAAGTCAGATAAAATTCTAATGGGTTTTCCTTTGTAGGTCACTTCTTTCTTTTCCCTGGATGCTGTAAAGCTGTCCTTCTTTGTCATTAATTTTTGACAGCTTCATTACCCAGTGCCTTGGAGAGGGTCTCTTTGAATTGAGGTAAGTTGGTGTTCTGTTTGCTTCTTGGATTTGAGGATCTAGTTATTTCCATAGATTTGGGAAATTCTTATCCACTATTTGTTTTAATAGACTCTCCATTCCATACTCCCTCTCTTCGTCCTCCACTGTGCCTATGATTCTGATGTTACTTTTTTTAATGGAATCAGAGAGGTCTTGTAGAGCTCTTTCACATTTCTTTATTCTCGGGTCTCTCTCTGCTTCCTTCTGCATCATTTCTTGATCCTTATCTTCGATATCACCAGTTCTTTCTTCTAAGTGGTTGGTTCTGTTTTCTATGCTCAATAGCTCATTAATTGCATGCTTCATTTCCAGGAGTTCTGATTGATTCTTTTTTAAAATTTCAATTTCCTTGGAGAAATACTCATTTTGTTCATTGATTTTTTTTTTTGAGTGCACTGAATTGCCTGTCAGTTTTTCCTCACATCTCATTGAGTATTTTCAGAACTGCAATAATGAAATCTTTGTCATTCATATCATATAATTCTATGTGTTTCAGCCAATTTTCTGGGGATTTTTCATTTTCTTTCTGGTCATTGTTGCTGTGGTTGTTCATGGTGTTTGCTGCTCTCATTTGTTTTCCCATTTATCTCTTAGCAGGTCTTTCATTCTGTTCTACTAGATGGTGCTGAATGGCACAATTTTTGCTCTTTGTGGCCTCTCAGTTTTTAGCCTCTGCAGATTCAATAGGATTGTACCACCTCTGTTGCTTGGGGGTGAGATTTGGTTTTCCATTACTGTAATGGCTATCCCTGACCTACACAGGTCCAGCCCAAGCAACCCTACTGGGGTTCAGTCAGAGGGAAACTGTGTTTCTACTGCAACAGCTCTTGGTTTATAGACAATACACTCCTGGCGCCAACTCCATGGGCAACATGAAGCAAGTTTTGGGAGTCTAATCAGTGACAGGGCTCTGTGATTTATTTCTTTTTCTGAATCACCACTGCCAGGCCTAGCAGTGGGGAGCAACTCTGTAGGGTGAGTGTCTGCTGACTCACTTTTTGCTCCTGCCACTCACCCGTGTGACTCAGACCCTGTTCACAGCATGCCCCATGGTTCAGACACTGCCCTTTCTCACTGTTTGTGTGCATAACCATGTAACTCTGCAACTCCGACAGACAATGTCCTCTCCTGCAGCTGGCAGCTCACTGCTTGCCACTAGGCACTCTCCTGGATGCCCCCCCCCCCGAGCTCTCTGTTCCTCCTGACTGGCTGAGGGAAGTGCCTGCTACTGTTGCTGTGAGTTCCCAGCTGCGCTGCAGACACACTGCACTGTAGCTCTTTCACGCTTCTCTCCCTTCTTCTCTCCCTACTTATTCCAAGAAACCCACCTTAGTTGTTTCAGTGTGCAGGTCCCTCAGGCATGCATCTGTTTACCAGGGAATTTTTTGTTGAATTATAGGTGGTTACTTGTTGAAATTTCTGGGGGAGAGGAAGAATGTACCCTTATACCACCATTCTTCTGATGTCACTCCAAGAGATATTTATTATATCTTCCCAATGTAATTGACCTTTGCCCATATCTATAATAATAAAAGTGTAATATGCTAATTAGACCAGACAGTTGGACATCATTCCAGACATCCTTTCGGATGACCTTCCGGACGAAGCCATGGCGGCGATTGTGAGAGGGTGCAGGCCTGGCTGAGCGACCCTGTCCCTGTGCACAAATTTCATGCACCAGGCCTCTAGTATCAGATATTATTATAGAAAGGTATCACAATTTGCCCAGGTTATTTCTAGGTTCTAAATCACATGTTATATTAGTTTGCTAAGGCTGTCATGACAAAATACCACAGACTGAGTGGCTTAAGCAACATAAAATTATTTTCTCACAGTTCTGGAAGCTGGAAGACCAAGATCAAGGTTTTGGCAGGTTTAGTTTCTTCTGAGAACTCTTCTCCTTGGCTTGCAGATGGCTTCCTACTTGCTGTGTTCTCACATGTCTTCCCTCTGTTTTCACACATCCCTGTGTCCCCTTGTGTGTCCAACTTTTCTCTTCCTATAAGGATACCAGTCAGATTAGATTATGGCCCACCCTGATAGCCTCGTTTTAACTTAATCACCTTTTTAAAGACCCTATTGCCAATACAATCACATTCTGAGGTGCTGGGAAATACTACTTTGGCATATGAATTTTGTGCATACACAATGCAATCCATAACATGAGCACAAAGTTAGACCAGTCACCTTGTATCAGTTCACATGATTTCACTGAGACTGTTTCCATTGTATGCTATTGTGTAACAGGGCCCATCTCTCCTATGGCAAGTACAAGAGTGTAACTCAGAATTATTCCTATTCCTGCTAACTGCACTACAAAATATATCTTACTTTGATCCATTATTAGGATGAAGGCAGGCAGAGTGCATCAATGTAAATTACTCTTGTCCCCAGAAAACTTCCATAAGCTTATAGGTCCATAAGTTTTCCAGAAGAGTGCCTTAGTATGAAGAGTAATTGCTGCACTGCTAGCTCAGGATTAATGTTTTAAGGTAGTCAGAAGACCCTGTTGGATCAAGGTATAAGCCCATTCCCAGGACTAAATCCCAATATTTTCCAGAATTATTCATTGAATATGCCTTATCCAGTTCACAAAAGCTTCATCATCTTTCTAGTCTCATTTCTATCATTTTCCTTTCCTCTAGAAGAGGATTGCTTCTAAGTGGTCTATTCTCTCTAACACAACTTTCATTTCCCTTAATGCCACTCATTAAAACTGAATTTGGTTTATCCTTCGAAGTTTAAACTGGTACCTATCTCTCCTACAGCTATTTTCTGTCTCGTGGATCAATGTTTAATCCACCAGGCATGTTGTTGCTCTTGCATACTAATTGGCTGAGTGAAATTAGTATACATGTTTTGTACCCCAAAATATTGGGTTCCTGAAACTAAGGTTATAAGAGTAGTAGTCACATCTAGATGTAATTTACTCTGAGTACATCATAAAGGTCTCCCATAGCATTTCTTGTCTCAAGGTAGAATCATTTCTTGTGAGGATTTGAGCCCACTGTATGATTCCTATTACCTTATTCCTGTCAGAAATACGTTGTTTCTGTTTTATTGAATAGCTTTACACCTACAGAAACAAGGATAATGATTATTTATATACAGCACACTTTGGCACCATAGGCAGGTAGCTGCTATATTCTGTCCATAATAGCCAGGAGCCTTTCTAAATATTTAGAGACCAAAGTTTAAAGTTACACAGTGATGAAACTGCTAGGAGTTGTATACTGTATGGTTTGAGCTTTTGGTAGAGAGTAATTCCTAGAAATTTCTTACCAAATAATATATTATGGTAGATACTAGAGGCCTGGTGCAGGAAATTTGTGCACAGGGGGGTAGGGGTCCCGTCAGCCTAGCCTGCACCCTCTCCAATTGGGGACCCAATGGGGGATGTCCAACTGCTGGTTTAGGGAATTGGGCCTAAACCAGCAGTCAGACATCCCTCTCACAATATGGGACCACTGGCTCCTAACTGCTCACCTGCCTGTCTGCCTGATTTCCCCCAAATGCCCCCCCTGCCTGCCTGATCACCCCTAACCACCCTGCCTGACTGCCTGATTATCCCTAACCACCCTGCCTGCCTGCTTCATCGCCTCTAACCACTTGACTGTATGCCTGATCACCCCTAACTGCTCACCTGCCTGTCTACCTGATCACCCCTAACTGCCTCTGCGTGCCTGCCTGATCACCCCAACCACTTGCCTGCCTGCCTGCCTGCTCACCCA
>NW_006293786.1:36593-40362 GCF_000327345.1 Myotis davidii | reverse complement strand
GCCCCAATTGTGCTCCCCTGCTGGCCTGGTTGCCCCCAATTGTCTTCCCCTGCTGGTCTGATCACCCACAACTGCCCTCTCCTATTGACCATCTTGTGGTGGCCATCTTTGACCACATGGGGGTGGCCATCTTGTGTGTTGGAGTGATGATCAATTTGCATACTGGTTGTGACTAATTAGCATATCAGGGCTAATTAGCATATCCCTCTCTTATTGTGTTGGAGTGATGGTCAATTTGATGGCTAATTAGCATATCCAGTCATAACTAATTAGCATATCCCTCTCATTATATAGGATAACTTGAAATTTAAAAATCAAATATATAGGCACATTACTAGAGTTCAATTTAGTCATCAACACTTGATTCTGTTCATCATAGCCTATTACCAGAATATCTAAGGTTTTCAGGCTTCCATTTGACCTTGTCAAGGTACAAAAGTGGATGCAGTGTGAGCAAACATAGCTTCACCCTCTTGATCATCTGGTATAAGTATGCAGAGATAGTATTTTTCTCTACTTCTGAGCCTCCCTTGAGGAACCAGTATAATGTTGGATGTCTCTCATTGCATAAGTCACTTATTTTTTTTTACCTTTAACTATGATTTTTCCCTCTTTATATTTGTCATTAGTTTAACCAAAACATTTCTAACTTTGGAAGGAATGTCAGATTCAGCAACGGTGCTGGTTCAGATTGCTGGCAACAACAATGAGTCGAGCAAGTGATTTCCATTCAGTCCATTTCCATTCATATAGTGTAGGGTCACACAAACAGAGTACTAGTAAATTATCTTGGCCATTAGACAGTACAGCTGCAATCATTGTCAATCCGAATATTGAAATATGGGGTAAAAATATAATCCATTTCAAAAGACCCTTAGAAATTCTGACCTAAAGATTTAAAGGTATAATTATAGTGTGTGTGTTTTTTTTTGTTTGTTTGGGTTTTTTTTTTGCTTAGGAGTCATTCCTCGTTCTGGCAGGCACAGTTGTATTCCTGGTCCTGAAATCACTGCACCAAGTAGGGAAAAAAAGTTGAGATTTAGGAAAGCATTGTATAGTTGTACAGTTTCCTCTCTACCCTCACCTTTCTAGATCCCCTATGAAAGTAAAGGGCTCTTACTAGTAGGGACCAGTCTTTGTTCACCCTCATGTTGAATGTAAGCACACATTCATAAAGGTATAAAAGCAATTATGCCTTTGTCTCTTGCTAATTTTTTATTGAGACAATTTACATACCATAAAAATAATCTTTTAAAAAGTATTCAAATTAATAATTTTAGTGTCTTTACAAAATTGAGCAAGCACCACAGTTTAGTGCCAGATATTTTTATCAATCCAATAAGAAACAATGTATTCATTAGTAGTCACACATCATTCTCCCTCTCACAGTCCCTGGCAACCACTAATCTGTCTCTATGGATTTGCCTATTTTGAACAATTTGATGTAATGCAATTATATAATACTAGAGGCCCGGTGCACTAAATCCATGCACAAGGGGGGGTGTCCCTCATCCCAGACTGCACCCTCTCCAATCTGGGACATTTCTCTCACAATCCAGGACCGCTGGCTCCCAACTGCTCACCTGTCTGCCCGCCTGATTGCCCCTAACTGCTTCTGCCTGCCAGCCTGATCACCCCCTAACCACTCTCCTGCCAGCCTGATCGATGCCTAACTGCTCCCCTGCTGGCCCAATTGCCCCTAACTGTCCTCCCCTGCAGGCCTAGTTGCCCCCAACTGCCATCCCCTGCTGGCCTGGTCACCCCTAACTGCCCTCCCCTGCAGGCCTGGTCATCCCCAACTGCCCTCCACTGCTGGCTTGGTTGCCCCTAACGGCCCTCCATTTCAGGCCTGGTCCCTTCCAACTGCCCTTCCCTGCTGGCCATCTTGTTGCAGCCATCTTGTGTACACATGGGGGCAGCCATCTCTGACCACATGTGGGTGCACATCTTGTGTTGGAGTGATGGTCAATTTGCATATTACTCTTTTATTAGATAGGATATGATCCATTTTCAGTTGATTTTCATGTATGCTGTAAGGTAGAATTTGCCTTTATTCTTTTGCATGTGATTATCTAATTGTCCGAACACCATTTGTTAAAAATACTGTTTATTACTCATTGAATTGTCTTAGTACTCCTGTGAAGAATCAATTGATTATAAATGTAAGAGTATATTTCTAGGAAGAGGGGAAAAGATGTCTGTAGTCTAAGGAATTTCCATCTCCTTGCTCCCAACACCAGAACAGACTTGTGGCTAATCTGTAGAACATTTGACTTGAAAAACCAGCTGAAAAAACTAATCAAAAATATTGTGAGCATGGAGCATGAAGAAAGGACAGGAGAAGACGTGGAGTGGGTGAGCCAACTTGCCCAGCTTTGCAGCATGATTTGGAAGCCAGAAGAATGGTGTGGCAGTACAGCTCCTGTCCCCTTTGAAACAAGGGTCCCAGAAACATACAGAAATCTCCAAACCAGAATAACAGAGAAGGAAAGTGGAGCCCACATAGCTTCAGACAGTGGGGATCAATGGTAATTCAGTCCACCAGGGGAACTCAGACCACCATATCGCAGGGAAAAAGTAAGTGCTGGGTTACAAAACCAACCTGGGACACTCACCTGGATTGGTGTCTGTGGGAGGGGCTGCTCAGCAGAACTCTGATTCTGCAGAAGGGTCTGAGAGGACCACCCAGCAGTGAATCTGAGGGGTCAATCAGTCTCCAAAAGAGAGCAAGAGAGGGACCAATTAGAGTGTCTTGGGAAAGAGATGCCATACTCCTCATTTCTAGAGAAGAGTAAGCGCCCTTCCCCCACCTGTGAAATGGCTCTGGGCTGGAAATCTGTGCCCTAGTGGCTGGTCCTTGCAGTATGGGGGACTTAGACATCTGGCCTGATGGGAGACTGGACAGTGAGAGCCAGCTGTGCTGAAAGATTAGAGAGCCAAGGGAGGCTGGGTTTATTTTTAATGCCCCAACTGCTAGAGGTGGCAACAAGGGGGTGCAGTGACCCAAGCAGAACTGAGGTTTTGGAAGCAGAGGAAGTGCTCTCCCAGCCTTCTGACAAGCTACGGGCACAACTCCCAATGGAAACCTTTTGAAACTAGACTCAGCAGGCCCAGAAAACCCACAGAGCCCAGTTCCATGCAGAAAGGGAAAGTAGCCCAGAACAAGTACATTCAAGGGGCAGGCTTGAAGCAGACCCAGCCTCTGAGCTAGGGAGACCCCACCCACTGGAATACTTGGGTACCTGACCTGCAGGGCTTCAGCAAGGCTGCCCAGGGTCATGCAGGGACAGTGAACTCACCCTGGCCTGCACCAGGGAAGTGCCCAGGAGAACCAGAACTCACACATCCAGGGGCCAGATCCAACCAAATTAAATCAAAATCCTATGAGCTCAACAAACAGCAAACCCAAAGTTATATATTTTTTTCTTTTTTGTTTGTTTTTGTTTAATTTTTCTTTCTCTCATCTTTTTCCCCATATTCTCTAATTGCTACCTCTTTTTAGTCTATTTTTTCTTTCTCATTTTCTTTTTAACTTTTATTTTAAATTCAATTTTTTTTCTCTTCCCGTTTTTTTTCCTTTCCTATTCTACATTTTATTTTATTTGTTACTACTAGGGGCCCGGGGCATGAAATTCGTGCACTGGGTGGGGGAGGGGGCAGTGTCCCTCAGCCCAGCCTGCCCCCTCTCACATACTGGGAGCCCTCAGGTGTTGACCCCCATCACCCTCCAATCGCAGAATCGCCTCTGTCAGAGGCGTCAGGCCTGGGC
>NW_006293786.1:35133-36031 GCF_000327345.1 Myotis davidii | reverse complement strand
AATTTGCATATCACCCTGATTAGCCAATGAAAAGGGTAGCGGTCATAAGCCAATTACCATATTTCTCTTTTATTAGTGTAGATAGCTCCGGTGCGCAAATTCATGCACGGGTGGGGTCCCTCAGCCTGGCTGGCGATCAGGGCCAATATGGGGGGCCTGCCTACCAGGCAGAAGGGCCATGGGATGTTGGCCCCAGCAGCAAGCTAACCAACAACTGATTCCACAAGGAAACAGGCTCCCTCCTCCTTCTTGTCTGGTTCTGGGGTATGGGTGAACCAGATTCAGGGCTGTCAGGGCCCTAGCAACAAGGTCGTGGTCAGTGTGCATCATAGCTACCAGCCAGTCGTCTGGTCATTCTGTCGTAAGGGTTATTTAGGCTTTTATATATATGAACTAGAGGCCTGGTGCACAAAAATTTGTGCACTCGGGTGGGGGGGGGACCCTCAGCCCAGCCTATGCCCTCTTTCAGTCTGGGACACCTTGGAGGATGTCCACCTGCTGGCTTAGGCCCGCTCCCTGGGGGATCAGGCCCAGGCTGGCAGTCAGACATCCCTCTGGCAGCCCTCGGGGGATGTCCGCTTACCAGCAGGGAGTAGGTCTAAGCTGAAGTCAGACATCAATAGTGCTGCTGAGGAGGCTGGACAGGCACCCGCGACCACTGCTTTACTGGCAGCCATCAGCCTGGCTTGTGGCTGAGCAGAGCTCCCCCTGTGGGAGCACAATGACCACCAGGGGGCAGCTCCTGCATTGAGCTTCTGCCCCCTGGTGGTCGGTGTGTGTCATAGTGACCAGTCATTTCCAGTCATTCTGCTGTTAGGGTCATTTGCATATTTACCCTTTTATTATATAGGATAGAGGCCTGGTGCATGGGTGGGGGCCGGCTGGTTTGCCCTGAAGG
>NW_006293786.1:22342-33850 GCF_000327345.1 Myotis davidii | reverse complement strand
TGCGCATATCTCGCTGATTAGCCAATGGGAAGGGTAGCGGTCGTACGCCAATTACCATGTTTCTGTTTTATTAGGTAGGATCATTATTATTCCGTTAATTATTTTCTATCTATCATGTTTTATACTTGCCCTATCTGGTCTCTTATGCAAATTAACCGCCATATTTGTTGGTGGTTACCACCGTCTTGGCTGTCAGTTAATTTGCATATCTCGCTGATTAGCCAATGGGAAGGGTAGCGGTCGTACGCCAATTACCATGTTTCTGTTTTATTAGGTAGGATCATTATTATTCCGTTAATTATTTTCTATCTATCATGTTTTATACTTGCCCTATTTCTGGTCTCTTCTTTCTTTGCTTTCATATTATGTTATTTATTTTACTTATGTTTTTTAGCCTCCTCTAATTCTTCTGGTCTCATGGCTCCTAGTATTTTTTTCTGTATGTCTGGTGTTTGTTTGTTTGTTTGTGTTTTAGTCTTTTTGTTGAGGCTATTGTTTTTATTATTGTTGGTGTTTTGTTTTTTGTTTGTTTGCTTGCTTGTTTGTTTTTATGTGGCTTGGATTTTCTTTCATTTTCTTCTCTCTTTTTCCCATATTCACTTCATAATATCTTTTATTTTACTCTAATATTTTTTCTTTCTCATTTTCTTTTAGTTAATTTTTATTTTTAATTCAAGTTTCTTCTTTTCTCATTTTTCTTATTCTATTCTATATTTTCTTTTACTTAGTATTATTACTTTTAAAAACTATTATTATTATTTCACTAATTACTTTCAAATTTACCCTGTATTTGGACTCTTCATTCTTTACTTTCATATACTGTTTCATTTATTTATTTTAATTTTATTGTTTCTTTTAATTCTTCTGGTCTCATATGTTCTAGTATTATTTTTGTTTACTGTGTGTGTGTGTGTGTGTGTGTTTCTTTGTGTTCTAGTCATCTTTTTGAGGCTGCTATTTTTATCATTATTGGGTGTTTTCTTAAAAAATATATATTTTATTGATTTTTTTTACAGAGAGGAAGGTAGAGGGATAGAGAGTTAGAAACATCAATGAGAGAGAAACATTAATCAGCTGCCTCCTGCACACCCCCTATTGGGGATGTTCCCACAACCAAGGTACATGCCCTTGACCGGAATCAAACCTGGGACCCTTCAGTCCACAGGCCAATGCTCTATCCACTGAGCCAAACCAGTTAGGGCTGGGTGGTTTTTTTCATGTTGTTTTTGGCTTGGTCTGGTTTGTCTTGTTTTTCTGTATCACAGTAACCAGTTGGCATAGGGTGGTCAGGGTTGAGACTTACTGTCAAAAAGACTGAGGGCTGGCTATTATCCACAAATCAACAAATGACAAGTGCTGGTGAGGATGTGGAGAAAAAGGAACCCTTGTGCACTGCTGGTGGGAATGCAGACTGGTGCAGCTATTGTTAACAGTATGGAGTTTCCTCAAAATCTAAAAATGGAACTTCCATTTGACCCAGTGATCCCACTTCTAGGAATATATCCCTAGAAACACCACTCAGAAAGGATATATGCACCCCTATGTTCATAGCAACACAATATATCATATCTAAGATTTGGAAAGAGCCTAAGTGCCCCTCAGTAGATGAGTGGATTAAAAAACTGTGGTACATTTACCCAATGGAATACTATGCTGCGGTAACAATCAAACCAATCAGACCATCAAACCTCAGAGGGAAGGTAGGGGAGGGTGGGGGTAAGGGAGAGAGATCAACCAAAGGACCTGTTTGCATGCATATAAGCCTAACCAATGGACACAGACACCAGGATAATGAGGGCATGAGTGGAGGGTGGGGGGCAACGGGGCATAAGGATACATACATAGTACGTTAATCAATAAAGAAAAAAAATAAGCATAGCACAAATAAGCCTATTTTTCTTGTTCTCAAAAAAAAAAAAGACTGGGGACTGAGCCCACTCACAAATGGAACAAGAAAAATTAAGAACCAAATTAAACAGGAGAACCCACAGAACCCATACAGGGGTCATTTCCAGAGCACCCAGCTCAGAATATCAAGGAGGCTACAACACTGGGTCCTAGAAGAAGGCCACCACACAAAGACTGAGGGGCATAGAATTCTTTTTCGACACACAGAAAAAAACACAAAGAAATAGAAAAAAAATGGAGAAAAAAGAAACAGGCCCCAAATGAAAGAACAGGACGAATCTCTAGAAAAAGAACTAACTGAAATGGAGGCAAGCAATTTATCACATATAGAAACCAAAATAATGGTTATAAAACGCTCAAACAACTTATTGAGAAATAAAGCAACTTAATGAAAACTATAAGGAACTTAGTGGAAATTATATCAGCATTCAAGCAATATAGAAACTATGAATAAGAACCGATAGGAAATGAAGAATTACATACCTAAAATAAAGAATACCCTGGAAAGAATCAACAGTAGATTAGCAGAAGATGAGGGCTGAATCATCAAATTAGAAGACAAGGTAGAAAAACAAACACCTAATCAGAGCAGCAATTAGAAAAACAATAAAAAATGAGGAGGATAGTTTAAGGGAGCTTTGGGACAACATGAAACTTAACAACATCCACATAATAGGGGTAACCAAAGGAGAATTTGAGCAAGGAATAGAAAACATATGTTAAGAAATAATTATGGAAAACTTCCCTAACCCAGAGAAAGAAGTCATTCAAGTTTGAGAAACACAGACAGCCTCACCACCACCCAGGCTGGTCTTGGTCACCACCCCAGATGATTCAGTGAGACACAGCATGCATTCCACCCTAGCCACGGGCTCCAAGACCCATGCAATGATTTGTAGAGTGCATGCCATACTGGTCAGAGTTGCACCACCTTGACTGCAGACTCCGAGACCCCCAGAACCCCAGCCACAGTGTTCAGGACCCCTGAAGTGAGTCGTAGAGTGCACCTCACCCTGGCCAGAATTGCCACACCTCATTCACAGCCTCTGGGACCCCTAAAGTGAGTTGTAGGGTCCATGCCATTCGGCCTCAGGCTCTGAGCCCACACAGTGATCCAAAGAGTACACACCACCTCAGCCAGAGTCATGCCACCTCAGCCATAGTCTCCGGGACTTCCATAATGATTCACAGAGTGCATGCCACCTCAGCCAGAGTTGGGCCACCTCGGCCACAGGCTCTGGAACCCCCGCCACCCTAGCTGTGAGCTCTGGGACCCCTTGCAATGATCTGCAGAGTGCACACCACCTTGGCTAGAGTTTTATCACCTTGGCCATAGTGTCTGGGACTGCCACACTGATTCTCAGTGTGCATGCCATCCCAGCCAGAGATGCGCCACACTAGACAGAGGTGGGCTACCTTGGCCACAGGTTCTGGGACCCCTGCAGTGATTTTCAAGTGCACGCCACCCCAGCCAGAGTCATGCCACCTCAGCCTCACTCTTCAGGACCCCTGACATCCCAGCCATTGGCTCTAGGACCCCTGCAGTATGCCTCAGAGTGCACACCACCCCAGTCACATGCTCCAGTAGCTCTGCAATGAGTTGTAGAGTGCACACCACTCAGGCCAGGGTGCCACTACCTGAGACGTGGACTCCGGTATCCCTGCAACCCAGGCTGCAGGCTCTGGAACCCCCAAAGTAAGTCATAGAGTGCATACCACCCAGACCAGGATCACACCATGCCAGATGTGGACTTCAGGACCGCCCAGTGATTCACAGAATGCATACAGCCCCAGCCAGAATCTCCCCGAACTGGGCACAGTCATACCACCCCAGCTGAAGGCTCCAGGACTTGTTCAGTGAGTCATAGAGTGCATGACACACTGGTCAGAGTAATGCCACCATGGCTGCTGAATCCAGGATGCCCACAGTGAGTCACAGAGTAGACACCATCCCAGCCAAAGTTGTGCTACCCCAGTGGCGGGTTCCAGTACCCCCACAGTGAGTTTCAGAGTGCATGCTACCCTGGCCATGGGCTCCAGGACTCTGCAGTGAGTCCCAGAGTTGTGCACCACTCTGGCAGTGGGCTCCTGGACATCTCAGTGAGTCACACACCAGTGGGACCTCAGATGGCCCTTTCCATGGGAACTGGAACCCGGAGTACATCTCTAAAAGCTTGCATTATGAGGTCAGGGGTGAGCCACACAGACAACATGTGAGGAGATGCTATCCACATACATGACAATAATATTCAAGACCCAACTACATCAGGGAACACAAATAACTCAAGTAGGGGGCTTTCCTAGAACACTCATCTCAGGAGATCTTAGAGACTGCACCACTGGGTTCCACAAACACCTACTACATAGGACCACTCCCCAAAAATCTGGATTCCATAGCAGTTTAAGACATAGAAACATACAAAGGGAAAGCAAAAATGGGGAGACAAAGAAATAATCCCAAAGGAAAGGAGCAATTCCAGAAAAGGAACTAAATAAAATGGACGCAAGCAATTTATCAGATAAAGAATTCAAAGTAATTGTTATAAGAATACTCAAACATCTGACTGCGAATTACACACAACACAATGAGAATTATAAGGAGCTGAATGAGAAATACACCAGCATGGATAAGAATTAAGAGGAAATAAAGAATGACATAGCTGCAATAAAGAATATAGTGGAACGTTTCAACAGTAGACTAGAAGAGGCTGAGGATTGAATTGGTGAGATAGAAGACAAGTTAGAAAAAATACACCCAAGCAGAGCAGGAAATGGAAAAAAAATTAAAGAACAGGAGGATACTCTAAGGGAGCTTTGAAACAACATGAAACGAAACCACATCCACATAACAGGAGTACCAGAAGGAGAGGAAGCTGAGCAAGTACTAAAAAACCTGTTTGAAGAAATAATGACAGAAAACTTCCCTGACTCGAGGAAGAAAAAAGTCACAAAAGTCCAGGAAGCACAGAAGGTCCCAATCAAGGTGAACCCAAAAAGATCTACAAAAAGACATGTCATAATAAATTGGCAAACGTAAAAGACAAATGAAGAATCTTAAAGGCTTCAAGAGAGAGACAGTAAGTTACCTACAAGGGATCTCCCATTATTTTATCAAATGATTTATCAACAGAAACACATCTGGCCAGAAGGGAATGGAATGAAGTAAACAAAGTGATGCAAACCAAGAGAATGAATCCAAGAATTCTCTATCCAGAAAGGCTATTAATCAAAATTGAAGGTTAAATCAAGAGCTTCACAGATAAAAAGGCTATGGGAGTTTATTACCACCAAGCAAGAAATGCTAAAGGGACTGTTGTTAAAAGATGAAATAGAGAGGGAGGAATGAACACAGGCATAAACAATAAAAATGGCAACAAACAAGGACCTATCAATAATAACCTGAAACATAAGTGGATTAAATGCTCCAATCAAAAGACATAGGGTAGGTGAATCTATAAGTAAACCTGAAGTATATATATCTGAGTCCCACCTCAGAACAAAGCATATAGACTGAAAGTGAAGGGATGGAATAAAATTGTTTAGGCCAGTGGTTGGCAAACTCATTAGTCAACAGAGACAAATATCAATAGTACAACGATTGAAATTTCTTTTGAAAGCCAAAGTTTTTAAACTTAAACTATATAGAAAGGTACATTGTTATTAACTTAATTAGGGTACTCCTAAGGCTTAGGAAGAGCCACACTCAAGGGGCCAAAGAGCCGCATGTGGCTCGTGAGCCGCAGTTTGCCGACCACGGGTTTAGGCAAATGGAAATGAAAAAAAAAAAGCTGGAGTAGCAATACTTACATCTGACAAAATAGACCTAAAAGAGAAGGCCATAACAAGAAATAAAGAAGGCCACTTCATAATACCTATGGTATGAATACAGCAAGAAGATATAAGGCTGGTAATCATATATGCACACAATACGGGGGCATCCAAATACCTAAAAAAAACTTCTGGAAGATATCATGGGAGAGGTTGACAGCAATACAATCATAGTAGGGGACTTTAATACACCATAAATGACATGAAGATGAATAAAAAATACAAAAGGTCAATCAAACCAAGAGCTGGTTCTTTGAAAGAATAAACAAGGTTCATGAATCTCTTGTCAGATTCACCAAGAAACAAAAAGAGAGGATCCAAATAAACAAAATTACAGATGAAAGATGTGAAGTAACACCTGACGACACAGAGATACTAAGGATCTTGAAAAATAATATGTACAACTCAATTCCAACAAACTGGACAACCTTGACAAAATAGACATATTCCTAGAAAAACACAATCGTCCAAAATTCAATCAGGAATATTCAGAAAGATAGTGTAAGGAGCCTTTGGGACAGCTTCAAGCGTACCAACATCAGAATTATAGGGGTGCCAGAAGATGAGAGAGAGCAAGATATTGAAAACCTATTTGAAGAAATAATGACAGAAAACTTCCCCCACCTGGTGAAAGAAATAGACTTACAGGTCCAGGAAGCGCAGAGAACCCCAAACAAAAGGAATACACATCTATCAACAAGTGAATCTAATAATCAAGTGAATAAATAATCTGATGAACAGTATGAACTGGCGATTGTAATAGAATCAGGGACATAGAAAGGGAATGGACTGACTATTCTTGGGGTGGAAAGGGTGTGGGAGATGCAGGAAGAGACTGGACAAAAATCGTGCTCCTATGGATGAGGACAGTGGTTGGGGAGTGAGGGCGGAGGGTGGGGCGTGAACTGGGAGGAGGGGAGTTATGGGAGGAAAAAAGAGGAACAAATGTAATAATCTGAACAATAAAGATTTAATTTTTAAAAAAAGGAATATTCAGAAAACCTGAATAACCTGATAACTACTAATGAAGTTGAAGCAGTAATAAAAAAAACTTCCATCAAACAAAAGCCCTGGTCCAGATGGCTTCACAGGAGAGTTTTACCAAACAGTCACAGAAGAACTAATACCTATCTTCCTCAAATTATTCAAGAGAAAGAAACACTTCCAAGCTATTTCTATGAGGCCAGCATTACTCTAATTCCAAAACCAAATTAAGGACCCTACAAAAAAAAATTACAGGCCAATATCCCTCATTAACATAGATATTAAAATCATCAACAAAATTTAGCAAATCAGATCCAGCAAAACATTATCAAGATCATACAACATGATCAAGTGTAATTTAGTCTAGAGATGCAAGGCTACTACAATATCTGCAAATCAACAAATGTGATATACATTACATAAACAAATGAAAAAATAAAAAAGACATGATCATATTAATTGTTGTAGATAAAGCATTTGACAAAATCCAACACACTTTCTTGATAAAAAAGATCTCAGTAAAATCTGAATAGAGTGATCATACCTAAACATAATTAAATCCTTATTTGACAAAACTACAAACAACATCATAGTCAATGGGCAAAAACTAAAACCAGTTCCCCTAATAACAGGAACAAGACAAGGATGACCACTTTCACCACTTATGTTTGACATAGTACTAGAAGTGCTAGACATAGTGATCAGATAAGAAGAAGAAATAAAAGGCATCCAAATGGAAAAGAGGAAGTAAAACTCATTATTCACAGAAGACGTGATATTGTACATAGAAAACCATGGAGACTCCATTAAAACTACTAGATTTAGCCTAACTGGTTTGGCTCAGTGAATACAGCATCGGCCTGTGGACTGAAGGGTCCTAGGTCTGATTCTGGTCAAGGGCATGTATCTTGGTTGCAGGCACATCTCCAATAGGGGGTGTGCAGGAGGCAGCTGATCAATGTTTCTCTCTCATCAGTGTTTCTAACTCTCTATCCCTCTCTTTTTCTCTCTGTAAAAAATCAATAAAATATATTTTAAAAAACTACTAGATTTAATAAATGAATTTATCAATGTAGCAGGATATAAAATTAATACACAGAAATCTATAGCATTTTTATACAATAGTAAACCATCAGAAATAGAAACTATAAAAACAATCCAGTTTACCATTGCAACCTAAAAATTAAAATACTTAGGAATAAATTAACGAAGGAGGTAAAATACCTTTAATCCAAAAACTACAGGACATTGAAAAAAGAGAAAGGAAGATATAAACAAGTGGAAGAATATAACATGTTCATGGATTGATAGAATCAACATCATTAAAATGTCCATACTACCCAAAGCAATCTACAGATTCAGTGCAGTCCCCATTAAAATACCAATGGTATATTTCACAGACCTAGAACAACCAATCCAAAATTTGATATGGAATCAAAAAAGACCCTGAATAGCTGCAGCAATCTTGAGAAAAAAGAACAAAGTTGGAGGTATCACAATACCACAGATCAAGTTATACTACAAAACCAATGTACTCAAAACAGCCTGGTACTGGTATAAAAACAGGCATATATAGACCAATGTAACAGAACAGAGAACCCAGTAATTGACACAAGGCATTATGATCAATTAATATTTGATAAAGAAGGCAAGAACATACAATGGAGTCAAGACAGCCCCTTAATAAATGGTATTAGGAAAATTGGGTCGATATATGCAAAAAAATGAAACAAGACCACCAACTTACACCATACACAAAAATAAACTCAAAATGGATAAAAGACTTGAATGTAAAATGGGAAACCCTAAAAATCCTAGAAGAAGCCATTGGTAGCAAAATCTCAGACATCTCTCATAGCAATAAGTTCATGGATACAACTCCTAGGACAGTGGAAATTAAAGAGAAAATAAGCAAATGGGACTACAAAGAAATAAAAAGCTTCTGCATAGCAAAAGAAACTATCAACAAAATAACAAGACAGCCCACTTCATGGGAGAATATATTTGCCAATGATACATACAATAAGGGGTTAATCTCCAAATGTTATAGGGAACTCATACAACTTAATGAAAGGAAGACGAACCATCTGATTAAAAAATGGGCAAAGCACCTGAACAGACAGTTCTACAAAGGGGACATACAGAAGGCCAAAAGGCACATGAAAAAATGCTCAAATTCACTAATCATCCAAGAGATGCAAATGAAAACGACAATGAGTACTACCTCACACCTGTCAGAATGGCTATCATCAACAAATCAACGAATGATAAGTGCTGGAGAGGATGCAGATAAAAAGGAACCCTCCTTTACTGCTGGTGGGAAGGTAAACTGGTGCAGGCTCTGTGGAAAACGGTATGTAGTTTCCTCAAAAAATTAAAAATGGAACTCCCATTTGACCTGGTGATCTCATTTCTAGGAATATATACTAAGAAGTCAGAAACACCAATCAGAAAGAATATATGCACCTCTATGTTCATAGCAGGGCAATTTACAATAGGTAAGATTTTGAAACAGCCTAAGTGCCCATCAGCAGATGAGTGGATTAAAACACAGTAGTCTATCTATACAATGGAATAGTATGCAGCTGTATAAAAAGAAACAACTCTTATCATTTGACACAGCATGGATGGGCCTGGAGACAATTATGCTAAGTGAAATAAGCCAGTCAGAGAAAGATAAGTATCACATGATCTCACTCATAAGTGGACTCTAATGAACAACATAAACTGATGAACAGCAATAGACCCAGAGACATAGAAGCATTGAACAGACTGTCAAACCTCGGAGGGAAGGTAGGGGATGGTGGGTGTAGAAAGCGATCAAACAATGAACTCATATGCATATTTGCATAAGACCTGGAGTAATGGGCGTGAGCAGGGTGGGAGAGGTCAATGGATGAAGGGGGGACATATGTAATACTTTCAACAATAAAGTTTAAAAATTTTATGTAAAAAATGTTAAAAAATAAATTTGTGCCATGACTGGTTTGGCTCAGTGGATAGAGTGTCGGCCTGTGGACTCAAGGTCCCAGGTTTGATTCTGGTCAAGGGCATGTACCTTGGTTGCGGGCGCATGCCCAGTGGGGAGTGTGGGGAGGCAGCTGTTCGATGTTTCTCTCTCATTGATGTTTCTAACTCTCCCTCTCCCTTCCTCTCTGTAAAAAAATCAATAAAACATATTTTAAAAATAAATAAATTCGTTCATACAGAGGAAGAAGAAGAAGATGAAGAAGAAGAAGAAGAAGAAGAAGAAGAAGAAGAAGAAGAAGAAGAAGAAGAAGAAGAAGAAGGAAACACAGAGAAGCTCAATTAAAACGAACCTAGGCAGACACAAACATAGACACATCATAATGAAAATGGCCAACCTTATGGACAAAAAAAATTTTTAAAGGCATCAAGACAGAGACAGAAAGTTACCTAAAGGAGAGCTTCCATTAGACTATCAACTGATATCTCAGTAGGAACACTTGAGGCCAGAAGAGAGTGGCATGAAATATACAAAATAATGAAAAGCAAGGGAGTGAATCTTAAGACTCCACTATCCAGCAAGGCTATCACTCATATCTGAAGGTGAAATAAAGTGCTTTGCAGAAAAAAAGCTAAACGATTGTATTGCCACTAAAATAACACTTCAAGAAATGCTAAAGAGACTGGTTTAAGAAGATGAAATAGAAAGAGGGGAAAACAGGCATAAAGTATTAAAAATGGCAATAAATGAGTCCTTATCAATAGTAACCTTAAATATAAATGTCTTAAATACTACAATCAAAAGACTTAAGCTAACTCAATGAATAAGAAAACAGGGCCCATATATATGTTCTGTAAAAGAGATCCACCTCAGAACAAAAGTCTCTCACAGGTTGAAAGTGAAGGGATGGGGAAAATTTTCCATACAAATGGAAATGAAAGAAATGTGGGGTAGCAATACTGATATCTGACAAACTAGATTTCAAAATGAAAACCATGACCATAAACAAGGTCACTATATAATACTAAAATGATCAATAAAACAAGAGGATACAACGCTGATGAACATATATCCACCAAATACAGGAATATATATATATATATAATCACTTCTGGAGGATATTAAGGGAGAGATCTAGAGCAATACAATCATAGGAGGTGAGTTTAACACCTCACAGATATCACTGGATAGATCTTTTAGACAAAAATATCAATAGGGGAACAGCAATACTAAATGACACACTAGGTCACATGGAATTGATATTTATAGAACATTTCATCCCAACACAGAATATTCATTCTTCTCAAGTACCCATGGGTCATTCTCAAAGACAGGCCACATGTTAGGACACAAACTAAATCTCTACAATCTCAAGAAGATTGAAATCATATCAAGGATCTTCTCCAATCAAAATGGCATAAAACTAGAAATCAACAATAGGCACACTCAAAGACATTCAAACACATGGAGCCAAATAACATGTTGTTAAATGATGATTGCCTTAAAAAAAAAAAGATGATTGCCTTGCCAATGATATTCAAGAAGAAATTTAAAAAACTTCCTGGAAACAAATGAAAATGAACACACAACAAACCAAAATTTATGGGACACAGCAAAAGTAGTCCTGAGAGGGAACTGCAGGCCTACAGAAAAAAGAGAAGAAGAAAATTTTCTGATAAACTATCAAACCTCACAACTTAAATACTTAGAAAGAGATCAAGAAAATACCCAAGTAAGTAGAAGGAAGGAAATAATAAAGGTCAGAGCAGAAATAAATGACATAGAGATTAATAAAACAATACAATAAAACCAAGAGCTGT
>NW_006293786.1:20505-22293 GCF_000327345.1 Myotis davidii | reverse complement strand
TACCAGGAATCTAACCCGCAACCTTTGGTGTACAGAACGACAAGCCTGTCCAGAACTGAGCAATCTGGCCAGGGCCCTTCTAATGTATTTTTTTTTAATATATTTTATTGAGTTTTTACAGAGAGGAAAGGAGAGAGATAGAGAGAAGAGCTGTTTTTTTAAATAGATAAACATGATTAGTGGACCTTTAACCAGATTCATGAAGAAAAATGAGAGTGGGCCACAAAAATTAAATCAGAAAGTGGTGAAGTAATAACTGAAACCACAGAAATAATAAGGATTATAAAAAAATACTATGAATAACTATATGCCAAGAAGCTGGACAACCTTACAGAAATGAATAAATTCCCTGAAAATTACAATCTTCTAAAAGTGAATTAAGAAGAATTGGAGAAACTGAATAGCCTGATAACAACTGATGAAATTGAAGCAGTAATAAATAAACCCCACAACTCTAAGCAAACAAAAGCACTGGTGCAGACAGACTTGCAGGGAAGTGTTACCAAACATTCAAAGAAATAACATGTCATCCTCAAAGTATTAAAAAAAATTCAAGTGCAAGGAAATCTTCCTAGCTCTACTTCTGAGTCCAGCATTATCATAATTCCAAAACAAGATAAAGACACTACAAAGATGCCCTAACCAGTTTGGCTCAGTGGATAGAGCATCAGCTTGAGGACTGAAGGGTCCCAGGTTCGATTCCGGTCAAAGGCATGTACCTTGGTTAAGGGCACATCCCCAGTAGGGGGTGTGCAGGAGGCAACTGATCAATGTTTCTCTCTCATCAATGTTTCTAACTCTCTATCCCTCTCCCTTTCTCTCTGTAAAAAAAATCAATAAAATATATTTTAAAAAAAGAAAGACACTACAAAGAAAGGAAACTATAGGCCAATATCCCTGATAAACATAGGTGCTAAAATCCTCAACAAAATATTAGCAAATCGGATCCATCAATATATTCAAAAGGTCATACACCATGACCAAGTAGGATTTATTCTAAGAATTCATGGGTGGTTGGCTGGCCAGCCCTGCCCATGATAGGAATGAGTGGCCAATCAGGGATGGAGCTGACTGGGGGAAGGGGTCACATACCAATCAGAATGGTGGGGGCCCATCAGAGGCAGGGCTGGCAGCGGGGGAAGGGTCACAGGTGTTTGGTTGGCCCTGCCCCTGATCAGGGTGGGGGGGCCAATCTGGGATGGGGCGGGGTTGGGGGATGGGCTGCAGGAGGTTGGCTGGCTGGCCCCGCCCCCCTAGAGGCCCGGTGCATGGTGCATGAATTCGTGCACAGGTCGGACCCAGCTGGCCTGCCCCGATTGGGGCTGATCTGGGTGGGGCCAGCCAGGGGGAGGGGCTGTTTGCCAATCGGGTTGGTGGGGGCCAATTCGGGGTGGGACCAGCTGGCCAACCTCCTGAAGCCCCTCCCTCTGGCTGGCCCCACCCCCTATTGGGATGGAGGTGATCAGGGGAAGGGCCATCCAGGGGGATGTGCTGCAGGCGGTGGGCTGGCTGGCCCCACCCCTGATCGGCTGGTTGGCTGAACACAGTGGGCCTCATAGCGACCAGTCGCTCCCGTCTTTATGGCGTTCTGGTCGCTCACTTTTTATATATATAGACTAGAGGCCCAGTGCATGGATTTGTGCACTGGTGGGGTCCCTCGACTTTCCCTGTGGCCCCTCGCAATCCAGGCCCCTTAAGGGATGTCAGAGAGCTGGTTTTGGCCCAATCCACACAGACCAGGCCAAGAGACCCCACTCGTGCACAGATAGGCCTCTAGTATGCATATCA
>NW_006293786.1:13813-19262 GCF_000327345.1 Myotis davidii | reverse complement strand
GGAGAGTTCACATGAAATGAAGCAACATTCACATAATAGGGGTGCCAGAAGGAGAAGAAGCTGAGCAAGGGATATAAAACCTGTTTGAAGAAATAATGACAGAAACATTCTATTACTTGGGGAAGAAAAAAATCACCCAAGTCCAGGAAGCACAGAGAGTCCCAAACAAGAGGAACCCCAAAAAGACCACACCGAGACACATCATAATTAAAATTCCAAGTGCTAAAGACAAAGAGAGAATCTTAAAAGAAAATAGTTAGGGAATGCCCATATGACTGTCAGCTGATTTCACAACAGAAACTATGCAGGCCAGAAGGGACTGGAAAGAAATATTCAAAGTGATGAATAGCAAAGATATACAACCAAGATTGCTCTACCCAGCAAAGATATCATTTAGAATTGAAGGTCAGATGAAGAGATTCACAGACATGAAAAAGCTAAATGAGTTCATCACCACCAAACCAGTATTATATGAAATGTTGAAGGGAATTCTTTAAGAAGAGGAGGAAGAAGAAAAAGATAAAAATATTAACAGGAAAATAGCAACAAATATATAGCTATCAATAATTGAATCTAAAAATCAAAATAAATTAATAAGAAATCTAATGAACAGAATAAACTGGTGAATAAAATAGAATCAGAGGCATGGAAATGGAACAGACTGACAATTCTCAGAGTGAAGGTGGGGGGTGGGAAAAGATTAAGCAAAGAACTTATATGCATATATGCATTACCTATAGACAGACAATAGGGTGGCAAAGGCCTGGGGTGGGGCAGAAACTGGGTGGAGAGGGGTAATGTGGGGGTGGGGGGAAGAGGAACACCTGTAATAATCTCAACAATAAAGATGAAAAAAGTAACACTGACATGAGCTAAATATCCCAATAGTTGTCATCTTAAAATTTATTTAATTTGATGAGAAACAGTTGGTCCCCTGTTGTCTGAAGAGAGTATTTCATATAGTACCTGTGGTCTGCCCAGCCCATATCTCTGATATCCTTAGCAACAACGTTCTGCTGCTCACCTAACTGCTCTAAATATTAAAGTAATGGGGTGGAAGATTATGCATATAGCACATTCTGAAAATATAATAAACTCAATAATAGACTGCATTAATTGATAACCTGTATCCTAATTTGATAATGTAACACAGTATCGCATACCGGTTCATTTATTTGGTTTGACGATTCTATAAAAGTAGAACACAATTTATGGTAGGATTTTTTTTAACTTAAATATTTATTGTTGAAAGTATTACATACGTCCCGTTTATCCCTATTGACCCCTTGTAGCTTGCCCCACCCCAGGCCTTCACCACCCTATTGTCTGTGTCCATGCATTATGTATCTATACATAGAAGTTCTATGTACATACAAGTTCCTACCCACCCACTCTCCCCTACCTTCCCTCTGAGATTCCACAGTCCAGGTAGGAATTCTTAACTAGGGCATATAAATATATTTTATAGTCTCTGGGAACCCTCTGAAATTGTAAAATTCTCTGTGTCTATTTATGTATTTGTATGTGGAAGTGTTGATAGCTTTTTTTAGATTTTCAAAGGAGTACAATAATGAAAATAAGGATTAGGGTCCCTGGTTTAAGACTACCTCAAATGAGTTCAACAACATCCCTGTCTCCTTTTCTCCCTAGTATCACCCATTTTCTTTTTTAACAATAGTGTCCACAAAGATGATTGATCATGGCAGTAAAATTACTATTGTGTAGGAATAGATTTAAAAGCTAGATTGCATAGCAATAGAAAGATTCCAAAAAAAATATATTCAATCATAGTGTGATAACTTTGCATGGTGACAGATGGCTAATTGACTTACTGTGGCAATCACATTGTAAGATATAGAAATGTTGAATTGCTATGTTGTACACATAAAATTAATATAATATTATATGCCAACTACATTTTAATAAAAATAATACAATGAGATATCACCCATTAGGTTGGCTATAATAAAGAAGACAAATAATTTTAAAATGTTTGCAAAGATGTGGAAAGATTAGAATCCTCATACACGACTAGTGGGAATATAAAATGATGATTCTGCTTTAGAAAACAGTTTGGCAGTTCCACAAATGGTTGAACATAGAGTGATATGACCCAATAATTTCACACCTAGGTATATACTCAAGAGAAATAAAAGCAGATCCCTCCAATTACATTGTTTTATTTATCAAGTAGGATTGCAGTGTCTACACTCTTTTATAACCATCATATGAATGAAAAATTGTTTCTGATTACTTTGGCTGAACTGAGGTTATCTAAAACTTTTAGGTGAATAAAAAGTAGAAAACTTCATAAGTTCATGACAAATGAAAAAATTAAAAATAATGCCTAGAAATAAAAGTTCTAGGTGGTTCTGTTAAGATAATCAGAGGCAGCCGAAACCGGTTTGGCTCAGTGGATAGAGCGTCGGCCTGCGGACTGAAAGGTCCCAGGTTCGATTCCGGTCAAGGGCATGTACCTGGGTTGCGGGCACATCCCCAGTGGGGAGTGTGCAAGAGGCAGCTGATTGATGTTTCTCTCTCATCGATGTTTCTAATTCTCTATCTCTCTCCCTTCCTCTCTGTAAAAAATCAATAAAATATATTTTAAAAAAGATAATCAGAGGCAGTGATAGAAATACAAATCTGAAGTTGTCTCTGGAACAGATAGCTAAAAGGATAGACACAGAAGGGATAAATTAATTTTACCCTTAACAACATTACAATTTTAATAGATTGAAAATAGAAGGCTTCAAAGTTTAGGGGAAATTATAATCATGTGGAAAGGGGTTTAAAATGCCAATGTTTTATACCTTATCTTGGATTATTATACACACTATCCTTCCTCGATATTTTACATCTCAGAACTTTTAACCTTCAACACCCAGTAGCCCTGACACACAGACTCTTGTGATTCAGAAGCAACTTTAGATTTGCATTTGTATTGGGTTCTTCTAGGCCACATTAATAAGTGCTTTTTAATTGTCCAAGGTAATTTATGAATGTCATGACAGTGGATTGGTAAGTATAATTTAATGACAATTTTTTACTAATTAGTAACCTACATTCTTTAGTGTTCCAAGAACAAAACTCTCCCCCTCCCCCCAATGTGCAAAAGGTTTATTGAACTTTGGAACCATGTAATCATTAAACAGGACTGGACATGAGATACAGGCCCTGGGGGAGCTGAGGTGACCTGCCCGAGCTCCCTCCTAGGACTTCCACATGCACCTGGGAGTGGCCAGAGTGCTCACTGACATTGGTGCTTTGACATGTCTCTGGTCGAAAGGCTGCTCTGGCCTTTTGGCCCAGGGTCCCTTATCACAATTGATGTTCAGGATCCTCCAGATGGAGACATCGAGGGCTCAGTGGGAGATGCTGGGTGGGGAGTCACTGCTGCTCCCTCAGGCATAGCTGGACATTTCCATAGTAATCACCCCAAAGTACAAGTCTCAGAGTCACTTAAACCTAACCTTGAGTGCTATGGAGGCCATATAAACCACAGTAAGGGATGCCCTACAAAATCAAACAGCTATATTTTCCAAAAATAGTTTTTACAGCATTTTGAATAATTTTTAAAAAGCTACAAAAATTATATTTACCGGGACACATGTTAAATAAGGGCATTGTTTCCCATTATTGTACACATGTACAGAGTGGATACAGTATCTTCCATAAGAACAAAACTTTTATTTTCTCTGTATAATGAATTGTATTTCATTATCATTTGTTGGGGGCCAGATGTAAGCTGGCAAGGTCCTTGCACCTGAAGGGGCTAGCAAGGCTGGGACCCTTACCCACACAGTTTTCTCAGACTTGTTTGGATGGCGATTATCAATAGAATGAGAACAGCCTTTCATGGCTTACCAAGAAGTCTGTAACTATTTACTAGATATGCTGTACTGATGCCTCAGCTCGGCTCAACCTGTCAGGCTGGCCTTGACAAACTGGCGCCCGAGCTACGGACTGAGGAACTGGGAAAAAGATGGTGAGGAACTCCTCCGGATAAAGAGTGCACTTGTTAAGGTAAGGGAGAAGAAATTTTTTGATAGTCGGGAGTAAAGCATGGGACAGTTAGAATCTAGAGAAAATGCCCTTTATGGCCAAATGTTAAAGTCTATGCTCAACAGTAAAGGAACTGAAGAGGGTAGTGATATAGAGGATGTGTTAGAATGCTTTTTTGAAACATTAAAGCTTCCGGGCAAGAAAAAGAGAAGCTGCGGGGGCCATTCCCGCAGCTCTCCGCTGCCTTGTGCAGCATCAGTTCCACTTTCCCCTTTCCAGATAGCTTTGCAGGAGGCATGAAAGTGTTGTGAGGAATTGGGCATTCATGCCTTCCCTGTTATGGAACAGGTGAACCCTGACACGGGAGTGTGAGCATACTTATGACCCATTTCCTTTTAAAACCTTGAAGGAGTTAAAAACAGCCTGTGCTCAGTATGGGCCAGCCCAGCCATGGCAAATAACAGGGGCATTGTCTGTTTACCCTCCTGTCCCTATGCCGTCTCAAGGCCAGCAGGTTGCACAGCACCCAGCCTGCCCCAGAGAGCAAAATGGATACAAGAGCTATTCTGAGCAACCCCCAGAAGTGTCGGGCTGGACCTTGGATCCATAGGGATGAGACATTCTATCTGCCCTGAATGCTGCCATTGCTTATTAAAATAAACAAAATATCATTAGATTTAAAACCTCCCACATGGAGAAGAAATGATGATTTCCTTGCATTTCTGATACAGCTACAGCAAATGCCACCGGATCTGCAACAATATCCCCAATATCCAAATGGTTAATGCAGAAACAAAAAAGGAGCTGTTGGCAGAGAGAGCAGGGAGAGAGAGTTCTTTGTTAATTTTTACTTATCTGAATTATATTAGACTCAAGGCCACAAGCTGCTCTCTTTAACCCTTCTAATACTAAATTAGACTGATGCAATATACTTGAAATTGCATAAGGAAGGAAGCACCTGCTCTTAGTAATCTAAGAAATACTGGCTATAAAAGATTGAGGTTTCTAAGAATAAGGAATTGCTGAGTAGAAGGTCTGAGGCGTGGTTATGCATTTTTAAAGGACATAGAAAAAAGGTTTAAAGGCTAATTTGAAAGTCTAAAATTTATAAAGGTTGTGTATGTGATAAGGAGGAGAAGAGAAATGTTGAAAGGAAATTAATCAAATGGTACAGGCCAGTAAGCCAAATGTAAATAATTTTCCAACAGTTACTGTTTTGTTATAACTCTGGAGAGTCCATAAAAAGGATGGACAAGGAAAATCAGAAGATCTTAAGGCAAGTCAATAGCTTTTTCTCCTTATGTAATTCCTCCGAAATTTAGAAATGTTAAATATTTAACTTGCCAGCTAAGAGTTTAAAGTTCTAGTTAAATTAAATTGGGAAAAGTTATAATTATAGTAGCTAAATACCTAAAATATAGAAATTTATTTTTAAGAAAATCTTGTG
>NW_006293786.1:11443-13425 GCF_000327345.1 Myotis davidii | reverse complement strand
CCTCCCTTTTCTGTCCCAGCTGGTGGTGTCTGGTATATGCCCCATACATGGAGTTGTCTTGTGCCAAGAGCCTGACATCCTGGGCTGAGAAAGCCCTGTCCCGGAACTACATGCTGACAGGCCGTTCCTCCCTTGTCCTGTATTGGCCTCTCTTGCCCTTGTGTCAAGAGGGACCCTCTTCTCACAGTCCATTTGCAGGCGAGGGGAGCCCAAGGCAGGTGCTGGGTGTGGAGGCAACGGGAGCATAGGCTACCAAGGAGACAGAACTGAACATCACAGCACCCTGCATGGCCCCAGAGGATGGCTGGTTAGCCAGAGATGGATAAGATTCCTCAAGGAAGGAACAGCCTAAGACAGGCACAGTTGCAGAGGGGCCTCAGGAAAGAACTTGGGGTCAACAGAGGTAGGGCACAGATCCTCACCCCCCCAACTATGCAGGGGCTTGAACACTCGCCCCTTCTGAGGGAGGTCTCCTGCCCCCATGGCTATTTCCCACTTCCCATGCCCAGCCCAAATCAGGACCCAGATTACAGAAAGAGACTTAGCCCAGCCGAGATCAATACCCAGAAAACAGAGACTTGGCTAACAGCAGCTACCCTATATCCAAATCCAGCTTAACACCAGGAATTCTCAGGGCCTTCTCATGGATGCAAAATAATCCTTTCCATTAATATTTACAGTGTAAACTAAGATTGTTATTAGATTATTAAATTTGACAGTAAAATAGTAGTCAAGTTTTCAGATTAATTAAAATTGGCTCAAGAAGTATTAACCAAAACTATCATTTCATAGAAAAATTGCTTAAGATACAATAAACTTAAAGCAGTCATATTTTTGTACAAAAAAATTAAAATTTAGAGTTATCTAGACTACATTATAAATTTTCCAAAAATCCTCCTAATAATTAAATAATAAAAAGGGGGGGGGTAGTAGAAAGATAGTGGAAAAATACCATATAAGGAAAAATATCCTGTAACTAATTTACATCTAGAACAATTTTTTTCATTTGTAATGCTAATAGCAAGACACCCATGAAAAACATACGTGGTGTCAAAATAAGCCAAAGGAAATTCATTTGAGCAAAAATAAATAGGACCCCAAGTAAAGTTTCCTATATTAACCTTTGGTCAAGAATACGTTTTTATATTTTCAGAAAACAACTCCAAGACCATGTGGAATCCTGCAACAGAAGAGAATTATCAGGAATGCTCCAGCCATGAAGACAAGAGAAAAAACAATCCAGAGATGGAGGACGAAGTGGAACAAGAACTCACTCCACCATTCAAGAAGCTACAAGTCGGTCCACTAGCACCCGTGCCACCACTGCTGCCACGGAGATCACAGACGACTCGGAGGACATCTCCACCAATTTGGGAACAGTTGAAGAAGCTGACAATGGAGGCCGAGGTCATGGTCACTCGCCAAGGAGCAAAACGAGCTGCTAAGATTTTGTTTCTAGTCATGCTGTCCATTTTGGCTGTTCAGGCTGCTCAGACTCTATACTGGGCATACATTCCAGATCCGCCCTTTCTCAGGGCCATTACTTGGGATGACCCCAACGTTCCTGTTTTTGTTAATGATACAGATATCATGGGCTACCCATGTGCAGATTATCTTACTCCTCAATGGATAGGAGATTATAGATATGAGGGAAGGTCAACCAGGGTCCCCATATGTTTTACAGCCATTAAATATTGGAATAAGTCTCTTACTGTAGAACCTTCACCAAGGTATGCCCATGGCATTAGCCGAGGTGGAGATCCTGAAGAGTATGAGGGGTGGATCCGACGAGAATGGTTCCTTACTATATATGGCTTGCCTGACATCACCCATACTGTCTCTCAGGGTGTCCTGCCAAATTGCCTCCATGTGTGTATAATGAATACAGGCCATTTCTGAAGTATCCACCCTGGCGGCGTTGCCGTCATGAGTTGGCTGTGGTACATACTCCCATTAACAATTCCTTTCAGTTCCTTGATTTC
>NW_006293786.1:1236-8894 GCF_000327345.1 Myotis davidii | reverse complement strand
GTGTATATAACTATTTACTGAGATATGCTGTACTGAGAACTTGTCCTTCTGCTGTGTCTCTCCCTTAGAGATTAAGAGGAACAAAGAATACATTCCTCTTGACAGACCTCCTATTCAGTGTGTTGTATAAATAGGAGTTGCTTCAGTTCCTCGAGAGCTGTAGTCCTCCTGGTCCCGTTTTCCTGTCTTTCTTTCTTTTCTCAATTCCCACCTCCCTGCCTCAGCTCGGCTCAACCTGTCAGGCTGGCCCTGACAATCATTGAACTCTTCTTTGTAGTTGTCATATGCTTATTTATTTAAGTATATTCAACATACAATATTATACTAGTTACAGGTATACAACACAGTGATTCAACATTTCTATATCTTACAATGTGATCACCACACTAAGTCTAGTAACCATCTGTCACCATACAAAAGTATCACACTATTATTGACTACATTCCTCTTTATCATTTCCACCCACCTTCTCCCTTATGGCAACCATCAGTTCTTTTTTTCTGTGAGTCTGTTTTTGTTTTATTTTTTAAAAAATCCACATAGAAGTGAAATCATGTCTTTCTCTGTCTGACTTATTTTGCATAAAACAATTACCTTCTGGGTCCATCCATGTTGTCACAAATGACATTGAAATTCTTATATGCAGCAGCCAGATTTATTTTGGAGTTTACCAACATTGTCAGGGTTTGGGTCTGATACTGTCCTAATTTGCACAATTAATTTGAATATTTCAGTTAAGTTTCATGAGGGAAATTTTTTCAAAACCATAAAAATATTCAAATACCTGTGAAAAATCTTGCTTAAAATGTGGTTTTTACTATCATAAATTTTCCACCCCTGTAAAGTTGGAAGTCTAACCATTAAAACATTATGCTATTGTGTGAGAATGAATATTTTAATATTCAAACAGAAACTGACTAGTTTTTCAATGCCCCAGTATATGGTGAGAAAATTAATTTGAAAATTTTATTGTTTATAACATGAAGAAATGCATGTAAATATGTTTATAGATTCCTGTTAACTATTATCCATTTATCTTTATAATAATATGTATAAAGTTTCCACTTAAACATCTATAATTTGAATTTCTTTATGAAAATCTACTCAAATAATATTCTTGTATAAAGGTCTTTCATGCCTTCTTTATCTAGAACAAATTTAGTTGTCCTTTGTTTCTAGTATTTGAATTCCTTAAATTGGGTTTGTGATGCAAATTCAAGCTGTTTGTAGGTGATGCATAGGACTAAATAAAATAGAAATGTTTGAGGTCTTCACCTAGGACAAAGTAAGTATTTTTAAAAAATAAACTTAACTGGAATAAAAGACTTCTTTCTGGTTTTGCATTAAGCCTGACCTCTATAGGTTGACCTCTCTGAAGTGATTCAAGTTCTCCATTATTATTTATTCATGGTCAACAATGACTATTGTAAACTTCAGCTTTCAATGCTCTGCATTTTTTAATGATTTCTGCCTTCTTGTTGGGTAATTGAGGGGGATTTTATCCATTCTGTCTGATAAACGCTTTTTGTGCAAATGGTGCTTCTATTGAGGGGAACCTTATTTGGAGCTTACTTAATGAGGGGATCTTCAAATATTTCTCTAAGGATAATGTGTAATTTAAGAACACGTGGACCACTGTATTCTTTTCTCAGAATCATTATATTATTTTTTCAGGTGACATGCACCTAGGAAATAATAAACATAGTCTTAATTGTTCAAAAATTGAACCAGAGTTCACATCACCCTTAGGTACATAAGGTAAGTTACCTTTTCTTTTTACTTAATACAGTAACAGAGGTAACAGCAAAAGATATGTGAGGCTGAGCAGAGACTGAACATAATTAAGTGTCATTAGACTAGTTTTCTGTCTAAAAGCTATTGTTGCTAATTTCCCAACTCATATCCATGCTGGATCATAAGAGAAATGCTGAACAAAGAAGGGGGGCTGTTCAGAAGATGAGAAGTTACAGAGGAGTCTACATACCAAACATACCAATGGGAGTGAATAAATTTTGCTTTACTTCCATGAAATGAGATGTATAGAAACTTCCATCAAAGTGGTCTGAAAGTTTAGGCTTTGCCAAAATTATTTAACAAAATCATAATATATAAAAAACCAACAATTTTATGCATATACTTTTAATACAGGACATAGGAACATAAAGCTGGTCAATATTTGTGGGTATTTCTATAGCAAGATACAAGGTTTTAAGACTACTCTAATCACTTTGAACAGATTGGAAGGAAAAAGAACTTGTAGCAAATTGGCAACTTGAGCTTAATTGCTGAGTTCCCCAGTGCCTTTCTTTCTCTAGTTTTCCAATACATTTCATATATTACCAAAATCCAGTACCAGCTTTTCTGATGTGTCTCTTTGCTGACTTAGCCAGCAGAGTGACAGCAATTATTCCTTCAATGTTTCTTATTGTTTTCTTCTTTTCCTTTAAAACCATTCTCTACTTAGAATCTATTTCCTGTTATACTATGTTCACTGTCTGTTTTTACTCATTCTGCTGATGGCCATATACCAGGCTTCTACAAAGAACACATTTAATAGTTTTGAATACTGTGTGGGACACAGCTACTCATTTTGGGTAAGTAAACAGTCATAAGTTTCATGCTATTATGAGCCACCCATTCATTATTATATTACATAATACCTAAATGCAAGACTACAATTGAATATGGCATATTACAACTGTGGTTAAAGAAAAGTAGGCATACCACACCTAATAAAATATTTTCTAATATTGGAGGGAGCTCATGAATTTTCTAATAACATGGGACTTGTGGGAGGGTTGAACAATCTTGTTAGATGCCTTCTAAGACTCTGACAGAAACACAGAACATATCTTTTGAATGAACTGAGTACATAAGTTAATCTGGGAACAGAGGTTCTAGAATGTATAAATGGAATGTTTTTTACTTGCTGTGACTGTTGTATTTTTCTAGAAGAAAAGGACAGTTAATTATTCATTTAAATATTTGCTCCTGATGACTAGGCAGCCTGTTTTGGGGACAGTGTATGTGCATGTGTACACACGTATGTAGACATTTATGTGTGGTGAGAGATGAAAGGAATCAGTTCTTCATGACTGTTCCATTCCTATGAATTTGGGCTATGTTAAATTTCAGGTGCATTTAAAAATAATGTGTATTCTATATTCTTAAAATATACATGCTAAGATTATGCTTAAATCTCCATTAACTGCAATATCTACATTTTGTGCAACCTGGCATAAACCTGGGGAAGCTCATTTGTTTCACTGGCAAAGTCAGCTCTGAGATTGGGCTCTATGGGTTTCCAGAGGAGATAATGATACTGGCTAATGCCACATAGTGTGAAACATGTATCACATGGGATCTGTGGGGGTAAAGAGGCACATACTACATTTCTATTACATAGAAAATAAGAGTTGTATAAAATGCATACTTTCAGATTTTGGATACAGTGGAACTCTTCTGAAATGTGATCTTGCCCTTACTGCTCTCAGTGTTCCAAGCTGCTCCATGGTAATTGCAATACTGAGAAGGCAAGTCACTCTAACAGTGTGCACTGGACATGGGAGCTGAGTTTTGCTCCAGACAGCTATGTGCTTTTGGAGGGCACTTCATTTATTTTACCCTTAATTTTCCCAGCTGTACCATGGGTAAATAATTTCTATTCTATTTCCAAGGACATTGTTGTAATTAATGGGAAAACATTAATAAACTACTCAAAGCTCTGCAATAACAAATCAGCAATGAATACATGGAAGAATGGCGAACACTGGTTTACGTAGAAATACTGTTATAGTTATACTCTTCATTCTAGTCCTGCAATAACACATATAAGAGCACTAAAGATTACATAGCACCTTTTAGCTGTGGGATCCTAATGAGTGTCTTTGTTTTGCAAATGGGGAAGATTGGTACCAAAGATTGGGGAAAGAGATCCCACAGAGGTTATTGGACGGGTCCCAAGGAAAAGCAGGCAAAGGAGTCAGATCAGGACATGATATTATATATATATTCTATATATCAGTGGTTCTCAACCTTCCTACTGCCATGACCCTTTAATACAGTTCCTCATGTTGTGGTGACCCCCAACCATAAAATTATTTTCATTGCTACTTCATAACTGTAATTTTGCTACTGTTATGAATCATAATGTAAATATCTGATATGCTATGTGTTTTCCGATGGTCATGACCACAGGTTGAGAACCGCTGCTATATATCTTATTAATTATCAACCAATTGGGGGATGTCTATGTAGAGTAGTCAATACTCAATAAACTATTGATATTATCAGTCTATAAACTAGTGAGATCAAGGTGCTGAGATAGAAATAAGGTTTCTTTATTTTGCTAAGCCCCCAGCTAAAACACTGATTTATTTGGCCTTTTGAAGACAGTGTAAATCTGTCAGCTTTGCATTATAGCTTTCCTGAGCTCTATGACCTGATTTATATGAGTGCTGATGCACTTCATGCATCAAAGTTCTTGATTTCTTTCTGACTTTGAATTATAGTTAGCAGCTATTCTGCCTAAACCCTTGGCAGAAGATGATAGATAGGAAAAGGAGAGTTGCTTTGAGGACCACTGGCTGTGGAGTAATAGGTCTACATTTAGAAAAAGATGCATTTTTATATGAACAGAAAACAAGTCTTGTCCATCATAAGACCATGGGGATGGCCAAATAAGCTTTCAAGAGAAACCTAAACAAGAGAGTGTCTTGGAAGGACAGAGGAAGGGGAAAACTCTTCCAATCTGAACATATGCAATTTCATTGTGAAACCCAGATTGCATAGACTGCTTCTTTGAGAAGCAGTCCCTGATAGATTTAGTCATGGCTAGTATTTTCTCAAATGGTATGCTTGCCACAATCCATTTAATTTATGATAAAAGTCTTATCCTGACCAAAAATTACCCAGAGGATCAAAATAATCAGGTATTTTGTTCTTTTTTTTTAATTTTATTTTTTATTACAAAGGGTATTACATATGTGTCCATTTTTTCCCCCCGCCCAAGACAGTCCCCTAGCCCCCCCCATCCCCCAGTGTCTTATGTCCATTGGTTATGCTTATATATCCATGAATAAGTGAGATCATGTGGTATTTTGTTCTTTAACTAGCTGGATTGATCACTTTTTCAAGTCCACTGGAACCTGAACACTGAATTATTTGTGGCAGGCAACTTTTTCTACTCAATAAGGTTTTAGGGAAAATAATTTAGCAAACCTAACATCCCTCTAGGAACTCAACTCCTTGATATTGTAAGATGACCATAACACTCATTGATCTCTGTGAGAGTTGGGACTTCTATTATGAACTGCTGGGCACAAGAGCACAGCTTGAGAAATACTCTTAGGTATCCTATATAATAAAAGCCTAATATGCTAAGTGTCCAGTGACCGGTCAACTGTTCAAGCAATCAAAGCATAATATGCTAATGATATGCTAAGGCTGTTCAACCACTAGCTATGATGTGCACTGATCACCAGGGGGCAGACACTCCAACTGGTAGGTTAGCTTGCTGCTGGATTCCAGCAGATCAGGACTGGGCATAAGGGGCTGGACATGCCCTGGAGCCCTCCTGTGGTACCTCCCTGGCCCTGATCATGCACCAGTGGAGTCCCTCAGCCAGGCCTGTGTCCTCTCGCAATCTGGGGCCCCTTGGGGGATGTTAGAGAGCCAGTTTCGTCCCAATCCCGCAAGCTACTCCCATCAGGAGGGAGGGTGCCAGATGCAGGGCAGCCTGAGCCTCTCCCTATTGGGACTGATTGGATGTGAGCCCACAGCATGTGCAGTGGGCCAGGATGAGCAGGAGTGGCAGGTAGGAGCTGCAGGCAGCGTTGGACTGGGGGTTTCGGCCCAATCCCTGCAGGCCACCCGAGGGACCCCACCCATGCATGAATTTGTGCACTGGGCCTCTAGTTATTACTATAAAGAAGCATTAGTGTCCATACTCATTGATTCAGGCACTAGGACTAAAAGAATGATTATAAATAAATTGGGAAATAAATGTAGACTGTATTAATGACAGAATTACCATTGAACCAAAAACAGGAAAAAAAGAGAAAAAAGGATTGTCATCTTACTATTAGATAGATTATCACTACCTGTATACAACCTTGCTGTGAAAACACAGATCTTTAGTGCTAATCCTTATGCCAATTTCAACTGTGAAATTTTATCCTGAAGAATATTATTGAAATTAAACTTGAAAATCATTATTAAAACCCTTAACAAAATCCGTAGTCCGTAATTTAGGCTTATAGTTTATTTTTATCATCACAATAACTCATAAAGGCTAAAATAAAGCTAGGTGGCAAAGAAAATAAAAGTAATTAAATAATTTTACCACAAGCTGGCATTGAAAGTCTGTAAAACACTAATTATTATATTTAATATAGTGGAAATCTGATCTGAACTTATTTTCAGGAACACCACATGTCTATGACAGAGATCAGGTTTTACATTTACATTGCTATTCAATTCCCAATTTGATTATAGTCTGTTGAATCTTGAATTTTAGATACCTGATATAGGGGTAGTGTTCACAGCTCAGCATATATTTAAATTGCTATTTAGGAAAAAAAACATGATTGAATAAAAACCAGATTTTTAAAAACTTGATTTTCACAACACCACAGCAGAATTATGTGTAAATGTACTGCACATATGCATGCTTGTAAATGCACATGCACACAAATAGCAAATGTAGTCTTGTAGTCTGACTACCTTCAATACCACAAAGACCCTATAGATATGATTAATGGACTTTCCAGGGGAGTTAAAGACTCTACAAAAATCTTTTTAATTCCACTTTATCTTACAAGAAGAATGAAAAGAGTCTTTGGAAAGATATATATGCAATTAGGCTTTCACAGATTAGGGAAGGAAAAGGAAGAAAGATAGAGAGAAAGATCATATTTAATTAACTGCTACAGGATTGATGAAGTCAGTCAGTAAATTAAATTACTTGTAAAGTCCAGAAACACCTATCTGCACAGCAAGTATTTGATAAAAATGCGTTTATATTGTGAAGCTTTCAATGCGCCATGGTGACTTATTTTGAAGATTCGAATGGTTCCCAATATTGAACTCTGTAAGCTTCATGGGAGATAGTAGGTCCTGGGAATAAAAAGAAGAAATCCACACATGAGATGAATAAAAATATATACAATGGTAACATCTATTGACAATAATGTGCAACTTTTAAAATCCTATCTAATAATAGAGAAACATGGTAATTAACCATAACTTCGCTACCCTTCCCATTGGCTAATCAGCAAGATATGCAAATTAACTGCCAGCCAAGATGGCGGCCGGCAGCCAGGCAGCTGAAGAGAACATGAGGCTTGCTTGCTCCAGTGATGGAGGAAGCCAAGGTTCCCCGCCTGCCGCAGCCCAGTAGTCACTCATATTATCCAGTAAGAAGCAGGTGTTTAGTCATTTTGGTGGTTTACACAACATCCTTGTTTTTGTCTACTCAGACATGATATGGAGTGATCTTGTTCTGTCTGCCTCTATCATAGTTTGTCTCTATCTGATGCTTGCATTCTATAAAATTGTTTGTGTTCAATTGGAGAACACCATGGCTGAGCTCTGAGTAACAAGCCAACTCCTAGCTATTCTAAGGCCTAGGTGTGAGTGCCAGGATAGCTCTGGATGGA
>NW_006293786.1:0-1012 GCF_000327345.1 Myotis davidii | reverse complement strand
AAGCTTCCCTCTGGTGGTCAGGGCGCTCTCACATGGGAGGAGCTCTGCTCAGCCACAAGCCAGGCTGATGGCTGCTAGTACAGTGGTGGTGGTGGGAGCCTCACCTGCCTCCTCAGCAGCACTAAGGATGTCCGACTGCAGTTTAGGCCTGCTCTCCACTGGCAAGTGGACATCCCCTGAGGGCTGCTGGGCTGCCAGAGGGATGTCAGATTGCCATCTTAGGTCCAATCCCCCGGGGAGCGGGCCTAAGCCAGCAGGTGGTCATCCCGTGAGGGGTCCCTGACTGTGAGAGGACACAGGCCAAGCTGAGGGACCCCCTTTCTCCCCGAGTGCACAAATTTTTCTGCACCAGGCCTCTAGTTATGTTTATAAAGAACATGGACCAGCATTAAAAGTATTAAGTAATAAACCAGAATGCAAAATTATATATGCAATATTATAATTATTTTACCCCAGAAATTGTATCTGGAACAAAAGCCTAAGGAAGTACACTAAATTGTTGCAAGCGGTGAATTCATGAGGAATTTATTTTTATTTTCACTAGTTTCTACTTGCATTTTTCACATTTTCTCCAGTAAACACATAGTAATTTCATAGTGCAAAACATTTTTTTAAAATTCAGATGGAAATAACATGAGCTTTGGAATTGGGCAATTCTGAATTTGAATTCTAGCTTTGCTACTTGTTATTTCTGTGACTCTGTTTAAATAATAACAATGGACTTTAGTTTTTTCATCTGTAATCCTATATGATAAAAGAGAAACATACAAATTAGCCATCCCTCTGCTATGCTCAAGCCACGCCTACCAGCCACACCCACCAGCCAATCAGAGTGACTACCCAAATTAACCCAACAAAGATGGTGGTTAATTTGCATACACAGGTGTCAGGTGCCCTGTCAGGAGGCGATGGCGGCTGTGTCCTTGGGCTCCCGGGACTTTTGCCAGTCGGGGAGCTGAGGCTGCCCACACCTAGCCACGCCCGTGGGCTCCTGGGACCTTGCCGGTGGAGA
>NW_006293785.1:2186-5276 GCF_000327345.1 Myotis davidii | reverse complement strand
CACTGCTGATATTTGAGCTGGAGTGCTCTCTGTGGTGGAGGTTGCCCTGAATGGGTAGGAGGTCATGGTATCCCTGACCTCCACCCACCAGGTGCCAGAACCTCCTACCCCCAGGTTGTGACAGGAACTGCCTTCAGATATTATCAAGTGTCCCCTGGGGGTCAGAATCATATGCTGTGAGATCCTCTGCTGGATAGGGCCAGGCTGGGGCGCCCCTCCCGCTTCTGTGTCCCCAGCCTGCAGGAGGGCTCAGTGGGAGCCCCTGAGGCCCCTTTGCTATGACTGAGTCATGTCACTCCCCACCAACCTCAACCAGCAAATGAGGAAACAGGTCCAGAGAGGTCTCTGCACTTGCTCAGGGCTCTCAGCTGCTCGGGCGATTGGACCCTTGACTTCAGCAAGTTCCCTTGATTTCCAGGAAGCAATCCCTTCCACGGGGCTACCACCTCAGGACACTATGGGGTGGGCAGGGAGCCCTGGGGAAGCACCTGAAGGTCTGTTATTGTGCCTCCCACACGCAGGCAGCTTTATGTTGTGACTCGCAGCCAGGGACAGACCGAGAAAGCATTTGCTGAGGACAATACAGCCTGGTACACTCCTAGGATCATGGCCAAGGTATCTAAGATGGTGGTGATGGGGAAAAAGAGACATTTGGGAGCTAGCAATCTGAATCTAGTCACGGCCTCTTTAATTGTCTGGTCCTGCAAGACCTGTTTACTCCCATTTTAGGGAGGCCATGAACCTTTCCCAGAAATGTTATCAGTGAACTTATCAGTGCTGATGCCAGGCCAGGTTTTTGATTGAGGTCTCAAAGCCCCAGAACACAGGGCTCTTTAAGAACTTGCATAGGGGACCAGAAAACCCCATATTTGGGAGACAAAGGACTGAAAAAGATATAAAAAGGGACAACTTCCTCCATGTTTTTTGCTCAGGATTTGAAAGGCACTTTTCTCTGAGCCCACCAGTGTACAGTAAAGTGTAACTCCACCTCTCTAAGCATTGCTTGGTTTTCTTTGGTTTTCTGTAACTGTGGCAGTGTTGGGCAGAGCCACATGGATGACAGGGAGGCACCTCCATGTTCCATTCTTGTTAGTCCATAGGCATCTGCCATGAGCTTGCCAGCTTTTGAACAGGATGTTATGAAAAGTGCTGAGATCCCAGACAACCTCAGCATATTGCTCTTGGATTTCCAAACAAATAACCCAGAGACTGGCTGTGAAAAACATGGGTTTATGAGGACTTACAAGTTGAACTGCTAAGTCCCATCAGGTCTACAAACGGGCTCACCGAGGGTGGCCGGCTGGTGCTATTATTTGGCCACCAACAAGACATTTCCTACACTAGGTTCACAAAGGACAGAAAACAGAAACACAGGCCATCCAGGGGGAGGGGTTAGCCTGGTAAGACCAACACTGCAAGCTGTCTTCTTCACTGAGGATCTGGCCAGGCTCCCAGCTCTCACAGCCCGCTGACTGATGACCTTACTGTCTCCGCGCAGGAGGGAGGGAAGTTGGAGCGTGGGAGGGTCCATGCGCCCACTTACCAGACACAAGCCACACCAGCCATGGAAAGCACTCTGGGCAGGGCATTCGCTCCCCACTCCACAGCTCTCAGAGAGTTCCTCTGTGCTCATGCCCTCCACCTGGATAATTGATATTGTGTGACAGCCACCACTCTTCACAGGGGCGTAGACCAGTGATGGTGAACCTATGACACGCGTGTCAGAGGTGACACGCAAACTCATTTTTTTGGTTGATTTTTCTTCGTTAAATGGCATTTAAATATATAAAATAAATATCAAAAATATAAGTCTTTGTTTTACTATGGTTGCAAATATCAAAACATTTCTATATGTGACACGGCACCAGAGTTAAGTTAGGGTATTTCAAAATGCTGACAGGCCAACCTCAAAAGGTTCGCCATCACTGCCCTACACAGTCTGGTTCCCAGCGGGCGTTTCCCCTCAGCACTGGTTTGATCACTGTACCAGGAGGCAAGCTTCCCCTACAGAGGAGCCGGATAGGCTTGCAGAGCTGGACTTTGTAGGGTATCAAGCCAGCTGGGCTGCATGGGCTCAGGAAACAAGTTACAGAAGCAAAAGAAGGGCCTTTGGAATTTAGGAGAAAGAAAGCAAGGATATAGGTGCCCGGGGTAGGGAGAGGGGGAAAGGCTCCAGGTGGCTTGAGGGACAGGGCGCTGGGGAAAGAAGAGGGCAGGAAGGCACAGGGGTGCTTGAGAGTGAAAGCCGCACAAGCTCATATTCTTTGTATTTTTTTTAAATCCTCACCTTTCAGAGAGAGTGGAAGGGAGGGAGGGAGGAGAGAGAGAAATGTGCATGTGAGAGAGACACATCCCTTCATTGCCTCTCACAAGTGCCCTGACCTGAGCCAAGGATTGAGCCTCCAAACGAATTAAATGCCTTTAGCCAGGAATTGAAACTCACACCCTTTGGTCTGTGGGCTGACGCTCTGACCTCTGAACCAAACCAGCGAGGGCAAAACCTCCTATTCTTGCCCTGGTCGGGTGGATCAGTTGGTAGGAGCATCATCCTATTCACCAAAAGGTTTGATCTAAGGTCGGGCTGTATGGGAGACAATGTTTCCCTCTCATGTCGATGTTTCTCTCTCTCTCCCTCTCTCTTGTCACACACACAAAAAAATCAATAAAAACATATCCTCTGGTGAGAATTAAAACAAAAAAACACTTCGCCCAGCTGATAGTGTGGCTCAATAGCAGAGCATCAGTCTATGAACCAGGGGATCATGGTTGGATTCCTGGCCAGGGCACATGCCCAGGTTACAGGCTAGGTCCCCAGTAGGGACGTGCTGGAGGCAGCCAATCCATGTTTCTCTCTCATCAATGTTTCTATCTTGCTTTCCTTCACACTTACTCTCTCTCTAAAAATCAATAAAAATGTATTTACATAAATACATGAATAAAAACATCATAAAAGCATATCTTCCTGTGAGGGGATCTTAAAAAAAGGAGGGGTACAGGGGAATCCTGTCCCGGGAAGGTGTGGGTTTCTCCCCGGCTGCCACCACTGCAAGCAGCTGCTTTGCCCACATATGTAAGCGTCTCCTCTTAAAG
>NW_006293785.1:0-1289 GCF_000327345.1 Myotis davidii | reverse complement strand
GGGAGGCTGCAGATTGATTCTCATCATTCATGTTTCTATCTCCCTCTGCCTTTCTCTCTGAAATCAATAAAAATATATTTAAAACTATAAGCTGGGTGTGAGTATATTATCACAAACATTCCCTGAGTCTGGGGCAGCCTGTTGGCTGGGTTGTTGTTACTGCGGAGGGGAGCAGAGGGCACCACCCCAAATATGCCTTTGGAGATGCTGACTGTTTAGGCTGTTCCTTTCAAGAAACAAAAGCCTCAGGAAGAACCGCCCTTCTCCCTACCTGCCTGAAAGGGATCTAGAAGAGGACCGGCTCCAGGAGGGGAGCTCAGCACAGGCATCTGTCGTTTCATAGGAACTGGGTGGGAAGGACAGAGAGGACACTGGCAAGGCCCTCTGATCACAGTCCTATTCTTCAAGTTGGCCCAGCAAACATCTGTTTTCCATTCCATGTGAATTGCCTTCCTCCCCTTTCAAGTCCCAACCACAACTCCCCCTCTCTAGCTCTGGATGGCACCACTGCCTCAAATGCCTAGTCTGCCCTGGGGATTCTTATGGCACAATATAAATATGTAATAAAGCTGTCATGTGTAATAAATATGTCGAGTGCAATAAAGCTGGCTGTTTGCCATTGTTAACTTGCCTGGTGTTAATTTGATTATTAGTCTGGGCCAGTGGTGGGCAAACTCATTAGTCACCAGAGCCAAATATGAACAGTACAATGATTGAAATTTCTTTTGAGAGCCAAATTTTTTAAACTTAAACCATATAGGTAGGTACACTCTTATTAACTTAATTAGGGTGCTCCTAAGGCTTAGGAAAGAGCCCCACTTAAGGGGCCAAAGAGCCACAGATGGCTCGTGAGCCGCAGTTTGTCAACCACGGGCCCACCCAGAAGAACTTAGAACGGTGGAAGGAAAATGTGTTTTCCACCCCCACACTGTGCTCTGCTCTTCCTGGTATTAAGGGGTCCAATGGCATGGGAGCATCATCAACCTCCTCATCAAAGCTCACAGCACCTGCCTCTTCACTCCCATCACTTCCCCTGAGATTCTGCCCCTTCACTGCCAATCAGACAAGTGCTTGCACCTTAACCTGAGCAAAACCCAGAAGAAAGGTGGCATAATTGATTTATAGGGAAAACCCACAGCTTTCTGTTTGCAGGGCCAGGACTAGTGCGAGGAGAGGAAGGCACTTGCCTTGGGTGCAACATGTAGGGGGGCCCGAAAATGTTTCTTTTATCATCACCCCCATTTTACAGCTCCATCGAAACTGAGGCAGAGGGGACATTGCTTGCCCAG
>NW_006293784.1:8683635-8685121 GCF_000327345.1 Myotis davidii | reverse complement strand
TTCCTGCTCAGCGAACTCCTCTCACTCTGAGTGGATAACGGGGTCATTAGCATAGAAAGTGGATCCAAGTGCTTCAAACCAGATGCCCCCAGTGCTCCACTCATCCTTTAGTGCAGTGATGGCGAACCTATGATACGCGTGTCAGAGGTGACACGCAAACCAATTTTTTTGGTTGATTTTTCTATGTTAAATGGCATTTAGAGATATAAAATAAGTTACAAAAATATACATCTTTGTTTTACTATGGTTGCAAATATCAAAAAATTTCTATATGTGACACGGCACCAGAGTTCATTTAGGATTTTTCAAAATGCTGACATGCCGAGCTTAAAAAGTTCGCCATCACTACTTTAGTGCAATTCTAATGGGCAAGAGGGCACAGGAAAGGCCACAGAGCAGCAGCCCCACGGGCAGGGAGGGGACAGCCAGCCCCACAACTGGCAGACTGTGAGGAGGACCAAGTGGACAACAGGCCTGGACGAGGGGCAGGAGGGGCCATTCAGAAGCCATTGTGGAGACATCCCCAGAAGAGGGCAAAGCCCCCGCTGGAGTGGGACCTGCAGAGAAGGTGCCCAGAGCGGGAGAGAAGCCAGGCTAGACCAGGGGGAGGACAAGGCTGCGGACAGAGACACCTCAGGGCTCCCAAGTACAAAGGGCTACAGAGAAGGACAGAGTGGGGGCAGTACCTGGGCCAGGGCACCGGAGTGAAGTGTGGCCTCCGCCTTCTCCTTGGTCTCCGGCGCTGGCGCTTCATTTCTGCTCACAGGCCCAGGTTTTAGGAAAGTCCCTTGATGGAGGATTTTCCCGCCTTCTCAGCTGAGGCCCCACCTTCTTCCTGCTTTGGCAGCGGGGTTGGGTGGGCGGGCCCTGGAGGGTGATCTTCCTCGACCTCAGACCCATCTTCCCTCCTCCTCTGAGGCCCTCCCTCTGGACAGAGCTGACTTATGCTGGAGACAGGCTCCTCTGTGCAGCAGGACCCAGGCCTCTTGTAAAGGGAAAGTGAAAGTGATGATGGCAGAGAGAGGGGATGGGACAGGCCCAGCTCCCCTGAGAGGGCCAGGCTGGAGCCCTCCCCCCACCACCCTGCACCCAGCCCAAGCCTGAGCCCAGTGCATGCTCTCCACCTGCCTCCTGTTGAATGATGGGAAAGTGTGGACCTTGGATCAGGGACCAGGTGTACGTTGAGTTCCTCCTTCTGGGCTTGGTCCTCTACTTAGGTCTCTCTGCCTTCACAGGATGGGGAGGACACAGCTGGGAGGCTCCTGTCCCTCTTGCTTTAGGAAAGCTAATAGACAGTGTCCCTTGTCAGTTCCATTGCAAATGCTTTCTTTCAATGTGTGGCTAAGCTCTCGTTTCATGAAGTCTTTCCATGTATAGATGCCTTAATTTTCAATGTTCTCAAATGTATTCATTCTGTCATGTATGTATATGACATGACATAAGCATGTTGTTTTTTATTTTGTATTGGATAGCCAATGCCAGGACA
>NW_006293784.1:8679634-8679936 GCF_000327345.1 Myotis davidii | reverse complement strand
TGAAGGGAGGGATGGACCTGGGGCCCGGGAGGGGGGGTGGGGGGGGAACAGGTGACCCAGAGGGAGAGAAAGGCCCAAGGGGAGAAGAGGAGGGGGGCAGGGTTGGTGGGTAGGGGGTATTCAGAGGGAGGAACCTCACCCTGAGAATGTCCTCCAAAGTCTTAGATAGGCTGCAACTGTTTATATATATTCCTTTCCAGTACCGGAATCGTTTATGGGGGTTATGCACAAAGATCTTCCTGCAGTAGGCAAAGTCTGAAAGGAACAGGGGAGACCATGGTGCGCTTCAGCTCTGGGAGACT
>NW_006293784.1:8678619-8679462 GCF_000327345.1 Myotis davidii | reverse complement strand
TCTTTCCATCATGATTTCAGACCCTTTTCTCTTTGCTTCCCGGGACATCATTGTCACTTCAGTCCCCTTTCTTCCTGTGAATCTGAGACACGCCTCCACGCCCCCTTCTGGAAGCCTCCTTCTTGCAGGTGTCATCCACCTCCCTCCCCAGCCTGGACCACCTCTCTCCCCTGAACTACTCCTCCAGGAGACTCCCCGACTCCAGCACCACCTCCACAGGTAGCTAAGGGGGCTTCTCCTTCCTTTCTGGGGATTCTAGGTCCTTCCTGCCTGGTCCTAGTCCCCCCAGCCCCCATCCCTGCCCCGGCGCCCTGTGCTCTCACCAGCTGGAGTCATTATTGCCACCTGGGCCCCTGCGCCTTGCAGGCTGCGCAGCCCCTGCTGGTACTGGGGGCGACTGGAGTAGTAGAGGCGGGCAACGAAGATGCTCAGCTGCACGTACTTGTGGTCCTTCAGGAACTCCACCACCTGCCTCGCACATTGGAAGCAGGGGCTCCAGGACATGAACCATGTGACATGGTATTTCTCCTCGTGGGACAGGTTCTCGGCCAAGAATGCTTGCTGGGTCTTGAACCAATCCAAGAAGCAGATTTCTGTGTGCTTGGGCTTCTTGGGATAGAACTGGGAGAGACGGAGAGGGGAAGGGGAAACTCTGGACTGGCAGCTCAGGCATGTTGCAGGGCTGGAGGAGTGGGGACCAGGGGACAGGGAGCCAGAGTCTCAGAAGCATGTTATTGATTGATTCCTTTTTAAACGTCTCCCACCCTGGCTGTTTTAGCTTAGTCATCCCTTCCTACCCTCATCCATGAACTCCAACACCCACCCTCCCATTCTTTCATTCTG
>NW_006293784.1:8676806-8678482 GCF_000327345.1 Myotis davidii | reverse complement strand
AGACCTTAGTGTTTGGCTGCAGGGCGGGGGCTTGCTCTGTGTATGCTGAGGCTGCCGTGCTCGCTCAGGTGTACCTGGCATTTCAGGATGGTCAGGCAGTGACATCCAGGGCTAAACCTTAGGACAATGTTGTTGTAATTTTACATATGTGGCATTTTACATATTATCATTTCCCCACATCCTTCCCTGGCTTAGCTCCTGCCTCTGATGACAGCATCATGGGGCACATACCTCGTTTTCAAAAACCCCGGTGCCCATGTCAAAGGGCAAGCTCTCCTGTGTTCTTTTCACTTGGTAGCAGAGGTAGCAGCCATTGCGACCTCCATGGTTAGGGTAGTTTGTAAAGTGAAAGTAGAAATACTCAGGACTAAACCTTCTCACTGGGTTCCTGAGGCAGGAGAGAAAAGAGAAAATGCAGGGTTCCCTTGAGTTTCTCCCATCTGGTGGCCTGGGCGCCCTGCCTCCCAGCAACCCCTTCCCTTCAGCATTTCCTACTGTCTCCAGGCAAGAAGCTGGGGGAGAGCAGGAGGGCAGGGGCTGCAGGAACAGCTGAGACTCTTGTCCTCTCCCTTAAAGTCTGGCTCTGCTGCTTCCAACAACACACGCCCAACCCCCAACCCCAATCATTTGAATACAGAAATGAGTAATAAAACTGCCTCCATACCCAAACATTAGATTTTCATATTAAGGTGCAATTCATGATTGACCTTTCACCTATGCATGTTTATTAGTATTATTTAATGTCAGGCTAACTACACCTAAATTCACAGGCTCTGGCTACTGTTCTAAGAGCTCCTTGTGTCTGAACTCCTCTATTCCTCCCCAAATCCAGGGGCCTCACCCCATTTTACAGAGGAGGAAATGGGGCACAGAGAGGGGAGTAGCCTGCCCAAGTCACAGGGCTGCTAAGTGACCGAGCCGGTCCCTTGCCCAGGCAAACCATGTCCAGCCCTTGCATGACGTCAGCTGGCAGCGGTGGCCCTATTGGCTGAGAGGCTCTTTTCTCCCTCATTATAAACAGCATTTCCCCCACCGGTGGGTGCACTATAAACGCGAGGGCAGGGATGCCCCTAGGGATAGTCTGACTTTCCTCTTCTGCTCACAGTGCGGGCACCTTGGGAAAGAGGATTTCCCTTCCTGCTCAGCGAACTCCTCCCACTCTGAGTGGATAACAGGGTCAGTAGCACAGAAAGTTGATCCAAGTGCTTCAAACCAAAAGCCCCCAGTGCTCCACTCATCCTTTAGTGCAATTCTAATGGCCAAGAGGGCACAGGAAAGGCCACAGAGCAGCAGCCCCACGGGCCGGGAGGGGACAGCCAGCCCCACAACTGTCAGACTGTGAGGAGGACCAAGTGGACAACAGGCCTGGACGAGGGGCAGGAGGGGCCATTCAGAAGCCATTGTGGAGACATCCCCAGAAGAGGGCAAAGCCCCCACTGGAGTGGGACCTGCAGAGAAGGTGCCCAGAGTGGGAGAGAAGCCAGACTAGACCAGGGGGAGGACAAGGCTGAGGACAGAGACACCTCAGGGCCCCCAAGTACAAAGGGCTACAGAGAAGGCCAGAGTGGGGGCAGTACCTGGGCCAGGGCACCGGAGTGAAGTGTTGTCTCTTCCTTGTCCTTGGTCCCTGGTGCTGGTGCTTCATTTCTGTTCACAGGCCCAGGTTTTAGGAAAGT
>NW_006293784.1:8675964-8676672 GCF_000327345.1 Myotis davidii | reverse complement strand
TGGAGTTCCTCCTTCTGGGCTTGGTCCTCTACTTAGGTCTCTCTGCCTTCACAGGATGGGGAGGACACAGCTGGGAGGCTCCTGTCCCTCTTGCTTTAGGAAAGCTAATAGACAGTGTCCCTTGTCAGTTCCATTGCAAATGCTTTCTTTCAATGTGTGGCTAAGCTCTCGTTTCATGAAGTCTTTCCATGTATAGATGCCTTAATTTTCAATGTTCTCAAATGTATTCATTCTGTCATGTATGTATATGACATGACATAGGCATGTCGTTTTTCATTTTGTATTGGATAGCCAATGCAAGGACATTTAATGACTTTCCTTCCATGTCATTTTGTCCTACTGATGTGCAATGCCACAATACTAGTGTGTGTGTGTGTGTGCATGCGTGCGTGTGTGTCTGTGTGTGTGTGTGCTTGTGTGTATGTGTGTATGTTGTCTCTGACTCTCTCGTATGCTCCTTTGCCTCACCTGTCCATGCCTGAGCGACTACCACACTGCTCTGCCAGGGCTTCAAAGTAGGTCTAATATCTGGTATGCTGATCCACCTTAGCTTCACCTTTGAAATTGTATTGGCCGTGTACACATTTACATGAAGTTATGGGCAAAATTTCCTTAAAATATGTTTTTAAAATTAATTTCACAGAGAGGAAGGAAGGGGGAGAGAGAGAAAAAGACATCAATAATGAGAGAATCATTCATTGGCTGCGT
>NW_006293784.1:8672036-8675379 GCF_000327345.1 Myotis davidii | reverse complement strand
AGCGTCAGAGGAGGAGCTGGCAGAGGATAGGGAGGGAGTCCCCATCAGGGAAGGCAGAAGAAGGGGGTTAGGAGCAGGGGCCAACCCTGTCCTGGGTCTCAGCCTCAACCACCTGCTGAGACCCCTAATGGTTCTTGTCACCACTTCTTCCCAACACCAGGCTGCACATGGTATGAGCAGAATCTGCTGGAGGACTGAAGGATTATTTGAAGATAGATTGATTCATTGAACCAGAGACTTCCCTCTTCTTTATAAACACATCATCCTTTGTTGAAGACTATCTCCTTTGTTAGATATTGTCCCAAATGCCTGACATTTAACTGTCACCACAGCCCCCGAGGTCATTCACTGTTAGTCACTATGTGTTACTGTGAGGAATCCAAGAGGCAGCCCTGTTCCGTTTGCCACACAAACAGGGTCTCCACAGGAAGGAAACACTCCTGGAAACAGATTTATTGACTGTCCATCAGCTGCCCTTTATGGTCGGTCCCTGCTGTTGTCCATGGAGAGGACGCACAGGCTTGAAAGTTCTGTGGTTGGTCCAGTCCTCTCTCTGCCCCCTGGGAATGAGGCATGATGTGTGGAGGTGGGCCACCACCTGAGGCTTGGAGGAGACTAGCAGGAGAAGACAACCCCCCAGAGCTGAGTTGGGGGTTTGGGGGAGAGGGGTGATTCTAATAGCATCACTGGGCGGTTGAGCCAGGCGCACACTGTCCTACTCCTCCCACAGGTCTTGTCCTGGGAAACAAGCTGACTTTCAGCCCCTCTATGGCGACCACAGTCTCCTGACAATCCAGCCTTCTGTCCTTGATCTCATTCCTGCCCCTTGTCTCCCACCATTGACCCCCAGCCCTGCTTTGCGCAACCCCACCCCACCACACCACCACCCCTCTCCTGTCCTTTTCTTCCATCTCCTCAGGTCACTTTGTCTATCAAGTCTTCCCTCTGGCTTTGTGTCCTCCTGACTCAGTCCCTTCCACTGCTTTTGCCATGAGCATCATGACTGTCCTTATTCTCTATCCCTCCAATGTCTCTCAAACTAAAGGATTCAGTCCCAGTCCCTCACAGTCCTGTTTGAGGTTGTGACACGGATGGTCCGGACATGTGAGCCGAAGCCTTTGGTGAGAGACCTGGGCCTTTGTTGCCTGTAAGGCCTTGTGCAGGATGCCCAGCTGCCAGGGGCTCTCTCAGCATGGTTCAGGCTCCACAGAGATATGGCAGGACAGACAGCTGCTGCCTCCACTGCATCCTGAGTGGGCCAGGTCCTGGGAAGTGCAGAGGGATCCTATCTGCAGGGAAGCCCCTCCCCTTAGCATCCTCTCCAGGGAGTGGAATTGTAATGGCCTGAGGACGCAGTAATCCCCAGCCCTCCCCTCAGCCAATGTCAACTTCAGTTGCTCTTCCCAGTAGTGACCCTGAGCCTTTCTCTTCTCTTATTGCATGGGCTGTCATTTCATGACAGCACTACTCTCGGCATATCCTTAGTCGATGCATTTAGGCTTTTGACGTTGAGATTCTGCTGCTATAAATACTACTGACTTTCCCTAACCAGTTGCAATTAGTGTGACCACTGCCCTCCCCTGAGGGACATACAGAAGAGAAAGGCATTTTCACTTTTGCAAGTGCTTATTGAACTATTTGGACTTCATGAAACACTTACAGAGGAAAAATATTTTGTTGAAGATTCTTAATCTTTCATGTTATTGCTTTGGACTTAAAATCAATGTAAATAAATAATCTTCTATTTGTGACTCTGAGAGTAATGAGTACAATATTACTGGTGTGGATTTGGAACATATCACTGATTTTAAATGAAAAGTAAATCAATCAGATTTTTAAAAAATTCCTTACTAGCTCATTCATTGCCTTTTCCTGGTTTCTTTCAATCAACTTGGAGGTGGTGGCAAATGGTGAGTTTTTATTACTTGTTTTTATTTTATTTTTTATTGATTTCAGAGAGAAAGGGAGAGGGAGAGAGAGATAGAAACATCAATGATGCGAGAGAATCATCGACCGGCTGCCTCCTGCTCGGGGATGGAGACCACAACCCCAGCATGTGCCCTTGACTGGAATCCAATCCGGGACTCTTCAGTCCACAGGCCGTCAGTCTATCCACTTTCCTGATATATCTCTAGGGCAAGGGAAACAAAAGAGAAAATAAACAAATTGGACTTCATAAAAATAAAAAGCTTCTGCACAGCAAAATAAACCATGAGCAAAATGAAAAGGGAGCCCACTGTATAGGAGAACATATTTGCCAATGATACATCTGATAATGGGTTACTGTCCAAAATATATAAGGAACTCATACAAGTTAACAAAAGGATGACAATCCAATTTAAAAAAATGGGCAAAAAACCTAAATAGACACTTCTCCAAAGGGGGCATACGGAAGGCCAAGAGACATATGAAAAAATGCTCAAAGTCACTGATCACCAGTGAGATATAAATTAAAATGACAGTGAGGTATCACCTCACATCTGGCAGAATGGCTACCATCAACAAATCAATAAATGACAAGTGCTGACATGTATGTGAAAAAAAGTAAACCCTAATACACTGCTGGTGGGAATGCAGACTAGTGCAGCCTTTACAGAAAACAGTATGGAGTTTCCTCAAAAAATTAAATATGGAACTGACCCAGTGATCCACTTCTAGGAATATATCCCAAGAAACCTGAAACACCAATCAGAAAGAATGTATTCACCCTTATGTTCATAGCAGCACAATTTACAATAGCTAAGATCTGAAAACCACCTAAGTGCCCAAAAGTAGACAAGTGGATAAAAAAGCTGTGGTACATTTACACCATGTAATACTACGCAGCAGTAAAGGTAAGGATCTCTTACCCTTTGAGACAGCATGGAGGGACCTGGAGAGTACTATGCTAAGTGAAATAAGCCAGTCAGAGAAAGACAAGTATCACATGATCTCACTCATATATGGAATCTAAGTAACAAAATAAACTGATGAACAGAGAGGATCCAGAGATTGGAAGCATGGAACAGATTGTGGAATCTTAGAGGGAATGTGGGGGTTGGGAAGTAGGTGGGAAGAGATTAACCAAAGAATTTATATGCTTATATGCCTAACCCAGGGGTGGGCAAACTTTTTGACTCGAGGGCCACAATGGGTTCTTAAACTGGACCAGAGGGCCGGAACAAAAGCATGGATGGAGTGTTTGTGTGAACTAATATAAATTCAAAGTAAACATCATTACATAAAAGGGTACAGTCTTTTTTTTCTTTTTTATTCATTTCAAACGGGCCGGATCCGGCCCGCGGGCCGTAGTTTGCCCACGGCCGGTCTAGAATTTATCTCTCTGTATAAAAGACTAAGCAAC
>NW_006293784.1:8671299-8671507 GCF_000327345.1 Myotis davidii | reverse complement strand
TCTGGCACCCCTATAATTCGGATGTTGGTATGCTTGAAGCTGTCCCAGAGGCTCCTTACACTATCTTTGCATTTTTATATTCTTTTTTCATTTTGCTTTTCTGGTTGGGTGTTTTTTGCTTCTTCGCATTTCAAATCTTTGCCTTGATTCTTGCGGTCCTCTGGTCTGCTGTTGGGAGCCTGTATACTATTCTTTATTCGTCCGTGTA
>NW_006293784.1:8645017-8670966 GCF_000327345.1 Myotis davidii | reverse complement strand
TCAAACGGGCCGGATCGGCCTGTGGGCCGTAGTTTGCCCACGGCTGGGGCCTAACCTATGGACACAGAAAATAGTGTGGTGAAAGCCTGTGACAAGGGGCAGAGGTGGGCTAGAAGGAGTCAATGGGGGCAAAGGGGACATCTATAATACTTTCAACAACAAAACATTTTTAAGTGTTAGTACAATTTAAAAGCATGGTATTAGACCCCTACCTCCCACCACACACTAAAATAAACTCTAAATAATTCAGAAGTCTGAATGAGAAGGGCAAACAAAAAAACTTTTAGAAACCCATATAGAAAATATTTTATGGCTTTGGAGCTAAATTTATTTCTTTTAAAAGATCCAAAAAGTATAAGTTAAAAGGCAAAATTAAAAGGCAAAAGATGGCACCCAAAGCAATCTTGAAAAAGAAGACAAAGTTTGAGCACTCTCAATTTCAAATCTTATTACAGAGCTACAGTAATCAAGATAGTGTGGTACTGATTAGTAGAAGAATAGACATATAGATCAATGGAGTAAAATGGAGAATCCAGTAATAAACCCTTACATTTATGGTCTGTTGATTTTCCATAATGATGCCAAGACTGTTTGATGGAGAAAAAAAATAATCTTTTCAACAAATGGTCCTTGGACAACTGGATATTCACATGTGAAAGAATGAAATTAGACCTCTACCTCAACCATACACAAAAAATGGTTCATAGGCCTAAATGTAAAACAAAAACAAGACAAAACAAAGAACTGTAAAACTACTAGAAGAAAACATAGACATAAATCTTAGCGTGGTTTGGCAATGATTTCTTAGATACAAAACCAAAAGGGCAAGTGATAAAAAAGATAAATTGGACTTCATCAAAATTAAAAACTGTTGTGCTCCATACTATACCATCAAGAAAATTAAAAGACAGCCCATAGAATGGGAGAAAATATTGGTTTCAGGTCGCAAGAAAGCCTGGTAGCAGAGCAAGAGATGTGAATGCTGGCAGTCCAGAGAGCAAGCCCTATAAATAAAGCCTGCAGGCATATGGGTAGGGCACCAGCAGTAGTAGTATCTGCTACTCGGAGCGAGACTCTTCAGTAGGATTAGGCAGGCCTCAGTCTTAGCTGGGGATTCCCAGGAAGTATACAGAGACTGAGGCAAAAAGGCTTCTATGTTATTAATTAGGCCGAGCACGTCCAAGAAACAGGGGTAGGAAAAGAGGGTGAACCAGAGGAGAGAGAACCAATATGAAATTGCATCATGGAGGAAGCTATCATTAAATGCCATTAATTGCTTGATCTCTTGGGATAGTCTTTAAGAAGCCTTAAAAAGCCTTTGGACTTTTGTACTCAAAGACCCAAAAAGCACCTGAATACATTTTCTTTTAAAGCTTGGCTTCCCCTCCACAGGTAGTTAGTTGATATCTGTAAATTAAGACTCTCTTAGACTGCATTCATACCTCAGGTTCCCTTTCATCAACATCCAACTCATAATTGGTGGTAATGGATAGCGGGGGTCATTGAAATCCACAGAATAATGGCTACCATTTAGTAAGCACAAGGCAGTTTTATATAATGTCTCCTCTTCACAAAGTAGTTTTTTGTTATGATTTTATTAATGCCCCAAATTAGACTCCACTAATTTAAGGAATGTGGCCAAGGTCATGAAACTAGTAAGTAGCAGACCAGGTTTTGGACCAAGGTCTGTGTTTTTTTAAAACTCCCCAAACAATGCCCTTTCTATTATACCATGAAGCCTCTTAGAAGAAAGGGTTGAGATTCCTAAATCTTTTCTTAGCCAGTACTTTTTAAAAAATGCTATTTATTTTTTTAAATTGGTCATACAAACACCTGGCTTAAAAATGAAAGGAAAACAAAAGACTTTTCAGTGAAAGCTCTCCTTTTTTACCCTGTCCGCCAGTACCTGGTTCCTCTTTTCAGGGGCAATATTACTAGTTTCATGTGTATCTTTCCCAAACAGTTATGCATAAATATAAGTATTATTTTTCTGTTTAACAGAAATTACATGGATATACACTATACTCACCTTAGGTTTCTTTTTTTCACTTGACAGTATATCTTCAATTCACATCTATATCTCCACATAAAGTTTAGCCAATACTTTGAAATGTTTTTATCATTAGGGCTTTTATTATTAAAGAGTATGAGATAAATTATACTAAAATGTATCTACTATTTCCCCTGTGCTACTTAGCCACTATTAAAAGAATAAACAAGACGCAAAATGTCAAAGAACCAGGCAACAGGAAAGGAGTGGAGAAACATGAAATGCACATGAGCTCGAGAGTAGCTCTCAATTAAAAGACCTTTTCTTTTTTTTTAATAATATTTTTATTTTATTTCACTTTACCTTTTTTCTTTTTCTTTCTTTTTTTTGTTTTTGTTTTTGTTTTGTTTTGTTTTGTTTTGTTAATCCTCACCAGAGGATACCCTTCCATTGATTTCTAGGGAGAGTGAAGAAGAGAGGGAAAGACAGAAATATCGATGTGAGAGAAACACATCGATTGGTTGCTTCCGACCAGGGCCAGGGTCCAAGGAGCCCTTCTTGTTTTCTCTCTTGGGTTACCTCGGCCTTAACTCTAATCTGTAATTTTCAGGTGTGTTTTGTAATGTAACTGCTGTTATTCTTCTGTGTTTTTTATTGATAAGCATGAGTGAAATGTGAGTACATATTTGTCCTGTTGGCCTCTTAAACTATCTGGCCACAATATTCCAAGATGAGAAGATAACGTGAAAATGAGTGGGAAACCTAGCTCTTGTCCTTCTCCAAATTTCATAGTCCTAAAGTCTCTTGGTTGCGTTTAATTTAATACTTTTCACTAGTTGTTCCTTTTATGTAGAAAATGTCATCTCTAGGGCAGAGACCATATCTCCCACCATAGTGGGTGCATTATAGTAAGTCCTGGAGGACAGAAGAGAAATCGAGTGATCTCAATACTTCCTCCTGCATTGATAAGAGGCTAATATAGGTGCTGGGTGTGGGGAGAGGTGAGGATGAAAGTCGAATCGAATCACAAGGAAGATTTCTCAGATATACGTGCTCATCTGCTCCTGCACCAACATTTCACTTGGAGTGAATGGGACATATACAGGGTGGGAAAAGTAGGTTCACAGTTGTGAGTTCATGAAACAAAGTTTATTCTTGTTGAGTTGATTAAGCTATTGTAAACCATAACCTGCGTGACAATTGTAGACCTACTTTTGCTCACCCCTGTATATTTGAAAAAGCTCCTTGGGGGATTCTTACATTCCTCCGTCTTCTTACCTCAAATTCATAATTATCGCTAGTACAAAAGGGAAGGTACAAAAGATAAAAGCAAATATCAAATATCCAACCAAGTTGAAAATTTTTAAGCAATTTATTTTAAATCAAAGAAGATGGGACTTTCTTTATGCCTCTTGTTATATTAGTAGCACACGGGAAGGACAGACTGTAGTTGTGAAAGCTGCCCATGCCCGGGATTTAAGAGCTCAGACGGCCTATTGTTGTGTGTCCCAAGTGTTCTAATGTGTTGCCTGAGTTGTTCTATCTTCTTTTTCTTATCTCCCTGAAAAATTCTCTCTGAGAGGTCCTGGGTCCATGATGTTAATGTCCATTGATATTAGTGGTTTCTAATTTGGGGGGTCTTAACGTGAACGAGCACCAGAATCACCCGCAGCGTTTGTTAAGGCGCAGATTGCTGGAGCCACCCCCAGATTTCCCGATTCAGTAGTTGTAAGGTGGAGCCCAAGAGTTTTCATTTCTAATAAGTCCCCCTTGGATGCTGATGCTGCTGGTCTGGGAACCACACTTTGAGAACCATTGTTCTGATTATTACTAATGTCATGCTCTCTACGGTAGGTGAGGGAGAATCACAGGAACTAGAACGGTGACTGGGATTGCTGTGCCCCTGCTGGGAATACGGAAAGCCAAAGAAAATAACAAGGAGAAAAAAGTTTGGCTTTAAAAAAATTTTTTTTTGCATAAAGGGTTTGGTAAACATGAATAAGCAAAATCACTAGAATGTCCTTTTCCATACTCACTAATAATTACGGTTTTTTTGTTTGATTTTAAAGCATGGAAAGAACATTTTGTGTACATGAAGTGATCACTTGAATTATCAGGAAATTTGGTGGCATTAGCACTGAAGTTAAGTCAAAGTGAAAAGGGTTGAACCAAAAATACATGAGTGTGTGAATATAAGATATGTGCATGTATTATGTATATATGAACATATAATTTATACATATTTCGTATCTATCACTTCAAGGTTCTTTTCTGGTTCACAGGTTGCTTTTTTTCTGTCTAGTGATTTAAATATATATATATATTGATTTCAGGGAGGAAGGGAGAGGGGAGATAGAAACATCAATATCAATGATGCGAGAGAATCATTGATCAGCTGCCTCCTGCACGCCCCCTACTGGGGATCAAGAATGTGCCCTTGACCAGATTCAAACCCAGGACTGACGCTCTATCCACTGAGCAAAACCAGCTAGGGCTGTCTAGTGATTTTTTATTTGGCATCCGAACTGACGCATGTTATGTTAAGTGTTTTCATTTTGTTTTCTTTTTTTAGAGTATTGAAGTTTGTTTTGGCACGCATGTTAGTGTTTAGGTTCGTTGTGATTCAACTTGATATTTTGGAGGTTTATTTTAAGCTTTGTCAAAGTGTTCCTAGAATAGCCTTTACTCTAGGGCCATGGTCAGCAAACCGTGGCTCGCGAGCCACATGCGGCTCTCTGGCCTCTTGAGTGTGGCTCTTCCACAAAACACCACGTGCGGGCACGCACCGGTTTGCCGAGCCGCAGTTTGCCAACCACTGCTAGGGCTACTTTGTTATTTTTAATTTTATTATTATTTTTTTAATCCTCACCAGAGGATATTTTTTTCCATTGATTTCTAGAGAGTGTGGAAGAGAAGGGAGGGGGAGAGAGAGAGAGAAACATCTACGTGACAGAGACATATCAATTGGTTGCCTCCCAAATGTACCCCTACTGGAAATTGAACCCATGAGCCTCCATTCCATGGGCCGATCTTCTAACCACTGTACAAAACTGTCCAGGGCTGTTGTTATTATTATTATTTTTTTAATTAAATCTTTATTGTTCAGATTATTACATTAGTTACTCTTTTTTCCCACCATAACTCCCCTCCATCCAGTTTATTATTTTTTTTTAGAGAGGAAAGGAGAGAAAGAGATAGAGATAGAAACATCAATGATAAGAGAGAATCATTGATTGTCTGCCTCCTGCATGTCCCACCCTGGTGATCGAGCCTGCAGCCTGGGCGTATGCCCTGATCGGGAATCGAACCATGACTTCCTGGTTTATAGGTTGATGTTCAACCACTGAGCCAATCCCTCTGGGCTAGGGCTATTTTTTTTAAATTATCTTTATTGTTGGAAGTATTACAGATGTCCCCTTCTTTTCCCTATTGACTCCCTCTAGGGCTACTTTAGTTTTAATAATAAACTTTAACCCCTCTGGAATTCCTGTTACTGCCCAATGGCTTAGGGAGGCCGGTCTACTCTGCTTGGGTAGAATTTGAACATCTCCTAGCCCTCTGTGTACTCTGAGAATGGCTCAGCTGACAGGTTCTGGTGGTAGTTCTTCGCCCAGTATTGCAGAGTTTCAGTCTATGCCCGTGCAGATTGGTGTTCAGCCGAACATTCAAGAAGACCCTGTGCACATTTTGGAAGCTCTTTCTCAGTATAGCTCCCCCCTCTTTGGTACTTTGCCTTATACATTCCAGCTTCCTCTCCTCCTAAAAATCCTATCTCTCGTGCATCAATTTAGTGAGACCGCTGTGATTTGAGTTTTGCTTCCCTGTGCTGTAATCTCAAATTGTCACCAGATGGGAAGAAGTTTTCCTTTTCTCAGAGTCTTTTCCTGTCTGTTGTCACAGTGGCTGAAAACAGTTGTCTCATATCTTTTGTCCAGGTTTCCAGGGGGGAGAGTAAATTCTGCACCAGTTACTTCTTCATGATCAGTAGTGGAGCTCAGTATTTTCCATGCTGAATCTTTCAATCCCTGTATATTTATTTAGGTCTTCTTTGACATTTTATTCTACCCTTTAAAATATATTTTTATAGATTTCAGAGAGGTTGGAAGAGGGAGAGAGCAGTAGAAACATCAATAATGAGAGAGAATCATTGATCGGCTGCCTCCTGCATGCCCCAGTCCACAGGCCGACACTCTATCCACTGAGCCAGACCAGCCAGGCTGACGCTCTATCCACTGAGCCAGACCAGCCAGGGTGAAAATAATTCTTAACGTCTGGTAAGACAGATGCCTTCACCTACTAGGTCTGGGTTTTCCTAGCCTCAGCCCCTGCATAGGGAGCTCCCACAGTCCAGTGGGTGAGGGCTGAGAGGGGAGCAGTAGGCGGCAGAGTACACAGGTTCAGAATGGAGGCCACCTATTTTTTCCCTGTGCCTGTGCCTTCAGGTCCTGTTTGGTTCAGTTCAGTTATGTTGTTTATACCTGATTTCTGAAGGTGCCTCAGGTTATAGTTAGTGGGACAGAAGCACACGCTTCATGGTACTGCTTAGACTGAAGTCTGCTGGTGGCCCTTGTCTTCCCAGAGCCTAATGTGTGCCTCTATAGTTGAACCTTCAACATATCCACTTAGTAAGTATGTATTGAATGCCTACTCTATGCTTATGTTGTGGATGTAGTAATGACCCAATAGACAAAAATCTCTGTTCTCATGACATTTTTATTTTAGTTTATTAAAAGGAAATAATTAGCCCTGGCCAGTGTTGCTTAGTGGTTAGAGTGTAAGCCTGCACACCAAAGGGTCTTGGGTTTGATTCTGGTCAAGGGCACATACCTGGCTTGCAGATTTGATCCCCAGCCCCAGTCAGTCGGGGCAGGTATGGGAGGCAACCAATTGATGTGCCTCACATCAGTGTGTTTCTCTCTTTCTCTCTCTCTCTCCCTCTCCCCTTCTGTCCCTCCTTTCCACTGTCTCTAAAAATCAAAGAAAAAAAATACCCTTGAATGAAGATTAACCAAAAAAATAAAACTTTAAAAAGGAAGTAATTTTTGTTGTTGTTGGGTGTAGTGCTTTACTAAAAATATACTAAGGGCCTTCTTATGATTATTAATGAAAATTGCTCCCCTTGGTCTTTGTTGTCCACATTTCTAATATTTCTGAAGACGTGTGAATTTGAAAAATGCTTGCTGGCTGGTGATGCAATCCTCAACAAAGGTCAGTGTTTTCAGGAGCACAGCATTCATGGGAAAACAATGTACCAATATCTGCGTCACTGGGGCCAAATTTCTGACAGGGAAAAAGCCTGCAGGCATGGACAAGGCTGCCACCAAAACCTGGACACGCACGGGCCTCTTTCCTCTCTCAGTCTGTGAAGTGCAACGCTTAACACACACAAAAAGTAAATTTTGCAAACTCGTCATACTACTAGCTTTTTAATGCAAACTTATCACACAAAGAAGTAACTGAAAATTGTTCTTTTGGACAGATGAATGCTGGCTCAGGGAAAGTGCTGGCTGGAATTTCTTACAATTCAGGTTTAAAGAATTCCCCTTCATAGAGAACCAAAAGGATATCAGATCAAACTGTAAAAATCTAAATAAGATGAATGACCCCATTGTTCACCTTAAATGATGGGGGGGTGATTTACAAGATTCCAACAACAACTGGAAGGCAGAACTAAACCAATCTGTACCAGATTGCTGTGATTAATGGTTAAAACTCTGAGTTATTTCAGATTCTTCACTTACATGTCACAGAAATTATAGTCTTCGTGGTAAAAATCATCAGTCATCTTCATTTCTAGAACAGTTCTTTGACAGATATGTCTCCTAGCTTATAAAAGAGACTCACAAAGAATCAGAGAACAGCTTAGCCCATTAAGTGACATAAATGACTTACCTTCCTACCAGATAAGACCCATCAAAATGTTTACCAAAATTAGGCTGAAATTGTTATACTCTAATCACCTCTTTTGCAATACTCTCTGTATCTTTTGTCAGGTACTAGCCTGCCATAACTCACCAACATTAAAATATTACTGTTGTTATTATATGTATCTTTATGTGAATCTGAGTCCTCAAAATACGGGGACCTCAAGAAAAGAAGTTGCCTGGGTGCTAAACCTGATGTTTGCTACTGGCTCTCGTTCCTTTATTGGTGTCCTAATTTGGTACCCCTGTAGCCTGGTAAAGCAAATGGGATATTCTTTTCCTCCTCAGTTTTTTTAAGTCATCAATATATATCACTTTTATTGGAAATTGTGTGAGGAATGAGTTTATCAGGGAACTAAATATAATGAAGGAATATTCATTCATTCATGGAATGTTTATCAAGTGTCTACAATGTGAGGTGTAGGTGTGCTAGATGCTGAGGATATAACAGAACAAGTCAGACAAAATCCCTGCCCTCCCGGAGCTGACATTCTAATGAGGATTAAAGAATGTCTAGTGGATGCAGTTGGAAAGACTTCATTAATTAAAACAGAGGAATATGCCATCTATAATAAGCAGAATCTGTAAGGATGCTGTCCATGAAACCTAGGTGTCGAAAAAAGCTTGAAGAAATAACATTGCAGAAATACTGTGTTTTAACAGTTCCCAAACTTTGCTGCACTTTTGAGTCTCCTGAGAGCTTTGAAAAATCCTGATGCCCAGGTCATACCCCAACCTTATTACATGCGAATGAATGGGGGTGGGAGACTGGCATCAGTAATTTCCAAAGATAGCCAGGTGACTCTCCGCAGCTTCCGGGTCATGATCCCCAGTAGGGGGCGTGCAGGAGGCAGCTGATCAATGATTCTCATCATATATGTTTCCATCTCCCTCAATCCCTCTCTGAAATCAATAAAAATACATTTTTAAAAAGAAAGAAAAGAAGGTGAAGGGACTAAGCAAAAAATGTATATTTATGTATATATATACAGTTTGCAATTTAGTTTCAATGTTTTAGAAAGAAAGATAGTTAAAGAATGTTAATAGTGGTTAAATGTGGGGGTAGGTTTATGGGTGCTCATAGTACAATTCTTTCAATCTTTCTGGATGTTTGAAAACTTTCAGGATATATAGCTGGGAAAGTCTTTCCGTTCCTTTTACTCTTCCCTGTTCAGAACAACTCATAATGATGCAATTCTCCAAAGGGAATCTGTTCCCCAAAATATGAGTTAGAAGTTGGATCCCATACAAATTTAAGCAAGTTTCCAAAAGGACTTTGTTTTCTTTTTTCTAAATCTACATGATCTCAGGCAAGGGTCAACTCAGATCTTTGGCAACACTCTCCCTGAACTTTGTCACAGCAGTTTTTAAACATGTATTTGCCTGAACTCCATTTTACTATGTACATTCACCTTTGCCAAAGGAATTGTGTCTTCATAGTCACTAGCAAGGCATTATCACTTAGTCCACACAGTCGTTCATATTATAGCACACCTGGGTGGGGAGGCAAGTGGGGGGACAGGGTGAATCCAAGATAATCAGAAGACACAGTGTCACATGGCGAGCTTAACTCAAAGATTAAACATGAAGAAGATGAAAAACACTCAGAATAATTTAGAAAGTAGGAATCAAAATAGTGCAGTTCCAAAGGGGGTTAAAAGGAGGATGCTGTTGCTAACATCAGCACTGAAACAAACTGTTGTGATACTCTAGATCAGCGGTTCTCAACCTGTGGGTCGCGACCATCGGAAAAGACATATAGCATATAAGATTTATACATTACGATTCATAACAGTAGAAAAATTACAGTTATGAAGTAGCAACAAAAACAGTTTTATGGTTGGGGGTCACCACAACATGAGGAACTGTATTAAAGGGTCGCGGCATTAGGAAGGTTGAGAATCACTGCTTTAGATGTTGGCAGGATCAGACAACCATAGATTTCAAACATTTCCATCCATTAGATTTTTCTTCAAGTCCAGGTACATTCAGAGCATCACCACTAGAATTTTCTGATGCTGCCCACATTTCCAGCTTAGGCATTCTTTTCCCTAAAGGTGAAGCCAGGGAGTGTGATATTGTGTATCTACTCATAGAGAAATTTGTGTGTGTGTGTGTTTTTTTACCAGGGTTTTCATCAGGTCCACAAAGCCCCAAAGGGTAAAGAATGCGTCTAGGATAGCCAATATATATTGTGTACTACAATATATCACATTTAAAGCCCTTAGAGTCAGACTTAAGATAATGTCACTGATTTCTCAAGCAATGCCAAAGACTGATTGATCTAAAAAAGTGACGATAGGAAAAAAAGATGAGCTAGATTTTATATAGGAGCTAAGAATTGTTGCAGATTCATGAGAAAAGTTTTATTCTGTCTTACAGAGGCTATTGAAATTCCTGTGCATTTACTCAGGAAACTTATGCTAACATAAAATTTATCAACTTTATATTTTGCTAAAGACTAAAAATTTATTTTCACCTAAGGGAAAGATGTATGCAATTATTTCTTTTTTTTTACCTCTAGGTGGTGCTATGTATTGTTTTATGTAAGGACATGACTGCCTGATTTTGAAGTTAGTCTTAAAGATTATGCATCTTATTTTACAGATGAACAAACCGAGGGTCATTGAAGTTTTGTCTTATTTAAGGTAAAATTTCTGGTTTGAGACAGAGCCAGGACTAATGCCCTTTTTTGTAAAAATGTCAAATGTATGATTTGAGTAAAAATTAGTCATTTCATAATTATTTCAGGCTTATACTGTTGTGACAGGTTTAAGAATTTATTTTACTACATAGAGTCATGAAGTTTTCTTTAGAAAGCTTTAAAAGAAAATCATTTGCTCAAGTGACATGAAAATAGATTGTGAGGAAAGTAATGGGATATCGTTGCATATAGTATGCCTAAATTACTTTACCAAAGAACAACTCCCAATGGTTAAAGGACACAGGAGGTAATTCACTGAAAAGAAAATGCAAATTGCTACTAATTACATGAAACACACTAATTATCAAAATAAACCTAAAATGACATTGTGGTGCTCCTATTTTTTCCAGCTCAGCAAAAAGTCTGTAATGATTAACTTCAGAGATACTGAGGCAGTGGTGAGGCACCTCGCCCTGTGACAGCCACACACCACTGTGTCATTGGTACAACTTTCTGAAAGTCAGTTTAACAGATGTTATCAAGAACCCTACATTGTCCAAACTCTTACCTAGTATTTTAACTTCTGAGTTCCTCCCTGTAGGAATAATCAGAAATGTGGACAATGATTTACTAGTATACACAAAGATATTCATCACCGTGTTATTTATAGTACTTACACATAAAAATATCATTACATACATTAGGGTATGGTTATACTATCAGGCAGCCATTTGCAAACTGCTTGCAAAGAATTTTAAGTAACATGAAAATGTTCATAATACTTTACTGAATTAAAGAGGAAGTTAAAGTCTATACACATGTATTATCTCAGTTATATAAAAATATTACTGTGTTTGGAGGGAAAGAATGAAAAACATAGGCAAATATTAACAGACTAGAGGCCTGGTGCACGAAATTTGTGCAGGGGCTGGGGGTTGTCCCTTGGCCCAGCCTGTACCCTCTCCAATCTGGGATCCCTCTCACAATCCAGGACTGCTGGCTCCTAACTGCTCACCTGCCTGCCTGCCTGCCTGATTGCCCCTAACCACTTCTGCCTGCCAGGCTGATCACCCCCTAATTGCTCCCCTGCCAGCCTGATTGACACCTAACTGCTCCCTTCCTGGCCTGATCACCCACAACTGCCCTTCCCTGCCAGCCTGATCGCCCACAACTGCCCTCCCCTGCAGGCCTGGTCCCCCCCAACTATTCTCCCTTGCAGGCCTGGTTGCCCCCAACTGCCCTCCCTGCCAGCCATCTTATGACAACCATATTGTGATGGCGCAAGGTGTGAGGGTCAATTTGCATATTACCTCTTTATTATATAGGATGTGTAAAGAATGAGTGCTTTGCTTTTTCTTTCCTTCCCCCAGTATTTCAAGATATCTACAAAGTATATCTTCTGCAAAAGTATAATAAGTAGATTTATAGTCAGAAAAAAGGTTACTTTTTTAAACAAATCATAGCACTTTAAATGATTTTGAAAACCGTGAGTCTGTTGATCAACTAAGGCCTTTCTGCCTTCCCAGTTTGTTCCTTCGCCCTGGTGGTCAGAGAGAGAGCATTAGGTCCCAGTCAGACTACATATGTCTGACTTGCATTCCCTTTTAACTCTTTCATTAAGATTGAGAAATTCCTAAACCCCAGGTCTGAGGTTCATTTTCGGTAGTCATGAATAATCATGGCATCAAAACAAAAGTGAATGTACAGGGTGGGGCAAAGGTAGGTTTATAGTTGTTCATATGGAAAACAATACAATAATTAATAAACAATACATGAGTAAACTCTGGCCCCAGCCTGCTAGCTCAGTTGGTTAGAGTGCCATCTTCATACACCAAGGTTGCAGGTTTGATCCCTGGTCAGGGCACATACAGGAATCAACTTATTTATGAGTGCATAAATAAGTGGAGCAACATGTTGATGTTCCTCTCTCTCTCCCTTCCCATCTGTTTCTAAAAATCAATAAATAATAAAAATTTTAAAAAAATAAACTGTTTACCGTACTCACAACTGTAAACCTATTTTTGCCCCACCCTGTATGTTGTCCACTTTCAAGATTTTTTTTTCTCTCTCCTTTATTTTATTGTACGATCAGTATCGACTCCATTTTTAAAGTCTATTTTTTTGTGAATTACAATTCAGATTAAGTTTTCTAACAAATATAAAGTTCACATGTTTTGCTACCTATTAGTTCATTCTTGAATTGGTTACTGCAAGGTTCTCAGTTTCATTGAAATCGCCTCTTGCTGGCTCCCAATCTCCAACGTTAAACCATTCATTCTCGTAGGAGGAAATGTTGGCTCATTTGAAACTTCCTTTTTTAATTCAGATTGCCTTGTAATGATGCAACTCATGAAAAGCACAGTCAGTGTTATGTAGTGGAAAAATAAGAGTGTTTACAGCCGGAAACTTGTCTCTCACGTTTGCTCCCAAATCTCATAGTTTGGAAGCCACTGTTTGCTTCTATATTCTGAGTTCCTCAGAGAAGGCAGGGCTTACGTGTTGGAGTTGGGGTCATAGAAGCTGCTACTGAACTCCTAAAATAATGTGTCAGCTGCAACCATGTACACATCAGGAAGGGTACAACAGCTGTACACGAATATTCCTTTGTTGGGCACGGGGAAATGTTAGCAGAAACTCTAGTATGTGACGATTCCCTAATCCTCATCCAGGGCCTGCCTTTGAGTGGGTGGAACACATTGCCGGCTACCTACAAGGCATGACTGAGGGCACACCAGACAGGGTGCTTCATCCAAAAAGACCTACTCAGCCGGCTCTTAGTCCAACATTATTGAGCTTAACTCTGGGTCTTGAAAGCTACCACAATTGCTTTAAAACACATCTTTCGAAAAGTGGAAAGAAATCTACTTAGGAGAACAGAAAACTCATTAAACCAAGTGAGTTGCTGTTGAAAATGAGATTTTAGATTATGATTTACTCTGTGGCTGTTGTTAAAATTATTTCTTTGATCTGAGTCATATTGCATTTTTGGCCATCAGTGTGTTTATAGGCAAACTTCTCACATATATCTCTGGGTGCTTTGTTTTAACTACTTCGGACATTAACAATGAAACAAACTTTTAAACAAGATTATGAAAATGTATTAAATATAGGGGGGATATCTATGGCATTAAACACAGTGAACAGATTTTATTTTCTCTCAAAGTTCTTAGAACTATTTATAGTTTATAAACATAGTGATCTTATAAACTTACAACATCAATTTGTAGTTTACAGAATTCTGAGCATCCGAAATAGATCAGTTAGTGTGACTGTCTTTAGGCAGAGCTCTCCTCCGAGGTACTTGACTGACTGTTTTGCTGATTTTTCTGTGCTTCCTCCTGGACACTAAAAGTATTCTCTGACATCTTAGATACTTATCCATTTGTTTAACAAATCATCTGTTGGATACCCACTGTGTTCCGGGCACTGTGCTTGTGCCTGATGAATAAGACAAGATGAATAAGACAATGACCTTCCCAGTGCTAGTAGGAGACCATTACAGCATAATGATACACAAATGCTTGAGGTTCCAAGAAATCTCATGGGAAGGAACATCTGGGAATACCAGGGAAGATCTTCCCAAGGAGGGAACACTTATCAGAGAAAGATACACCTACCATCTTGATTGAGAAAGGAAGAAAGTAGGTGACTGGTGGAGCCCTGGGCTTCTTGCTGCAGGTCCTCTAGCCCAGCCTGAGAGGTTCTGGGAAGGTGCTTGGAGGGAAGTATGGAATAGGAGAGCCTTCCAGGAAGGCAGACGGGAGGGCCAGGGCACAAAGGTGACTGCATCATTGACTCAGGGAACTACACGTAGTTCAGAAATGCTGGGAGACAGGATTTATGAGGGAAGTTGATGAGGGGGGCGTGGTGGGATAGAGACTTGGCAATGACAGCAGTAGCCAGTGCTGATTGAGTTCTCACCTTGCGCCATTCACCATTCTACCCGGAGCAGGTGTTAGCTCATTTAATCCTCGTAAAATTCTATACAGTAGTTACTATTATTACCTCCATTTTGCAGAAGAGGATATTGTGGTAACATTGAAATACATCCACAAATGATTTGATACTCTTTCATTTAAGAAGTAGACCCTCACTCCTCTCCCCTTGAGTGTGTGTTGGTTAATGACTTTCTTCTGCCCTAATGATATGGCAGAAGATCATTTGTGACTCCTGAGACTAAGTCATAGAGGCGTTATGGCCTCCTTGCTCTCTCTCGGATCTTTCACGCTGGAGGAATGAATGAATGCCATATGATGAGGACACTGACGCAGCCCCATGCAGAAGCCCACAGGGCAAGGAATTGAGCCTCCTGCCAACAGCCATCATGGAATCGGAACCGCCTGCCATCTGCCAGGCGAGGGAGCTATCTCGGAAAGATCTGCTCACCCCAATCAAGCCTTCAGGTGACTGCAGTCCCAGCCGCCTTGACTGCAACCTCATGAGAAATCCTGAGCCAAAACTACCTTGCTAAGCTGCTCCCACATTCCTAACCCCCTAAGACCTCTCAGACGATGTGTTGCTGTTTTAAGCTACTAAGTTTTTTTAAAAAAATATATTTTATTTTTTACAGAGAGGAAGGGAGAGGGACAGAGAGTTAGAAATATCGATCAGCTGCCTCCTGCACACCCACTACTGGGGATGTGCCGCAACCAAGGTACATGCCCTTGACCGGAATCGAACCTGGGACCCTTCAGTCCACAGGCCGACGCTCTATCCACTGAGCCAAACCAGTTACGGCACAAGCTACTAAGTTTTGAGGGAATTTGTTATGTAGCACTAGATAACTAATACAAAAAATGAGGCATCAACATATTAAGTAACTTTTCCAAGGTCTTGTAATTCATGAATTAAGAATTTGAAATTTGAACCCAAGCATTCAAATTCCTGAGTCTCTGCAGCTAAACGATACTGTTCTGCCTTGAAAAGTCAGTGGGGCCTGTCTGTGGAGATCCAGTGCTTCTATTACACTTTCACACACACATTCTCTCCCCCGCACCCCCCATCCCACCTTCTCCCTCTTTTTCTGTCCTTAATCCTGACAGTGATAGGGAACTACTGAAAGCAATTGCATTTTAGAAAGGTTCTTTGGTATAGAGGCCAGAGCATAAGGGCTACAACTGGAATTAGGAAGAACAGTGTCAGACAATGGAAATAATCCAGACAGTGTTAGGTTGCCCTGAACTAAGACAGGGGCTAAAAGGATTAGACAGGTTCAAGAATTACTTAGTGAGTGGGCTTGAAAGACTCCCAGGTGGTTGACTAGATGTTTGTGGTGCTGGGCAGGAGGAGTAACGAAGGACCTTCCGAAGTGGGTAGGTCAGGGTGTGAGGGTGGAGAGGGGGATGCTGGCAGCTGGTGGGAGAGTAGGGGAGGGTCATGATGAGTCCTGCCTTGGCCATGGTGCATTTGAGATTTCTTCTAGACATTTAAGAGATATCTGAGAGGTGGGGTGCTGGCAGCACTGGACTGGCATTGCAGAGGAGAGGTCTTAACTGAAGTGGGGACTTGGGAGTCATCACCCATGCTGAAGTGATGGTGTGGACACTGTGCCCTGGGAGAGTGTGGAATGAGAGGAGGGGAGGTCTCTCCAAGGAGGCGTGGTCTAACCTTGACATAGAGTAGTAAGAACGAGAGAAGCCAGAGAAAGGAGAACCTGGGGAAAATGGCATCAGAAAAGTTGGGGGGGGAGAGTCTCGGGAAAGAGAGTGTTTAAATTAAAATGTCAAATATAGCCTCACTCTCTGCCAGATGCTCTTTCTGAGTGAGTGGAATCTGGTCACTGTGATTCCAGGCCTGCCACTGGGAAGAGCACCTGCAGGGTCCTTCCCACGGTCCTCTGAGGCTCCCAGAAGGCTCCCCCATGAAACTGCACATGTCAGGGGAGGGGGGAGGGGGAACTTGGAGGAAAGAAGATGAAGGGATTATCGGAAGAACTTCTATGCATAACCCATAGACACCGACAACAGATAGCCAGAGGGGGCGTGGGGGCTAGGTGGAGGTAGACAAAGGAGGCGGGAGGGGGTAGTGTAATGGGGTCATTTGTAATAGTATCAGCAATTAAAACAAAAAAAGAGACTGCACATGTTCACCTGGTCTCAGCAATCCACTTACCTAACTCATTTCAGCTCAACAAACACTTATACAAACTTTAGCACCTAATAGGCAAGTAATAAGTGATTGTTAGATGAATAAATACTTATTAATAATACATGCAAGGCTTTACTCTACTGGCACATGCAAAAGCAATACAAGAAGACTTCCCAGAGAGTCCCACGGACTTGTAGTCAGTAGCTGCGGATTTCAATGAGGGTTTGATGTCTCCTGTCGAGACAGAATTGTGTTTCTCTTGTGGAAAAGCTATGAGTATTAACAACAACAAAAAGGAGTCAAAGGCCTGGAGATCCAAAATTTCCCCTGATATTTTAAGATTGACTTTACAGATGCAATTTGGAAAGTTAATATGGATTAGGCTGAGATTTTTAAAGGGGCTTCTTTAATAACATAAGCTTCTTTCAACTCCAGCTGTTCTAATGGCAACTTCCTGTCCACCTGGGAGTCATTATTTTTGAAAGTTGTATTTAAGTTAAATGCCATAATGCCAGTACTAACCGTTTTTGGTAATTAGATATCGTGATTAGATTCTTTTTTAAAATTATGCTTGGATTTTCAATTAAGAAAACCACGGCAAAGTCATAAAATAATAGGTTCATAATAAGTTTCAAAGGTCCGAAAACTTTTACAGACCGGAGTACTGAATTTAAAAAATTGAATTCTGTAGCTTTCATATTAAAAGCAAACAGAAGTTTCCCACATATTTAGATAATTAAGACATTTAGAAATTTGTAAACCAAGCTTTCAATTCTGTAGCCCTTTATAGTATGAAAGTCATGTGTAAATCTGCTGGATTCATTAGCTGGGGATGCTCATTTCGTAGGGCATAAAGCCCTACATATAGCATACGGGTACTTACGAGGCTTGTTTTGTTTCTTAGTTTGTTTTAAACCTCCTCGAAAGTAAAAAGACTGGGGACAGGGAAGAGTTAATTGAGCTCAGCCTGAAAAAACCTTGGTCTGCTCTCCCAAGGGAAACCTTACTCTTAAGTCCCGCCCCCTCCTTGGTCTCAACCCTCCCCCTCCCCCTTCCAGGCGCTCCGACCTGCTTTGAATCCCTGTGCCAGACAGGAGGTTTTCATTCTGTCGTCTTAAACTATTCTATAGTGATTTCATGGGTACTTAGTACAGGTTTGTCTCTGCAGCTTACCTTTCTTGAGGAGAGGGAGCACTTTAAGCTTTACCTCCGTTTTCCCACAGTGTCTTAAACAATGCTGATCACTGAACACCTTCTTTCCAGTACTGTGATGTGTAATTTTACGTGCCAGCTTGGTTAGGCTGTGGTGCCCAATTTGGTCAAACACCAGTCCAGGTGATCCACAGCTCCTAGTCAGCCCCACCATCCCGAGGGTGAACAACCCATACTCTACAATGTAGTATTAAATGCATTTCTACTTACGATATTTTCCATTTATAATGGGTTTATCAGGACACAACCCCATCATAAATTGAGAAACATCTGTAATTTCAAACCTACAGGAATGTTGCAAAAATAATAGTACAAAGAGCCCAGCTGGTGTGGCTCAGAGTTGACCTATGTACCGGGAGGTTACAGTTTGATTCTGGTCAGAACACATGCCCAGGTTGCGGGCTCGATCCCCAGTGGGGAGTGTGCAGGAGGCAGCTGATCAATAATTCTCTCTCATCTTTGATGTTTCTATCTCTCTCTGTCCTCTCTTAAATCAATAAAAATATATTTAGAAAAAAAGAATAGTACAAGGAAAACCCATATAACCCCTACTAGCTTCATCTAGTTTACCCATTTACCACCTGAAGAAAATTTAATACTTATATATCTATTCCATAATGTATATTCAAATTGTATTCCTTGGTCTAATATTGTCTTTTAAGTAATTTTTTTCTCCAGTATTGGATCAGCTATGTCTCTCTTAATCTGGAACATTTCTGCAGCCTGTTTTTGTCTTGTGTGACATAGGTGCCATCAGTTTTGGTGCATAATTTCCAGGGAAATTGATTGTTAGCTAATGCTGGTTTTAATAAAACTTTGACTCAGAGATAAATCAATATAGGATGTAATTTTCCTCCTAGGACTTCGTTAGGATCACCCAGAATTCTGGACACGAACCACACACCCTAATGATGCCTGACTCAATCAGCCGATGGTCCTGTTGGTCTCTAATAGGCTTTCCTGTCTAGGTTTTCCCTTTTGCCCTGGGCACAGTCAATGGCTGAGACAGACTTTGCGTCTGGAGTTCTGTGACTAAGCTTATTCTGAATTAGAGCTGGGTTTCAAATGAGAACCAGATCTGTTTTTCAGTTAATTAATTTATAGCAAAAGAGAAAAAAAACTAAGAGCTTGAGTTTTTAAAAAAATTAATGAGAAGATATTGAAGTGATTTGAAACAGGCTTTTCCCTTCAGCTTTATTTAATATATTTTATAAAAAACAAATATAATTAAGCTAGATTTAGCACATAACAAGTTCTGGCTTTTTTTTTTACAGAGGGGAACATTAGATTAAATTATTCATTTGAAAATATTATTCGATGGAGAAAAATCCATTAGATGCATAAAGACAGATTACATTAAATAGTTAATTGGGAAAAAAGATTCAATCCTGTAATGCAGATAAGAAAAAGTTATTAGTTTTGAAATACGTTTTTATGCAATGTCAGATAATCTAGTTTAAATCACTGTCATGGTACCTTTTGGTCCAAAAATGGATGTCATGCCCTGGCCAGTGTGGCTCAGTTGGTTGGGTGTCATCCCGCGCATCAAAAGGTTGCTGGTTGGATTTCCAGCCCAGATTGTGGCTCAGTCCTGGATCCCTGGTGTGCAGGAGGAGTGCAGGAGGCAGCCAATCAATGTTTTGTTCTTACATTGATTTTTCTCTTTCTCTCTCCCTTCCTTTCTCTCTAAAAATCAATTCTAAAAAAGAGAATACCATTTTAAAACAACTGAATACCATTCTCACTTACAAACCAACTAATTATGGGCCTATAACCCAGGTCAGGAAATTAGTAATAAAATTTATTAGGATAAATTGACTCACTTTCCTAATTCAGTGGATACCTCTTGCTCTGGAAACCCAAATGGACTTAAGCCAAAGGGAAACCTACCAATACCGAGTGTAAAGCATCTGTGATGAAACAAAGGTTTTCAGGCACATTTCTAAAACGTTTTCCGTATTTACCCGACAGGAGCTTAGATGTGATGCAAATGAAAGGCAGTTCTTTTCTGTTTCTGAGAGCTACCCACCTTCCTGGGACACCTTGACGAAGGACAGACACACTTCTTTCTCGTTGTGTAAATGGAATAGATGGTTTCCTTCTGAACGAGTCTGTGCTGGCTGAATGCAGAGCACAGTCATGTCCCGGGGAATAGATTCCGGCCTTTGCCTTCCTGCTTCTTAAAGTGGTTTTCCATCCCTTAATGTACCTAAATGGGATTTGGAGAGGCTGCTGCCCACTTCCTCCCAAAGAGATGGCTCCTCCACTGAGTCATGCAGACACACACACCCCAGCGTCCAGGGCGTTTTCCCTTCTAAGCACAGACAGGGAGGGTCTCATGTTGCCTATAGCGTCAGCAGCTTCCTCCAGTTTCTCAGAGGAGGTGGCTAACTCTGTCTAGGGCCTCCCCGAGGACCCAAGGCGGGTGTCTAAGTACCCTACAGAGGGGGAGGGGAAGTGGGGCCGGGGTGTGTGTGTGTGCGCGCAGTAGGTGTGCAGTGTGCAGGCTGGGTGGGATAGACTGGTGGCAATAGTAAATGGGTCAAGGGTTTGGATTGCCCGAAACAGTATTTCAAGAATTGGGCCTGGTTTTTTAAATCACCATGAATAATTCCTTTTCCAGTCTCCCAAGAGAGCCCAGATATGATCATTTAATTTTCTAGCTTTTAGAAGGTTGTGAACCTGTGGGTTCAATCACTGTTGGATTTTATTTACCAGAACCCCATCAGTTGATTGGATAAATTGTTGGTTACTTTGCCAGTAACTAGAATTCTTGTGGCATTATTGCTTTTGAAAGGCTAAAACTTTTTTTTTAAAATATATTTTATTGAATCTTTTACAGAGAGGAAGGGAGAGAGATAGAGAGCCAGAAACATCTATGAGAGAGAAACACTGATCAGCCACCTCCTGCACACCCCCCACTGGGGATGTGCCCGCAACCAAGGTACATGCTCTTGACCGGAATCGAACCCGGGACCCTTGAGTCCACAGGCTGCCACTCTATCCACTGAGCCAAACCGGTTCTGGCAAGGCTAAAACTTTTAAATGTCCAAGGTTCCTGCCAATCCATGTTAAAGAAAAAAATACTCTGACACCTGTTAAAATGATAAGGAGGACTGTTGTAGAGATTATTGCACTAAAGGAGAGAGATGGGACCCAACTCCAGATACAATAAACACAGTTGGGGATTAATAATTGACAAGTGGAGTGAGGGGCTCAGCAGATGAAAATCAAGGGTGGAAGGCTTGCAAAACCAACTTAACAGGATTCTTACCAAAGGCAGGTCAAAGACATAAACATCAAAGTTGGGGGATGAGGAACTTGATCCCAGCAAGGATGAGGGACAAGATCGATGCCTAGTTGAGAAGAGGGCTCAGAGGAGTCTGTCTAGTTTGGTCAAGAAGAGAGTCTTCGTAATATGTACTAATCTGATTGTCCACTGCGGAGAGGAGATGGGGGGCTCTGGTTCAGTTCATCTGAGAAGGGGGAACGCCCTCTTCAGACTTGAGCTTGGGAGGCAATGCACACAGAGCTGCTATGCATGGGCCCCTGACTTCCTCTCTCTGGAGGGATGGCTGTGAATGCAGGGGGTCGGCAGTTGGGGCTGCAGAGCTTTAGGCCTTTAGTCCACTGTGTCCACCTCCACTCAGTGCAGCCAAACAAAGAGGAAGAGTCACTTTTCATTTCTTTAATGCATTAAAAATATTGGAACTATATATATATATCCTGAAATATATATATATCTCAATGGTGGTGGTGACTTCCCCTCTACTAGGGGGATGAGGCCTGGCCATATGCAGGCCTCTGCCAGTCTGATGGTGCTAGTGTGGTTTGAGGAAACCTAGACCTCGCTAAATTTTTTTAATTTTTGCTGTGTATTCTACATATTGAACTTTCCTCTTAAGGAACACATTTCTTCAGCTTAACTTTTAGAATGCCAGCACACATGGGAAAAATAAAAAATATTAGTCACTTAAATGCCAGTGTGAATTCATTTACAACATTGTTTTCCTCTCAGTTGAACTGAATTGCAGGGTTGGAGAGAAGGAGAGGGAGAGGAAAGGCCACATTCCAAGGAGGGCAGGCCAGGGCGTTACTCTGGACAGCATGAGGCACTAGCACCCTGGATGGACCTAGAAGAGGACCATCGCCCAGAAGGAGAAGTAGGAGGATCTAAAGATAAATTTTGTCTACTCCGCAGCTGTGCCAGGGAGAGGCCCTGGAAGTGAGTATGAGTAATCCATAGATGTGCATGACCATGACCTGGCCCTTTCGTGTTTATTTTAAAGTAGTAGCACATATTTCTCCAGGCCTGGCAACATTTCTTTTAGGTATTGTCAGTCCAATCATTCTTCTAGGGAAAAGTAAAAAGATTTCAATGCTGAAAAACATCTAACGAGCAGATTTTCTTTCTGTGACCCTACCTCATCCTCCTGCGTGCGTGCGCGCGTGCGCGCGCACACACACACACACACACACACACACACAAATTATCTGTTTGGAGGATTTATCATGATTTTATAATGATTCTAATTTGAGTGGATTGCACATACTTATTTATTAGATATATTTAAATAGCAGATATTTGGAATATAGACTATATTGTTGAAGCTGGATACCTCTGATGAGAACTGGATATTTTATTTTATATATTTTTATTTTTTACCCACAACAAGCCATAACTTTGTTTTTTAAATATTTTTTATTGACTTTTCAGAGAGAGCGGAAGGGAGAGGGCAAGAAACATTTATGTGAGAGCCATAACTTTATTAATGATAGAAATATTACAGATTTCACACCAAGCTGCAGTTACTCTTTTGAAACATCAAAAAAAAAACACACAAACAAACCAAAACCATGGTTACAGTGTGAATTTCATAATACCATTCACAATATCATTACTGTTGATCTTCAGGGCTTGGACTGACTTTGCTCTTGACACATTTGCTTGTGACATGAGCAATTCTATGTCCCTAACTACCATACCTGTTTCATCAACCTCTTCCTCTTCACTCTCTTCTTGTACCATTGGAGTCTGTGTGTTTTCCTTGAATGTCTGAGACAGCTTCACCTTGAACTTTGAATTTCTCAGCAGCTGCTAGCAGGACTTGCTGAGATAAATCCTCAATATTGGCTTCCCCCAAAACTACGTAGGTATCTGAGGCTGGGCTCTTGTAGACATCTGGTTTTGTGATGACAAAGAAGATATTCTTAGATTTTCAGATAGTGACCCTAGTAACCCTTGTAACTTGTCTAAGACCAAGTTTGGACACAGCCTCTGCGCCTTCTCTTCACTCCAGCTCTGTTTGGCTTTACTGACCAGCTCTTCATTGATTCCAGCGGCTGCCAGCTGGGCTTGTTGTGTGGTTTGCCTGTGCGGAATCTTGTTCCTCGAGCTCTGGTCCTGATTCATCACTGCCAGATTCTGTTCCAGACCTTGTGTCCGCCTGGGGCTGTGGCAGCTCGTGCTCTGCAGCAGGGACGGTTTCGGTGACTTCAATGGGCATTTTATGTGGGGAACACAGAACCAAGATGGCCACGTAATGAATATTTTAATAGTTCCATTCTTCCATTTTCAAGCATTAGAATGTTTTTTAAATTATTAAAGTTTGACATTTTGTCAAGCTCCTGTTTCTAACTAGAGTCATTTCTACTACACATTAAAGAAAGTAGCTTTAAATTTTGATTCAATTATCTCTAAAGGAAAAGATGTGCCTAGATCATATCCAAAATTTATATCTCATTAATGCTTCAGTAATCCCATTAATTTGACCACACAAGCATTGACCATTGCTGGGTGTTAATCCCATAAAAAGTACCACTGAGTCGGAACCTGTACTCCCTTAGTTCTGTGCTAAGCATTCTCCCTTATCTATTACAGAACCACTTATATCTCACTTCTTTGTTTTTGCACTCTTATAAGAGAGTTGACTTGTGACTCTAGAGTGCAAGGTATCACAAATCATTCTGGCCAATGCTTTTTCTCTTTAACAAATCACACTTGACTATTTTTAAGAAGTTAATGAGAGAGGCTATCTTGTGCTATCACTAGTAGGCTGGGGTTTCTACTTTCCATTATCTTTCAGTCAGTATCTACTTTGTTGGGTTTTTTTTTACTTATGTTATCCAACACTTCAGGCCCTCAAATCTAGTGACTACTTTCTCCTAGATTGTGAACAACCCTTAACACACTGCTAAAAGAAAAAAAGTACACACCAAACAAACAAAAATATTTTTAACACAGAGTTGGGCATCTTGCTTGATTGGCTAATGTATATTTTATTTATTTACTTTTTGGGGAATACATTTTTCCCTGTTTAGAATTATAGTTGACCCTAGAACAATGCAGGGGGAAGTGGGAAAGGGGAAGACCTCTGCACCTTTGAAAATCCACATACTCAGACTCCCAACCAAGGAAATGACCCTTGAACTACACAGTGGACCATGCAGTTCAAACCCGTGTTGTGTTGTTCAAGGGTCAAATGTATTTTTATTATTTGAGATAATCTCTGACTAAAATAATGGAATAGCTAATAAGTGTTTGAGTATGGTGAATGGAATGGAAAGCACATTTAACCTTGGAATAAAATATTCCTGATAACATTTTTTCTTTTAAAGATTCCAATGTGATATCATAAGTGTATGCATATATCCAAACTCTTCAAATTACATGCCTTAAGTATGTGAATTTTTTTTTGTATATCAATTAGCCTTAATTGAGCTCTCCTTTATAAAGAAAAGAATAACTTTGTTTTTGTCAGGTAAAATGAGGCTTAGTTTTGCCCCCGCCACCCCCCCCCCAAAAAAAAAATTTCCAATAAATGGAAAGAGATACCATCCTAATGGATTGGAAAGACTCAATATTGTTAAAATATTAGTTCTCCCCAAAGTAATATGGAGGTCTTCCCAGAGGAGTGAGGGGTCCTAGCCCCACACCAGGCCCCCAAGTCAGGGTTTCAGTGTCAGAAAGAGAAGTCCCTATAACCTCTGGCTATAAAAACCAATGTAAATTGAGGCTGAGTGAGATGGAGGGATACTGGATTTCCAGGTAGTTCCTTTTAATGGGCCTGCACATGGACTTACTCTGACTCACTCCCTGCACCAGGGGCATAAGGGAAGGAACTGAATTGTCTGGCCTCGGGCAAGAGCTAGACAAAAATACTGGCCAGTGTTCCTTTGATGAGCCTTGCCCCCATAGAGCCCAGAGGCAGAGACTCGGCCAAATCTGAGTCTCCATTAACCTGGCTCACCCTGTTTGCCCTACCCTGATGATTCCCTCAGACTCCACCCCACTGAACTAGTGGGCCCACCCCAGTGGCTTTTCTATATGAATGTCCTACCTTTAGACTTTTCTAAAATCTCTAAAGTAAGTAGCATCTGGCCTCAGTATGCCCTATACTTCTCGCTAAGTGACCACAGGCCCAGCACTAGCAGTAGCTGGCTGTGGTTCACAGCTTGGCTTCTCCTGGCACCTCCAAGCTCAGTACAAGTAGCAGCCATCTGCAGATCACTTTGTAGCTCAAGCCAGGTGACCTTGGGCAGAACACAGGTGGCAGCTAACTTTGGTTCCCTCCTCCTGGGAGGCTCCAGAGCCAGTGCACCTTCTGGACAGCTTCAAGCCACATCAAAGTACCACCCAACCACCTCCACAAATGATAAACTTAAGGGGCGGACTCAGCAGGCACCAGAGTCCCACCGAAGTAAGTCCTGCTCTGTGAGATGGGCCCCTGTACAGCTGATCCTCCATAGTGGTCGGAGCCAGTACTTACAGCTGATTGGCTTAGGGGTAGATCCCTCCCATTGACTTGCCAATAGCCATCAAGGTTCACCGACAACAGTGGATGAGGGGGTGCACCTGAGAGCCCAGCTCGGATGATGGGGAGGCTGTGCCACTGGACCCTACAGGACACCTACTACATTAGATAGACACAGCAGCTCTATCTAATACATAAAAACAAACACAGAGAGGCTGCTAAAATGAAGAGACAAAAAACAACAACAACTATGTCCCAAATGAAAGAACAAAACAAAACTCCAGAAAAAGAACTAAACAAAATGGAGGCAAGCAATGTACTAAATGCAGAGTTCAAAA
>NW_006293784.1:8635260-8644559 GCF_000327345.1 Myotis davidii | reverse complement strand
TAAATGAAGAAACAGAATAGAAACAAACTCATACTTACAGAAAACATTTTGATGGTTGCCTGATGGGAGTGGGGATAGGAATGGGTGAAAAAGGTGAAGGGATTAAGAAGTACAAATTGGTTGTTATAAAATAGTCATGGGGTTTTAAAGTACACATAGGGAATATAGTCAATAATAGTCTTACCAGCTATGCATGGTGTCGGATACAAGATTTTTCAGGATCACTTAGTTATATAATGTTTAATCACTGAGGTATATGTCTGAAACTAATATAATATTGTATGTCAACTGCAATTGAAAAATGATTTAAATTAAAAAGAAAAAAGATACAAGCAACCCATGGCCTGGAAGAAGTGGCAAAATGTATATCTACTAGAGGACTTGTTTCCAGAATATATAAAGAACTTGGTAATTCAATAATAAAAACACCCCCACTTTTAAAAAGATGTACAAAAAGTCTTAAACTGACACTTTAAAGATACGTGAATGGTTAGCAATCAGGAAAAGATGCTCAACATCATTAGTCATCAGAGAAATGCATATTAAAACCACAATGAACTAGTACTATACACCCATTAGAATGGCTAAAATGGGGAAGACTGACATCAAATGTTGGTGAATCTGCAGGAAACTCTAATACATTGTTAGTGAAAATATAAAATAGTGCATCTAGTTTGGGAAAAGGTTTAGCAGTTTTTCTTAAAAATCAAACATACACCTATTCTTTGGCTTAGAAATTCCACTCCTAAGAGAAATGAAACACATGTTCATAAAAAGGAATGTTCACAGTAGCTTTATTCATAATAGCTCCAGAATGGAAACATTCCAAATGTGCATCAGTAGGAAAATGGATAAACAAATTGTGGTGTATTCAGGCAAGGAATGAACCACCGATACATTCAACAACATTGGACAAACCTCAAAAACACGCTGAGCAAAAGCAGCCAAACACAAGAGGACATTGTGTGTGATTCCATTTATAGAAATTCTAGAAGAGGCAAAACAAATCTAAGGTGGAAAAAACCCAAAAAGACAGTCGCAGTGTTGCCCATGGCAATGAGAGGAGTGCTGAGGAAGGCACGGGAGTCACTCTCTGGGGAGATGGAAATGTCTGACTCATAAGAGGACTGTGGATTTCATCTGAGCACCCATTTATCAAATTGTACAGCTGAAATTTGTGTTCATGTCACAAATGTATATTTTGCCTCAAAAAACAACACAAAAATAATTGAGTGAAGAGTAGATAGTGGTAAAGATGATGCAAGAATGACAAGATGTTAGTAATGGTTAAAATTGTGTGATGATAGCCCTGACTGGTTTGGCTCAGTGGATGGAGTGTCGGCCTGCGACTGAAGGGTTCCGGGTTCGGTTCCAGTCAGGGGCGTGTACCTTGGTTGCGGGCCCATCCCCGGTGGGGGACATGCGGGAGGCAGCTGATTGATGTTTCTCTCATCGATGTTTCTGACTCTCTATCCCTTTCCTTTCCTCTCTGTAAAAAATCAATAAAATATTTTTTAAAAATTGTGTGATGATACATGGGGATTCTATTCTATTTACTTTATGCATATTTGAATTCCTTCCATAATAAAACATTTAAAAAAACGAATTGATTGGAAGGATCATGGATTTTTCTCGTTGCTGTACTTCTCCTGGGCAACATTCAATTGTCCGTGTTAATGGAGCAGAATACAGTGGTTTAAAATCACAAGCTTTGGAACCGTTTACTAGCTAGTTGGCTTTGAGAAAATTCCTTGATTTCTTGATAGTCCAGGTCCCTCATATGGCTTAAATGAGATGAAATACATGTAAAGCTTTGCCACGGTCTTGCTCAATAAATGTCAGTTGTTGCCCAGCCAGTGTGGCTCAGTGGTTGAGTGTCATTCAATTCATGAACCAGGAGGTCACAGTTCCATTCCCGGTAAGGGCAGAATGCCCCGATTGTGGGCTCAGTCTCCAATAGGGGGCGTGCAAGAGGCAGCCATCGATGTTTCCATCTCTCTCTCCCTCTCCCTGCTTCTCTCTGAAATCAATAATAAAAAAAAAAAGATAAATGTCAGTTGTTATTAGTGGAGGGCAAGGCAAATGTGGCAGAGATCACTTTTTAAAAATTTCTTATTTGGCTTTGAAAAAAATCCTTTCCTGTTTAATTCAAATGCCATTGTCTCTGATATTTGGGGAACCATCATGATGGGGGTCACACAGGGGAAGGTTTGGCTGAGAAGAAATCAGAAATGGATTCCTGCCCTTGCAGCGAACTCTTCTACTTAACATTTAACTTGAGAATTAACACCTAAACTTTATTTCCACGAGACTTCATATTTATAACATAAAGCTCATAAACTGATAATGCATACAATCCCAAAATCGTGGGGTTTATATTTCTTTGTTTGTTTGCTTTTTAGAATTTGAATTCTTTTTTTTTTCTTCTTTCGAGAGCACCTGTCTCTGGAAGGTTTTGCTTGGGCCAATATTTAAATTGGCTCTGTTTTCTAACTTCAAAACAGCTAGTGGTAGGGAGAGAAAGCTAAGATTTTTGGACCTAAAAATAGCAAAATAAATAATCCCCAGCTGGCTAACAAAAAAACAAGCGTATAAGCGTGTTCAATCTCAGGCCTGGAGTGCAGTTCCCTCTGAGTTTCTTTCCTTAGCAACTTGCACTCCACGCTTTCACACTGTTCAAGGCTAACCATTTCCTTTATGGCTGGAATTCTTTTCCTTATTCATTCAAGAAATCCATTTTGACCACCCTCTCTGTATCCCCTCTGCCCCCCGCCCCCCCAACACACACCAGAGGCGCTGGGGAGAAAGGATGAGCTCGCCGCCCACTTGGTTCTATGGCTGGGAGACAGACACTTATTCAATAATGAGTAACTCAGGGGGCTGTCAGGAAGGCCTCTCCCAGATGTCGTGAGTGCGGACATGTGAGATGAGAAGGAACTCCATTGGTCTCTTTCTTGCTTTACATAGTGCTGGGTTTTGATGGCGTTTCTCTTTCAAAGTCCTAAATGGAATTTGCCAGATTGAACTACTTTGATGACTTACTTGTGATCATCTTTCCAAACCCCTTCAGAGACATTTCCCTGTGCACCACGATATATTTTGCTTTTGAAAAGCAGATGTTGGCACATCTGCTCAGGGTCGAAGTTCCCCGTGCACCCCTGAGATGTTTCAGAGATTCCCACGCCTCAGCAACCCTGCGATTTCTCTCCTGCTCCTCCCCGTCCCCCCGCCCCACCACCTCCCCTGAGGCTGTGCCCAGCGCTCATGTCTGTTTCCAGGCCCTCGCCTTCCTCATCCTGAAATGTAAGGAGCATCTACCTTACAAGTGGAAGTTGGCCTTCCCATGGCTCTTCCCCATGACCTCTGTTCTGCGAAGCTTCAGTGTGTCCCACTGCTTTACCTCGCTTCCGTAGCACCTGTTTTTGTTTCTTTCTCATCTTTGTTCCTCTGCTGCTTTTTAAAAACACAGGCATTTACACTAACGAAGGTGTGGCTGACACTCCTTCACAGGCGGCATCTTATTTTCCATGTTTCTTCGAGATGGTTTTTAATGGTTTGTCTTCCTCACATTTTAGTTTCCTTGTCTGTACTTCGGATATAGTTGACTAATTTTAGCTTCTTTTGAATAACTCAAATCCATACCACATTACTGCACATGATTTCTCTTCTTTAGAACCTTAATCAGTTTAAAAAACCAAAACAGTCTGGTTTAGGTTTTCACAAATATTTATTGAACCCTTACCATTTCCTCGTGTTGGGACTGGGTTTTTCTCGCTGACCCGGAACCTTGCTCCCGCCCTCCTGCGCACATGCCCTCGCTCCGGGCGCCTCTCCCTCCTGCCCGCTGTGTCCCTGGGGTCAGGCATTTTCCCAGTTGCTGGCCCGCAGCTTCTCTGACTCACGAGCGCTTATCACCTCCATCGCCCACTTGGCCATTAGTCATAAACTGCCCGGTGATGCGTATCAAACTTCTCATGTGATGCCTCCCATGTTTATAAGAGTCTTTTCATCTCTGGGCCCTATTATCACTTGATATAGTATTCTCGTCCTCTGGTGCTGAAATATAATTTATTAAAAGGATAATAGCTCCTTGCTTTCTATTTCACCTTCAGCTTCAGGAGCCTACTTTGGTCTTAGCTATCAATCACGGAACCTGCCTCTGAGGAAGGGATGTGAATTGGTAGATCTCTTGGAACAAAATGAGCCGACTGGCCTCCACTGATCTGTGACCTCAGAGAGACAGGACTCAACCATTAGTTATTAAATACCCATCCTGTTTTTAAAAAGCGGTTGCTTAACAGATTGCAAAAGACTATGCTCCAGGCGTTTACAGAACACGGCTTCTTAGCGCAATTTCTCAGAGTAGGAATCAAGGGCAAGGTTTAGAATCAAATCCGATAGGCTTAGAAATCATTTTTTTTAAAACAGAGATCAGCATAATTTGATCTCAAGCAGTTCATTGTTCACTCGTGTTGCTTGCCTAAAACAACAACAACAACAATAAAAACCCCACAACTCTGGGAGTTCTGTATCCCACAAATTGTCTTAACCCGTAAAGATGAAAGAAAACATCTGTCCAGTTGTCTCTGTAAAGATCTTCCTAAGAGGAATTCTGAGCATGTGAAAGGAGGCACGTTCGCAGTATAGGCCTCTGTGTGTAGAGCGCCCTCAGGTCTGGGCCCTGTTTTGCAGGAACTTGGTTCCGGCTTCCTGTGAAGAATAACTAGCAGGCATTTACTCTTCATTATGTGGTTGCTTTCAACAACATTGATGAGAAAACAAAAGGAAGTTTCTAAACTACTGCCAGATGGCACGTACTTGGAGCACTGAAATGAAACCCAATCAGAAAGAAACATAACATATTTAGAACAAGACAGGCCTCTCTTGAGAAGACTGGAAACTGAAGCATTTCTAAACCTTCCATGAAGACACACAGACTGACGGCACAAACTTATTTATTGAGTTTGAAGTTGAGAAATAAAAGTCAAACCTGAGTGACCTGAGGGCCCTCAACAACTGCCTCCTATTTGCTGCCTCTCCTCGGCTCTGTGAAGTGTCTTCCCTGTTGAGGTTACTTTTGAAGAGTTAACTTACTTCTCCCCGTGTGTGGTACAGACGAGCTGGGATTGTCACCCTCTGGTAAAATGATGGCTTTTCAAAACACAGTTGACCCTGGAATGACACAGGTTTGAACTGCATGGGTTTACTGATATGTGGATTTTCCCAATAAATACAGTCAACCCTTCCGATCCCTGGGTTTCACATCTGCACATCCAGCCAATTGCAGATCGAGAATTCTGGTTCCTTTTCCTTTTTTTGAAGGCAGAATGTATTATTCCAAGAACCGTGTTTTTCTTATTTTTTTTTTTTAACTACAGTTTACATTCAGTATTATTTTGTATTAGTTTTGGGTGTACAGCATAGTGGTGAGACATGCGTATACTTTACAGAGTGTTCCCCCCAATATATCCAATAGGCACTGTTTATTCAGGTCCTCTGCTCACTTTTGGAGTGTGTGTGTGTGTGTGTGTGTGTGTGTGTGTGTGTTTTGAGTTGTATGAGTTCTTTATACATTTTTGATATTAAACCCTTATAAGATGTATCTTCTCCCATTCAGTGGGTTTGTTTTTTGTTTTGTTGATAGTTTCCTTTGCTGTACAAAAACGTTTTAAATTTATCTAGTCCCATTTGTTTCTTTTGCCAGAAGAGATATATCAGAAAAAATTTTGCTAAAATTTTTCTTTTCTTTTCTCTTCTTTTCTTTCCTTTTCAAAGTGATTTTATTCCTCTTGCTTGGTATTTTTAAAATAATATATTTTATTGATTTTTTACAGAGAGGAAGGGAGAGGGATAGAGTTATAAACATCAATGAGAGAGAAACATCGATCAGCTGCCTCCTGCACACCCTCTATTGGGAATATGCCCACAACTAAAGTACATGCCCTTGACTGGAATCGAACCTGGGACCCTTCAGTCCGCAGGCCGACGCTCACTGAGCCAAACTGGTTAGTGCTGCTTATGTTTTCTTATAGAAATTTTATGGTTTTGATTTTACACTTAGGTCTTTAATCCATTTTGAGTTCATTTTTATGGTGTAAGAAGGTGGTCTAGTTTCTTTTTTTCTTTTGCATGTATCTGTTCAATTTTCCAAGCATCACTTATTAAAGAGACTGTCTTTACCATATTGTATGTTCTTGCCTCCTTTGTCATTTATTAATTGACCATATAGGCGTGGGTTTATTTCTGAGTTCTCCATTCTGTTACATTGATCTATGTGTCTGTTTTTATGCTTTAACATGCTGTCTTGATTACCATTTATCCATGTAGTATAGTTTGATATTAGGAAACGTGATACCTCCAAATTTGTTCTTCTTTCTGAAGATTGTTAGGGCTATTTGGGGCCTTTTGTGGTTCCATATAAATTTTTGGATTATTCTAGTTCTAGAAAAATGCCATTGGTATTTTAATAGGAATTGCATTGAATCTATAGATTGCTTTGGGCAGTATGGTCATTTTAATAATGTTAATTCTTCCTATTCATGAACATGGTATTTGCTTTTATTTATTTGTATCTTCTTCAATTTATTTCTGCAGTATATTATAATTTTCGAAGTAAAGGTCTTTTACCTCTTTGGTTAGATTTATTCCTAGGTATTTTTTTAATGCAATTGTAAATGGGATTGTTTTCTTAGTTTTGCTTTCCAATAGTTCATTGTTGGTATATAAGAATGCAACCAATTTCTGAATATTTGTTTTGTATCCTGCTACTATACTGAATTCATCTCTCAGTTCTAGTAGTGACAATTTTACTTCTTCGTTTCCAATTTAGATGCATTTTATTTCTTCTTCTTGTGTGATTGCTGTGGCTAGGACTTCCTGAAAATACTGTTTTTAATTTGTGGTTGGTTGAACCCATGGATGCAGAGGGCTGACTGTATGCATTGATTTATGCCATTTATATAAGGGACTTGAGCATCCTCAGATTTTTGCATCCTTGAGGTGGTGGGGGTGGGGGAGTCCTGGAACCAGTCCTGAGGGATGACCGGTAGGTAAGTGTTTGGGGAGTGAAAAGTTATATGTGTATTTTCAACTGCACAGATGGTTGGTGTTCCTAACCCCCACGTTGTTCCAGGTCAACTGTATACTACATCTCGTTTACTCCATGATATTATGTATCGTTTTCATTCTCACTGAACCTGCATTGAACTACAGTAAATGGTAAATTTAAAAGAAAAAAATGTATTGTTTTACTGTAGACACTCTTTACTCTGGTACTTTCTGTATGAACAAGAAACATTTTAAAAACAAACCAAAATAGACTGGGTATTTTCGAGATTGTCCTGCTATATAGCAGTGGTCTTTATCTACTTTTCTCATCGTGTTGACTTTGTGCTCATATATTTATAAAGCACTTTCAAATTGTGAAAACTTAACTTCTTGAGAATCCACATCTTGTTCAGAATTCCTACCTCATGAAGTCAGCATCTACATATAGAAGGCTGGATCTGAAGTACAGGGACATCTTTGCTCATCCAGACAGCAAGAGTAGGTGTCAAGTAAGTTCCTTGATTCCTCTCCGATGACTTGGAAGGTTTAAAAGATTTGGGTTGACATCTTCACAGCTGCTGTGATTTCTATTCTTGAGCTAAAAGTTGATTTTCTAATTGAGCTGATGTGTTCACCTTCTCTTGTTCAGTCCCTCTTGTGACTGATGCATGTTTACAGAATAAAAGGTGCAGCCTGTGAACATGGAACAGGGCAAAGCCAGCTGGACCATGAGGACCTGAATGCCTGACCCTGGACTCATTAGCTCCATTCTTAAACCAGGGCAGCCAAACAGTCAGTTCGTGACTTCACTTGGCAGCAGGGGCCAGGCTCATGTGCTGTTCTAGTCCAGACCCAGTAAAGTATGTTTAACAGAAGAGCAGAAGGGCAGCTGTCAGGAGCAAGCCTGGCTTCCTTTCATTAGGTCACAGTGACTGTTGGTGTCAGTTTCACACTGGACTTTCGAATCACCAACAATCTATCTTTTAGAAATGCAGCATTTACTCTCCAGTAGAAGAGAAAAACATTTGCCACTTCTGTTCTTTTTAATGTTTGCAAATGTTACACATTTAAACACTTTATACGACGTGTTCTGCAGCTAAATTTCAGGTTCAGCATTAGGTTGCAATTCATCCATTTTGGCTTTGTATTGGCATTTATTCACTGCTGCTGTTTCATCCCATTTACAAGTGTGTTATCATTGGTCCGTGCTACTGTGATGGACATTTTTTTCCAGGTTTTGCTATTGTAAATGTGCATAATCTTGTGCACGTTTCCTGGTATGCATGTGCAGTTTCTTAAGGGTGTACACACACACACACACACACACACACACACACACACACGCACACAGACGCACACAGACGCACACACACACCTAGGAGTGGAATTGCTGGGTTGCAAGATACATCTTGAATTTTACTAGATGATGTCAAAGTGTTTCTTAAGTTTTCAATTTATATTTCCACCAACATTAAGTATTCCAGTGAGCCTGCATACTAGCCATACCTGATATTGTCAGACTGAAAAAAAATTTTAATCTTCACCCAAGATATATTCACCTTATATATTTTATTTTTAAATTGATTTTTAGAAAGAGAGGGAGAGAAACATTGATGTGAGAGAGAAATATGGATTGGCTGCATCCCGTACATGCTCCAACTGGGAATTGGACTACACTTTTGGTGTATGACACACCAACCAACTGAGTCAACCTAGCCAGGGCCAGACTGAAAATTTTACACATTAAGTGTGCAACTGTATTTTAATTGTATTTAAATTTTGTTTTGCTTTGTTTTTTTTTCTCCCCTTTTCTATATACTAGTGAGGTTGAACAGTTTTCCATAGATTTTTTTTGTAGTAATGCCTTTTTAAAACGTATTTTATTTTATTGTTTAAAGTATTACAAATAGTAGTACATATGTTTCCTTTTTTTCCCCCTTGACCTTCCCCGGGCCTCCCCTACCCACCGGCACATACCCTCACCCCCAGTGTCTTGTGTCCATTGGTTATGCTTATATGCATGCATACAAGTCCATCGGTTGATCTCTTACTCCCCACCACCACTACCATCAGCCTTCCCACTGTAGCTTGACAGTCTGTTGGATGCTGCTCTGCCTCTGTATCTATTTTTTTTTCATCAGTTTATAATGTTCTTTATTATCCATAAATGAGTGAGATCATGTGGTATCTTTCACTGACTGGCTTATTTCACTTAGCATAATGCTCTCCAGTTCCATCCATGCCGTTGCAAA
>NW_006293784.1:8631227-8633728 GCF_000327345.1 Myotis davidii | reverse complement strand
TTGCTAAGATTTTGTTGAGAATTTTGGCATCTATGTTCATGAGCGATATTGGCCTGTAATTCTCTTTCTTTGGGTTGTCTTTATCTGGTTTTGGGATTAGGGTGATGTTGGCTTCATAGAAAGAACTTGGAAGTGCTCCTTCCTCTTGAATTTTTTTGAATAGTCTGAGGTATATAGGTTTTATTTCTTCTTTTAATGTTTGATAAAGCTTCCCTATGAAGCCGTCTGGTCCAGGGCTTTTGTTTGTTGGAAGTTTTTTGATTACTGCTTCAATTTCCTCCATAGTTTTTGGCATTCAGATTTTTGAATAGTCTGAGGAATATAGGTTTTATTTCTTCTTTTAATGTTTGATAAAGCTTCCCTATGAAGCCGTCTGGTCCAGGGCTTTTGTTTGTTGGAAGTTTTTTGATTACTGCTTCAATTTCCTCCATAGTTTTTGGCCTATTCAGATTTTTTGATTCCTCCTGGTTGAGTTCTGGAAGGTTGTATTATTTTTAGGAATATGTCCATTTCCTCCAGGTTGTCTAGTTTGTTGGAGTAGAGTTGCTCATAGTATTTTTTGTTATGAGTCTTCGTATTTCTGTGGGGTCTGTTGTTATTTCACCTCTTTCATTTCTAATTTTGTTTATTTGGGTCCTCTCTCTTTGCTTCTTGGTGAGCCTGGCTAGCGGTTCATCATTCTTGTTTATCCTTTCAAAGAACCAGCTCTTAGTTTCATTGATCTTCTGTATTGTTTCCATAGATTTTTGTGGCCATTAAGTTTCCCTCTTTTGTGAAGTTCCCATTCCAGTACTTCATTTTGTCCATTTTTCTTTTGGCCTGATCATGTGTGTGTATTTATATTCTAGATGTTAATCCTTTGTCCATTATGGATTGCAAATATCTTTTCCCATTTTTAATTGCCTTTTTATACTTTATAGTTCTCATTTGTATGTTTTGTGCCTTAATACACAAAATCTTTCCTTAGTGTCATATAAATGCTCTCCTATGTCATCTTTTAAAAGTTTGTTTTATTTTTCTCATTGAAGTCTTTAATCGTTTGGAATTGATGGTCCAAATTCCTCCGTTTCATAGTTTACCGCCGGTACCATTCACTGGAAGCCCTTCTGTTTCCTCTGACCTGCAAGGCTGGCTCTCAGAAATGAAGTTTCCATCCGTGCACATGTTTGGACTCTGGCGACTTTATTTATCTCTGTGCCAACATCACACTTAAAATAGTTTTATACTGATTTCTTACTATCTGCTAAAGCCACACCCCCACCTATTGTTCCTTAGGAGTGTTTGGCTATGGTTGGCTGTTTGCTGTCTAGAATAGAAGACATGCTGTTTTCCAAATGTTCCTTCTCAGGGCTAATTGAATTTATAATTAGGTAAGGAAGATAGAAACAAGATTTAGATAAACAGGATTTGATCAGTAAACCTGAGAGTTAATATGTTTACTTGATTTTTACTTGATCATAAAGGTTACATTTAGATTTGAGAATTTATGCTTATGAAGTGTTTCCTTCTTCATCGTGCAATATCTACAAAGCATATTAATACAGATATGTTCAACCCATTTTGCTATTTTTATCACAAATTTAATTAACATTGAACTTGGACCATTTCCCTGAGCAGAAATGCAGATAATGCCTGACCAATGAAGCCACATGAGACTATAATTAGATCTCATGAAATAATGGTCTCAAATTATTTTAAGTGCTTGTAATTTTTAGTATATGCAGGCTCATGCAAAAATATCAAAAGGGAAACTCAACTAGGGGTATGTGTGTGCTGGTAACTGTTTACTAAGGAAGCAGAATTTTAATGTACACATTCAGCCTGGGAAAGTCTGAATTGTTTATTAAATAAAGCAGAGAAAGCAAGAGGAGTCAGCACATGGGAAACAAGGTCGCCAGATAAGGCTTTTTTTTGCTACTCAGTTTCCTGTTCTGGGTTGCTCTGTGATCCACTCTGAGAATTTCACTCCTCTTACCCAGACTTAAAATTTCCCATTTCCTGTCACTCTCTGCACTCCCTCCCCCATTCTTGAGCTGTCAAACCAAAGCACTTCAAACAGACACGCAGTTAATTTGTTGGAGAGCACAGAGCTTCAGTAAACAGCCTCTTCCTGGATGCTACTCTGCATAGATGCCGGGACTCTCTCCGCAGAGCAAGGCTGTCCAGTATCTGTTAGGTCTGCACTCATGGCGGGGCGGGGGGGGGGGTTAATGTCTCTAGGTCCCTGACTTCCGAAGTTCAAGGTTGTGCAAAAAATAATTTGTAGCAAGTTAAGATTACTGATTAACTACACTGCGGCTTCCAGGTGTCCAGCCTGCTGATTTAAGCGAAAGAGAGGCCAGGGAAGGTCGGTCGGTCCACATGACACTGAGTCACACGCAGCAGCATCCTGACATTGCGTCTCTGGAGGCCCAGCCAGTGCTCTTTCCAGGGACTGATGTTGCCTCTGTAGAGACCACCACAGTAGGATTCCTCAGGATTCATTCAAAATTTAAACCAAA
>NW_006293784.1:8571249-8630847 GCF_000327345.1 Myotis davidii | reverse complement strand
TATCCCCGTCTATTTTTTTTTAAATGTTTTTATCGATTCCAGAGAGGAAAGGAGAGGGAGAGATAGAAACATCAATGATGAGAATCATCTATCAGCTGGCTCCTGCATGCCCCCTACTGGGAATCGAGTTTGCAACCCTGGGCATGTGCTTGCTCTGACTGGGAATCAATCCTGGTTCATGGGTATATGCTTAACCACTGAGCCACACTGGTCCTGGCCCCATGACTGTTTTATAACTGACAATTTGTACTTCTTAATCCCTTCACCTTTCCACCACCACCCCGTCACCCTCCCTTCGATATTAGTTTTAGGTGCATAGCATAGTGATTAGACTTTTACATACTTTACAAAGTGGTCACCATGATCTGATAGCATAGTTGATTGCATTATTATTATATTAATTTTTAGAGAGGAATTATCTGGAGACCATCAATTTATTCTCTGTATCTGAGTTTGTCTGTTTTGTATTTTAGATTCCACATATAAGCAAAATCATATAGTCTTTCTCTTATTTCACTTAGCATAACCTTTAGGCCCATCCATGTTGTCACATATAGCAAGATTTCATTCTTTTTATGATTAATATTTCATTGTATGTATGTATATCTTTATTTATTCATCTACTGATAGACACCTAGGTTACTTCCATATCTTGGCTGTCATAAATAACGGTGCAATGGCCCTGGCCAGTGTCGCTCAGTAGGTTGGAGTGTCGTACACATGAAGCCACATGAGACTATAATTAGATCTCATGAAATAATGGTCTCAAATTATTTTAAGTGCTTGTAATTTTTAGTATATGCAGGCTCATGCAAAAATATCAAAAGGGAAACTCAACTAGGGGTATGTGTGTGCTGGTAACTGTTTACTAAGGAAGCAGAATTTTAATGTACACATTCAGCCTGGGAAAGTCTGAATTGTTTATTAAATAAAGCAGAGAAAGCAAGAGGAGTCAGCACATGGGAAACAAGGTCGCCAGATAAGGCTTTTTTTTGCTACTCAGTTTCCTGTTCTGGGTTGCTCTGTGATCCACTCTGAGAATTTCACTCCTCTTACCCAGACTTAAAATTTCCCATTTCCTGTCACTCTCTGTACTCCCTCCCCCATTCTTGAGCTGTCAAACCAAAGCACTTCAAACAGACACGCAGTTAATTTGTTGGAGAGCACAGAGCTTCAGTAAACAGCCTCTTCCTGGATGCTACTCTGCATAGATGCCGGGACTCTCTCCGCAGAGCAAGGCTGTCCAGTATCTGTTAGGTCTGCACTCATGGCGGGGCGTGTGGGGGAGTTAATGTCTCTAGGTCCCTGACTTCTGAAGTTCAAGGTTGTGCAAAAAATAATTTGTAGCAAGTTAAGATTACTGATTAACTACACTGCGGCTTCCAGGTGTCCAGCCTGCTGATTTAAGCGAAAGAGAGGCCAGGGAAGGTCGGTCGGTCCACATGACACTGAGTCACACGCAGCAGCATCCTGACATTGCGTCTCTGGAGGCCCAGCCAGTGCTCTTTCCAGGGACTGATGTTGCCTCTGTGGAGACCACCACAGTAGGATTCCTCAGGATTCATTTTATACTTAAACAAAATAAAAAAGTTTTTTTTTAAATTTTTTTTTAATTTTTTATTACAAAGGGTATTACATATGTGTCCATTTTTCCCCCTGCCCTAGACAGTCCCCTAGCCTCCCCTATCCCCCAGTGTCTTATGTCCATTGGTTATGCTTATATGCATGCATACAAAAAAAAAATGAACTAAAGAAGTTTTTTAAATTTGTTTTTCAATTACAGTTGACATACAATATTACAGGGTGGGCAAAAGTAGGCTACAGTTGCAAGTACAAAAATATAGTTTATTCTTGTATTTCTATTTATTAATTATTGTATTGTTTCCCATACAAACAGCTGTAAACCTACTCTTGCCCCACTGATATTAGTTTTAGGTGCATAGCATATTGATTAGACATTTACATACTTTACAAAGTGTTCACTTGATCTGCCAGCATAGTTAGTATATGATTGGATAACTGCATTCCCTCTGCTGTACTTTATATTCCCGTCTATTTTTTTTTAAATGTTTTTACCGATTTCAGAGAGGAAAGGAGAGGGAGAGATAGAAACATCAATGATGAGAATCATCTATCAGCTGGCTCCTGCATGCCCCCTACTGGGAATCGAGTTTGCAACCCTGGGCATGTGCTTGCTCTGACTGGGAATCAATCCTGGTTCATGGGTATATGCTTAACCACTGAGCCACACTGGTCCTGGCCCCATGACTGTTTTATAACTGACAATTTGTACTTCTTAATCCCTTCACCTTTTCCACCACCACCCCGTCACCCTCCCATCGATGCATAGCATAGTGATGGCTGTCATAAATAACGGTGCAATGGCCCTGGCCAGTGTCGCTCAGTAGGTTGGAGTGTCGTACACAAAAGGTGGTGGGTTCACTTCCAGGTCAGGACACATATCCAGGTTGCAGGTTCCATCCCTAGTTGGGGTGCCTATGGGAGGCAACTGACCGATGTTTCTTTCCCTTCCTCTCTCTAAAAATTAATAATAATAATGCAATGAACATAGGGGTGCATATATCTTTTTGCTTTAGTGTTTTAGATTTATTCAAATGAACACCCAGCAGTGGAAATGTTTGGCCATATGGTAGTTCTATTTCTTGTTTTTTGAGGAATGGTTTGTTTTTAACAGTACTGGATAGGGAGATAGAAATTTGGGTTCACTTCCAGCTCTGCTTGGCACTAATTATAGCTATGTGACTTTAAACAGGTCACATGGCCTCTGAGCCACATCTATAAAATGAGCTTGTATGACTCTTTAGAAGAGGCAATGTATGTGAAAGCACTTAGCAAAACTCATAATGCAGTTACTGTGCAGAAAACATGTTCATTTCCTCTGTATTAAACTGTGCTGAGGCTATAAAAATACTAAGTTGTAATAATTCCTTGATTTCCAAAGGAACCAATAATTTAATAGGGACAATAGGATAGATCAATCTGAATAAGGATGATTGCTCTTAAGTTCCTAAAGGGCCAAACTCAGTGCAGCTCAGAGGGGTAAGAGAAAATTTCTGGCTGCAAGGAAACTTGGAAGTATTTTTTTAAATAATTCTTTATTGTTGAAAGTATTACATATGTCCCCTTTTTCCTCCCATTGACTCCCTTCAGCTCACCCCCTCCCCCGAAAATTGGAAGTATTAATGGAAGAAAGAACGCTTGAGTTCTTTCTAAAATGCTAGAAAGATGAGATTGCACAGGTTGAGACTGGAAGACTTGGGAAATAACATGGGCAAGTGTCTGGAAAATGTGATCTGTCCAGTTTGATCGGACTGCAGGATGTTGGGAGATAAGGATGAAAATGAGAGCGGGGAAACAGACCATGGGAGACCTCTGAGAACCTGACTGAGGACTTGGCATTTATGCTTTGTGCAACCAGGAGTCAGAGCTAAAATATAGCCGGTGCTGTGCTGGGGCTGAATTCACCGCAAATTCGCAGTGAGGGCAGTGGGGCAAACCAGAGGTGGAAACAGCAGAGGGGATCCTCACTTGTGGGAAGCTGTTGGGACTATAAAGGACTTGGGTTGTCATAGTCTACATATAGCTTAGGGCCTTTAGCAAGTGATTATACACATTGGTGACCTGTACTTAGGAAAAGGAAAGGGAATATATTACTTAAAACTATTTTAATGGAAAGGAGCTCTTAAATTCCGGGGCAAAGCCTGTCAAGACCTGGCCTCTGAGTACGAAGAAAAGCCATGGAGAGTGTGATCAGAGCTTTGCTCTAAGAGTCAGCAGCATCCTGGCAGGCACAGGACTAAGACCTGCATTCCGGTGCTGGTGATGAATGACAAGAGAAAGACACAAGTTTGCCCGAGGGGAAAATCAGTAAGACTTGGCCTGATTAAGTATAACAGATAAAAGAGAAAGTCCAGGACTAAAGTTTTGCATCTGAATGATGAAATGATAGCAGTAACAGGAAGTAAATGAATAAATGGGGAATCTTTTAAAGCCACGAGTCATTTTGCTATTTAAAACAAATTCTGCTCAAGTCAATAATTCTATTCATGTATTTTTGTTTACAACTACATTTCTAAAATTTAAATATTATGCAGTTCATTTTTTCAAATAGTAGGAAAAGTGAGAAATTCTCAATTTAAAGAGGAATCTATTCTATCTAGTAACACTTTGGAATACTAGCAAACTGATTCTCATAACACAAGATGTAGGCAAAGCATTTCCAAAAGGCAAAAGTTCATTTCTACAAAATAAATGCTATGTAAACCGTGAAAACAAGAAATACATAAAGAAACATTAAATAAAAGATTTTACTTTTATTTAAAATAAAATGCATTTATACAGTCTTTAAACCATGGGTTATTGGACAATACTGGTAATCCACCCCTCCCTGGCACCCTTTTGGGCCATGTGAGCTAGGAATTTTTTTGACTAGCACCAATGCAGACTGTAACAGCGCAACAGACCAGAACATGGCCAGTCCAGGCATCAGAGTTAAGGACATTATGGCAAATCATGACTATATTGAAGTCATTCTTAATTTAGCAGATATTAAAACTGCACATTAATTATATTTTTAAAGCACTTAATTAATGTAAAGATGCTACATATCTACGCCATTTGCTAGTTGTGAGTAATTTTTTTAAAAAAACTGTACAATTTTATAAAATTTGTGTTTGTACATTAGTTACACAAAATGCATACTTCATAGACCTTTACTTCATATTGTAATGCAAAAGTTGCATATTTTAGGCAGACAGTGAATATGCTGGTGAATACTAGTGTTGTAATACAATAGGGTGTAAAAATAAAAACACAGACAATATACATACATGCTCATTCAAGGACAAAAACACACAAACCAAGTGTAACAGACTAACAGCATTTTCCTTCAAGGTTAAACAATGACATTAACTATCAGGCATCCTCTGTACACCTGATTTATTGGGGGAGGAGAGGGGTTCAAATGGCTACCAGAAGTATGATCTTAAGAACACTAGGTCAAATTAAACATACATTAAAACACATGCATTAAACATGATAAATAGACTTCATATAGTTTAAGCCCTGGATAGCTGTAAAGTAGATGGCTTGAGTTTCTCAGTTTGGCTAGCTTACATCAGTGACATTTCGTTCCTGACTTGCCCACTACTTTGGTTTTCAATTCTTGGCCCTAAGGAATGTGTGCCATATTCAAGTTCATATACTGTATCACGAGAGCAGGTTATAGTCGTGCTTGTTAGTGCACATATTAACTGGTCTGGTAAGGCAAAAAAGTTTTCATGATAAAATGATAAATTTCAAGCTTACTTTATTAAGCAGCATATAACAAACAACAGCTTTTAAAGTTAAATATTGTTATGGCCGTGGAGTTTCATTACACAGTACTTTAATTCACACCCAACCACTGGTAAGTTTGTAGAACATCTCTTCATCTAAACTCTCATTTTGGTCTTTTGCCCGTGTTGAGAGGAATATGTAGCCACCAATGAATTCATGAACCACTTTGCAATCTACTTCAGTACAAATGAAGGACAATCGGACCTCATCTGCAAACTCTACAGTGACCTGGAACAAAGACAGAGAACTGTTAAGTCCCAGCAAAACTCCAGATGAGTGGGGGTCCCAGCGAAGGTCTGTTCTATTATAAAATACTTGATCCTCAAATACTCTTTTTTAATCCTAAACTAATCATGCCTGTAAGTCCAAAAGCATAAGTAAAGGTTACGAGCCTCTCTCCCACTCATGTTCTGAAAAGGAAGGCAAGGGGTTTAGGTCATTAAGTTCCCAATGGTCTCTGGTGATTCGATTAATGAGACTGTCTCTCTTCAAGTCCTGGGAGAAAAACCTACTTCCTGTGTTTAATGTTTGCTTTAGATATTTAACCTTTAGGTATCATGTTTAAATATTTCAGAAATATGAGACTCTAATGAAGTAACAGGAATAGATGCAACAAACCCAGTGATCTTAAAACAAATGATTAATTAGTAAAAGATTCTGATTATTTTAAATGATAGCAATGCCTTGGGGCAGCATGATATATGGGAGGAGAAGTGCCAGGTTTTAGCGCCCTCAACATCTGTTTGAATCCTGATTCTCTTACTAAGTGTGTGATCGTGGACAATGACAGCCCTTAGGTCTCTACATTTTATGCCCTCACTTGGAAAGTAGGGATAATCCATCTACCTCACAAAGCTGTGCTGAGCTTCAGAAATAGGGTACAAATGTAAAACATCGAATATGCCTGGCACAACGTAGGCATTCATTCAAGAGTAGCTGCTATTGTGAGTGAAAGGGATTTATCCATTATAGAAAGACAACCTTAAACAAGATAAGCCAATATTCCAAGCAGATCATTATGTTCTTAGAATTTTAGTAAATGAGCTAGTTGTGAAATAGGCAAGTTTAAGTGGGGAATGAATACCTAACCATGTTTTTTTATACGTTAAGAAGTAAAGGTACATATAATCCTCAGAACTTATGGGGCTTTTTATCTTACATTTACTAATTTTTTAGCAGTCTTCCAGTAATACTGTTGCAGCTTACCATTTTGATTTCCCAGTTTACATTCCACTGTTTCATGTTACTGAAACGCCAGGTTTTAATTGCGTCTCCTGTGCTGGCATCCATCCTGATTAGTCTGTTGTATGTAATCCCAATAAGATCTTCTTTTTTGCCCCCTTGGAACCTATAGCATTAAAAACGTATTAGGAGTGAGGGGACATGTTGGCCTGTGTTTCTTCCAGATGTGCACTTTAGCTCTAAAAAATAGTGCCAGTCTTATACAATTAAAAACAGAAATGCAATCATTTTGAATGTTTAATGTAAAAATTGTAAGTCTAGAAAACATATTCCAACATCTTTAAATTTTACTGTAAAATAGGTTAACAGGTCTCAGTTAGTGGCTTTAAAGGTATCATTTAATTACGTGAAGTAGATTAAATAAAAAGGCACAGATTGAGGTTTACCCGTAGGTGCTCTGAGAACCACTGACCTTGCCATGAAGTGTGTGATGCCAAACTCCGGCAAGGACTGCCATGCTTGAATAAATCTCATCTTGGCTTCAATTAGACTCATCTGAGCTACATTCTGATGGGCCTCCAAAATTCTTGCTGTTATCTAAACATGATTGAACATCAACATCACCTTAACAGTAGACAGTATTGTTTCATGGCAGATTCAAGACAAAGATTGAAAAACTAAACTATGCATTCCACCCCAAAATCCTATGTTGCAAGAGTTGAAATTAGAAACCTACATTTGGGAATTTTAGTAAAATGACTTTTCAAAATAAACCTTGATATCTTTCTTCTTAATTTCAGTTTCCATATATCATGAAACAAAAAGTACTATTAGGAATACGAAACTGCCACTCGACACATTCCAAGGACACACATGTCTGATAACTAAAGTTTTAAATTTAGCATCAAGATATATGATCAGAATGAGTACCTAGAATACAAGTTTATAGCAGAAATATTTATTACCATAATAATTTTAAAGTTTTTCTAAAGGAATCATTAGAAAAGTTCAATTTAAATTTAAATTATACTCACTTCGGGAAGGCTACTCCCACAAGGAATGGAAGGAAATTAATACATGAGGGGAGATGGTAGCTAGGGCTTTAATATTTTTATTCTTTTTTTGGTAAATATGGAGAACTTACCAAGTCTCTTATATAGCCTGGCTGTAGATGGCAATGCGAGGAAAAGAAAAAGGAAGCAGAAAGAAAAAAAGGCAATCAGAAAAAATGGCAATGAAGCAAAGAAAAAGTTGCGATAACCTGCAAACCAATATTCCAGCCAAAAACCATGCAAAAATTACTGTAGGTGGAAACCAAGCAAAGTAAATGCAAGCAGGAAAATGAGAATGAGGAAGCAGTGATTATTTCCATTTAGAATACTGAGAAACACTCCACATTATTTTAGATTGTTAAGTGTTACTAAAATTAAGGATAGAGAAGGTTGAGGGAGAAAATTAAAAGAGCAAATATCTTTTCCCCATCGTGTACCAGTTCTTACTGGTTAGGGCAAAACTATTTTAGTAGCAAAATCAAAATTAATATTTTAGAGCCTTCAATACTGTCTCAGATTGAGTGAGATAACATGGTCCATGCACCGCTTTTCAGACATAAGTTGAAGGCAAACATAGGTAGTGCCCATACTGTTTATTTACACAAGAAAAACAAACACCTCAATTACCATCTGTTTTTTGCATCCTTTTTCCTGGAAGGGAAAATAAAGAGATGCCATACACTACACTACGAATGGTCGCTATGAACATATTAGTCCATTGCAGTTTGGATTAACATGGATAAAGCCATGTTAATTGTCTGGGAGTCCTAGTCATGTGAAAATATCCATAGCAAGTTTAATATGTAGCTTTGAAGAATTCAAGTAGATTTAAATATAACAAAGGCTAGCCCAACCAGCATGGCTCAGTGGTTGAGCATCAACCTATGACCCAGGAAGTCACAGTTGGATTCCCGGTCAAGGCACATGCTCCATGTGCAGGCTCAATCCCCAGTGGGCGGTGTGCAGGAGGCAGCCAATCAATGATTCTCTCTCATCACCAATTTTTCTATCTCTCCCTCCTTCCCTTTCTGAAATCAATAAAAATATATTAAAAATATATACCGTATATAACAAAGGCTATACTGATGGACCCAAAGGAAAACAATGCACTAAGCCCTGGTAGGGATGAATGACTCCAGGCCTACACACCTTCCTAACTAACTCCTAAAGGCCACTGGGTTATACAGGTTAAATAATTACTGAGGACTTTGTCCAATGACCCCGATAAGTGATAGTAATGAAACTCCTGCCTACCAGCACTTACCAGGTGTCTGGGCAATACATGGTCTCTCCCTTCTGAAAGCAACATGTAAGTCTATTAGGGAAAGGAGGATTAAAAGAGAACGTGTGCCCAGCTGGTGTGGGTCAGTGGTTGAGTGTAGACCCATGAACCAAGAGGTCACTGGTTTGATTCCCAGTCAGGGCACGTGCCTGGGTTGCAGGCTTGATCTCCAGTGCGGAGTGTGCAGGAGGCAACCAACTGATGTTTCTCTCCCATAGCCGATTCTCTCTCTCTATGCCTATTCCTTCCCCTCTCTCTAAAAATCAATAAAAACATATTTAAAAAGAATGTGCATTTGATAAGATGCCAACGTGGGAGACAGGCTAGAAGGATCCTTAACTACGACCACACACATACTGCCATCCTGCCAGTTAAGGACAGTTAAACATCCAGTTTTGGGAACATTTTAAAGTGAAAACCTATCATTTAAAAAATTTCTAAGAAAATAATACCTAACCAAAATTTGGCTGTTTTGATAAGATCCTTTCCCGATACTTGATAGTGAAAATATGATTGCTAAGATTTGAATTTATTCATTGCCTTTGAAGACAAATGAATCTACTTTCTGAAACAAGTTTCTTTGCAAATAATCTTAAAATGAAATTACTAAGAATAAAAATAAGTAAATTAGTATTTGATTCACTTTGCCTTTTAATTTACAATCTACATTCCACAAAGCTCCCCAGGGCAGCATTTCCTCCATTCCTTACTACTCCCACATCGTAGGACTGTGGGATAAACAATTTCCATGTAGCTTACACAACCCCAGAAACCTAAAGAAACACTTGATTAAAACTTTAGAACATTTTAAATTTCTACTTACGTGACATTAGACTCATATGATAAACATTATATTTAAACTTAAGAACTATTAAGTGTTCTGGGCCTTTTCAGTAATGTTTTCAAATTATTTCTTAAAGATAAAAATGATACTAGATAAAAATATTTATTTTAAAGATCTTCACTCCCCAACCCCATCCTCCAAACTGAAGCCTTTCCTTTTATGGCAGGATGTTTGGTGTGGAGAACACTGGGGTTATCCCAAGTGAAATTCCCCTGCAAAAAACCTTTTTATGTTGTTTCCAAAGAACCATTTTCCTAAATAGCCATCCTCTTATCGTATTAATTTCCAGGAAAGGAATTCTAAACAGAGTGAGCAAAAGCAGTGAATTTCAAGGGAAATTTGCCAAATATTGCCATTTTATGCAAATCTTGGTTAGGTTTTGACTGTTAATGTTAAGAAAAGATGATGTTTAAATGTAGACTATCTCTACCTTGTAAATTTACTTCCAAAGATGGAAAAGTCAATGTCCACAGTAAAAAGAGTCACTATAGCTTTTGGTGGGAAATGAATAAACTGCATAAATTAAGGAACACAAAGCATTAAGACCGTATTTAATTCCTGTTAACAGATTGGTTTCCTCAAGTTGTTTAAAATAAATATACTCCCAACTATCCTACCTCATTATCTGTCACATTAAGTGATAAAGGTAACATTGCTCGCTTCGGCAGCACAGACACTAAAACTGGAACAATAGAGATTAGCACGGCCCCTGCACAAGGATGACATGCAAATTCATGAAGCGTTCCATATTTAAAAAAACATTAGAAAAAGATAAAGGTATTTTTTAAATTATCAATTTAGACTGACTGAAAGCTATTTATTTCCAATTTTATCTTCTAATCACCTGATGACATTTAGACTTCCAATTAAGACTAAAAAGTTTTGTTTAAGAGGAGAAACTAAATTTAAAGTGTGTGCACAAAACTGTAAAATCAACCAGCAGAAAGCAGTAGATGGAATAAAATGAATCAAGTACCTGCTTGTTCTTGTACTTTTTTAGGTAGCGAGGGGACACCAAGCATTCAGGATTTATATCTGTTGTGATCTGCTCTGGGATTAACTGAGGATCTGGGTTTAAATGCTGCATCTTCAGAAAGGAAAGAATATTCTGAACTTCCAGGTTGTAAGAACTGTCCGCCATGGTCTTGCCCTTGGAGGCCAATCTGCAGGCTGCCATCCAGTGGGCATACTGCTTTTCCTGGTGAAAAGGAATATCGAGGTATGAGCTGGATCTCAGGATGGGTCCTCTGAGTATAAAACATAAGGATGGCTGGTGAATTCGCTAAGGAACTGGAAAACTCACATTGTCACAACGAAGCCAAATTTCATTCATGCCCTCTGCAACTGGGATCAGGAGTTTGATGTTAAATTTTTGGCCTGAAATGTTTACATCTGGGGTGACCTCACATCCTGTAAAAAAAAAATTTAATTATTAAAATAGTTAAATTTACTTTTAAGAAATCCCAAGCCAATACAGGGATCCCTCATCTTATGGCATCATCTTATCATGTAGAATTTTGCTGTTGTGGAATCTATAAATCAGGGAATGAATTTTTTATGCCCAGGTTTTGTTTGGATAGAGCAGAATCAGAGAGATCTAATACAGAGAGGTAATGGCTCAGAGGTTGTGGCCTCACAATCCACAAAACCTGACTGAGAAGAGAAGGAAAGGGTCCTATTGAAAAGACATGACCAAAAACCACAACTTGCCCTCCAACAAGTTTTGATATGTGCTGTTTTAATATCAGGTTCTTTGAATCTTAAGTTATTTGGGATTTCTAAGTTTCTAAATGTATAGGGATTTTAAAATGTCGTTCTTTAATTATTTTCTAACTTAATTGTGTTTTGGTTAGAAAAAAACCCAAATCTGTTCTTAATCAAGGCCACCATTCCATGTGGCTAAATCCTATGGAAGCTAACAATCTTTATCTTTTCTGTAGCATTTGATGCTGAGTTACTGTGTCTTTTTTGAATCAGCTTCTACCGTATATTATTTCTGTAATCTTACACTTTTATTCCTCTAGTATGCACGGTCCCTTAAAAATGAGTCTCCTGCAGGTTCTGTTCTTAGCCTTCTTATATTTTAGACAGTCATTCCAATGGCTACATTTACCATTCATGCTAACTGCTATCATAGCAGTATCTGTAGCATGGATCTCTCCCATGATCCGATGGCCTACAGCTTATCTCCAAAAAGATATCCCACAAATACCTTAAATTTAATTATTATTATTTTTAATCCTCACCTGAGGACATTTTCATTGATTTTTAGAGAGGGGAAGTGTGTGTGTGTGGGGGGTGGACATCAACGTGACAAACATCGATCAACTGCTTCCTACACATGCCCTGACTAGAGCTGGGGACCAAACCCGCAACCCAAGTGTGTGCACTGACTGAGAATCGAACCTGCAACCTTTTGGTGTATGGGACAATGCTCCTACCAACTGAGCCACACCAGCCAGGGTAAGTACCTCAAATTTAAAATATCCCAAAATTAAACTCATCTTTCTTCCCAAACTTAGCTCGTGTTTCTTCCCAATCTCAGTAACACCCCATCCACCTAACTGCACAAGCTAGAAACAATTCCTTTCCTTCTAGCCCCTCCCAAGTCAATCACCTAGTCTATGGATTGAACTTCCTCAGTATCTACCGAACTTGTACCCTTTCTCCATCCGTACTGATAGCCTTAACTTGGATCACTAGCACTATCTGAAGTTATTCCTCTAAACTGAAGCCAATATAAATATGATGGGTGCGTCACTTCAGGTTAATTTTTCAGTGGCACTTCATTGCTGCCAGTGTAAGAAACAGTCTCCCTAACATTTTTATCCACTAATTCTTGCCAACTCCTCCTGCTTTTCCTCTCATGTTAGCAGAACCAGATTCAACAGCTGTTAGGAAGTATCCATCTCCTGATTACATTCTGCATCCCAGCTTTTCTCCAGGCACTTTTACACCAGTCTCTGCCTTGAAGACTCTACCAGCTCCCAGATCTCAGTTTTCTCTTTTGGATCCTAAGTCCAACAGCATTTCCCCTACGAAGTTTCTCCTAATTCTATCCACCAGTCCTGAAGACTGACCGAAACAATACCCTTACCCGCTCTGACCTGTTACTTAATTTTTAAAGTACTAGTTATTGCCTCAATTGTAATTGTTTATCTTCCCAACATGCTCTAGGCATCTTGAGGGCTGGGACTACTATTTGTCCTTGCTCATGTCTCAATAGTACCCAGCAGTTTGTGGCACAGGGTTTCAATTCATATTTGCTAAACTGTATTTATTTTTTAAATACATTTTTATTGATTTCAGAAAGGAAGGGAGAAATAGATAGAAACATCAATGATGAGAAAAAAATCATAGATCGGCTGCCTCCTGCATGCCCCACACTGGGGATCGAGCCCACAGCCTGGGCACGTGCCCTGACTGGGAACTGAACCATGACCTCCTGGTTCATAGGTCGATTCTCAACCACTGAGCCATGCCAGCCGGGCTAAACTGAAGTTTTTAGAATTTTGCATTTATATCTCTCAGGGGCCTGAGAGCATCTAGTCCAGCAGATTCACTTCTCAGAGGGAGATACTGAGGTCCACATCGGTTATTTTTTTCCAAAACCACTGGGCTTGTTTGGTGGCAGGGCAGAGCCTGGGCCATTAGATTCTCTAGTGTTATCTTCTCAGCATGAGGTGCTGGAAAAGTGCCCCTTTGGGAGGACTTGGGAGGAGACACCTTGTGAGTTGTTCTCCACACCAGGACCTGACTTTGCAGTCTTTCAGGGAGAAGGCTGAGGATATAACAGGGACAGAAAGGACAGAGGACAGAAGACAGAGCTACTCTCTGATTCAGGAGTGGATTATCTGAGCTGATTCTGGGCAGCTCAGGAGGTGAGCAAGAAGAAAGCTTAAAACAGATTCTGAGTAACAAACACTGGTTGAGACCCAAAGTTAAACTCATGTGACTGAGAGAGAAAGGCAGTGAGACCAATGAAAAGTTTTAGAAAAATTACAGAATTCCAACACTGGGACAACAGTCTGCTCCCCAAGCCAGAGGTTTTCTACTTTTTTATTTACTTATTTATTTTTTACAATGCATATAACTATAAAACAACAGTTCAGGTAACTACTGGGCAAATACAAATAGAGATTTGGAAATTTTGTTAAAATATACTAAAAATACCCTAACGTTCAGTGTACTAAAAAAGAGCAGGAAAAACACATCTGTATTTTAAGTGATAAGTAAAATTATTTTGGGAATCATTTTTGTGAAATGTATTAGGGGACCTTTTTCTTTGGTGCTTTTGTCCAGGCTGCTTTCCGTATAATAAATGTACATGTAAAATGCAACCCAAAGCGTCTGGGGTGGGCTGATAGGAATAACCACCTCCTGACACCACTTCAGAGCTGGCCTCCCAGAAGAGTGCAGCTGCACTGCAATCCAGGAGCCGGGAACCGGGAGCTAGGAGCTGAGCAGCACTGGTCCAGTGCCTGCAGCTCCCCACTCCTTCCTCAGCTCTGCCTCAATCCTTTACTCGGCTGGGAACTCAAGGCTCATGCGAATGCATCTGTTTAGAATCCAGAAATGAGTCTGGAAAGCGTACGTTAGTTTTCTAGCCTTTGTTGTAAAGAGTTTGGAGCAGTGAGGAGCCAATCTACTGCCTCCTTTACCAAGCATGCCGGTGCCATGGGTGTACCGACGGTCCCCGACTTACAATGGCTCCACTTAAAATGATTTCTTGATTTTACGATAGTGTGTAAGTAATATGCACCCAGTAGAAACTGTACTTCAAATTTGGAATTTTGATTTTTCCTGGGCTAGCGATATGCAGAATAATCAGAATGATACTCTGTCACGATGCTGGGCAGCGCTGCAGCTCCCAGTCATATGATCACCAGCGTAAACCACCGATTGGCTGCAGTATACTATGTTGCCAGTGGTTTTTTGTTTTGTTTTGGGGGGGGGGGGGGAGTATGTACTGTGTTCTGAGCATGTTTAAGGTGGGCTAGGCTAAGCTATGCTGTTCAGTAGATTAGGTGTATAAATGCATTTTCAACTTACGGCGGGTTTATCTGAGTGGTTCTCAGGGGTATGGCTTCCTAGAAGTGGTATCTGAACTGGAAGTGAGTCAGGTGGCTTTAGCGAACAACATCACAGTAAGAGAGGCTCATCAAGAATCGACGAGACTAGCAGGAGGCCCTACAGAGAAGTCACAGCACGAGGCAAGCAGGTGTCCTCCAGCTGTAGAAGCAGCCGGTGAACCGGAGTGAAAATTCTCCTTCCACCTGAACCCGGCTCCAATCAGGTGAGAGGTGAAGGAGCAATGTGAAGAAACAACAGAAATAGTCTAAGATGACTATTTTATATATAAAAGTATGAAAGGAGCGCAGAAACTGCGGAAAAACTTTCCCTCCCAGCAAAGTGTAGGATAGTGAACATTAGCTAATGGATATTCTACCACCAGCAGTGGTCATCCCAAGGCTTACCTCTGAGGTTCATCTGATGAGCGGGTGTGCCACTGGCTTCTTCTTTGCTCTTGTAGCAAGAAATAGATGTATCTTTAAAGGTGCACCAATACTGCTTATAACCTTTTAGGGTCAGCTTTTTTGGCCTGTGTGTCAAATAGAATGAAGAGAAAAACCACTTTTGAAATAATGTTATCAATGCTTTGTTTCAGCACCAAGGCCAGATGTTACATCTGCTGAGTCAGTTCCCTCGGCCTGTGTGTTCCATTCAATCACATTGTTCCCGATTGGCCCCTTCCCTCCCAGTCCATCTCCACAGGAGGACCTCACAGACAGTGAGTGGGCGGAGGAGAAAGAGCAGGGCCAACACTCCAGTCCTCCTGTAGCTGTAGCCACCTGTATCACGAGCAGGTCACATGGGAAGGATGGGAAAAGAAAGGTGAAGGAAATGTCAGGAATTGGAAATATTCTAGGTCCTGTAGGTACCCACAGGTTCACGGAGTCTGCAGGGCTGCCCTGGAGCCTCTGAACAAGCGAGCCTACCTCGCATGACTAAATGAGGCAAGTGCTTGTGTCTCTCAGGGCTGTAGCTCAGTGGTGACTTTAACTTGCCACTCCCATGTCAAATATAACCAAGAGAGGCCGTCAGGAGGAGAGCAGATAAAGAAAGGTACAGGTCGATGAAAAAGGTGTATAAATGGCAAAAAGGCGGGGGAGAGGCAGCAGCATCTGAAATCATACCCTTATTTCAGAAATGTTAGGTATGTTGAGGTGTTTTATATTTAGCTACAGCAAATGTTTTATTCCATGATATTATACTTATTATATTCCACACCTCTCCTTTCCTCTGCGTTAATGCCTAGCCCTCGTGATTCTGTGGAATACGTCTAGATTGTTTAAAAGTCTAGCATGCCCAGCCAGCATGGCTCAGTGGTTGAGCATCGACCTATGAACCAGGGGGTCATGGTTTGATTCCTGGTCAGGCCATATGCCTCGGTTGTGGGCTCGATCTCAGTGTGGTGTGTGCAGGAGGCAGTTGATCAATGATTTTCTCTCATTGTTGGTACTGGTTGAGGCCCAAAGTTAAATTCTCTCCCTCTCCTTTCCTCTCTGAAATCAATAAAAATATATTTTTAAAAAATAAAAGTCTAGATTAGATAACATACACTGAAACCTTAATTATAAAATGTTCCATGAAAAAAATGAAATAGAATTCAACAGAATCTAGGGCTCAAGGAAATAACTGGCAGCAACGGTTGAATATATACTATGCATTTGCCTAGACAAGTTGCTTTATACTATATATCACTGTACATTTCACAATCTACGTGATGCAACCTAGGTTATAGTCTTTTTACTTTATTTTTTTGCCTTAAGAAAACAACTTAATGAATATTGTGATTTTAAGTTGATAAAAATGGTTAGTTCTCCTCATTATAATGCAGTGTTCTATATGGTAAGTACTTTTACAAATTTACAGGCCAAACATAAATTTCAATAATGTGAATATAACTATAAAACTGACATTTATCATTCATTAGTATGTGGAATCCCTCTGTTTTGCGTACTTACTTGAAAACTTTAATGTAGTCAGCAAGTTCAGGAATTGAAGTAATGTCACCCTAGGGAATGAATTTAATCATTTTCTTATTTTTCTTCAAATGAGAAACTCTAATATTTGGTATCTGATAACAAGGACCAGCTTACTTAACAAACAAAATTACTTAAAATACAGATGACAATGATGTTAAAGATACAATTGTATTATATGGTCATCTAGTACAAAGGCATTTTGTCATAAAAAGCTAATAAAATATGATCAAATGGCAATTTATATAACCCACAAGAATGCATTGTTGACTCTTATGCAGCTAAAACTATTTGTGTCTGCATTAAGGAAATTTTATAAATCCTAACAGCCCAAGATAAGTGTTTCTTATATAACTAATTCCTAAGCTTTAAAAGCCATAAAACCAAACTTAACATTTGAAAATTTTCCTCTTCTTTTTGTAATATTGCAAATTTGGAGGGCACTAAATGGATTTATCCATGACTTGAGATTAACTTCTCCTCTGCAGAAACGTTCTACTACTACTTGTAAGAGAATGTGCAGAGTATCAGAAGATCTGTATCTTTATTGGAGGCACAATATTAATTTTAAAAGTTTCTGAAAAATTGATGTCTGAACTCTCTAAAGTATTAAATATTTCTCTACATCCCCCAAATACTTCATGAGAAGTTAAACTGACAAAAAGGTAAGCATCATTCAAAGTAAATTAGTAGGTTAAAAGATTCATCCTACCAAAATTGTTGATGTTTTACCCCCTTCCAAAGTAATCTCCAGGTCTGAAAGGGCAGCATCGACTTCATCAACTTCTTTGTCACTGTTGTTCAAATGATTCTCTGATGTCATGATTGACAGCTTATTGATATGATACTGAAACCAGAAATGACATTTTATTTAAATGATTGTTCTAAATGTAAAACTTGAAAATTCGATTATTATCTACATCTATAGTGAATGCTTTTCATCACCTAATTTGAAAAGATAAAAGTACACAGGAACTAGAATGATAGGAAAATAAAGGCCATGGCACCCGAAATCACTGTCCTGTCTCCTAATATTTATCCAAAAGAATAGGGTGTTTGAGCATACTCAAATAAATTCATGGGAGGCCTAGGCCTTAGAGCAGTGATGGCGAACCTTTTGAGCTCGGCATGTCAGCATTTTGAAAAACCCTAACTTAACTCTGGTGCCGTGTCACATATAGAAATTTTTTGATATTTGCAACCATAGTAAAACAAAGACTTATATTTTTGATATTTATTTTATATATTTAAATGCCATTTAACAAAGAAAAATCAACCAAAAAATTGGTTCGCATGTCACCTCTGACACGCGTGTAATAGGTTCGCCATCACTGCCTTAGAGTGTTAACACACCCTTCACTAAGCCCTACATAGCAGAGATTTTTGACTTTTTTCCCCCTACTGCACTATTTATTTCCTGAATAGGGCCTGGAACCAATAAATACTGAATGAACAGAATATGCAACAGGCCATTTGTAGAAATAACATTGATTACCTTATAATCACACTATTACCCAGAGAGGGAAAGTTAGTTATCACGATTATACTGAAAGCTAAAGCTGCACTTTCCCCCTTCCTTAATTCAATGCTGAAAATACACCCAGAGGGAGATGTTGTTTATATTGTTACATAAGAATAAGACAATATTTACCACACATAAATACTGACATACACAAGAGTAGTGATAACAATCCTTTATGTAAATAGTAAACTCTTTGGGTATAGAATTGCTAGTCGTGATTTTAAATACACTTAGGTGAGTGACTTAGAACAACTATTATTTATCGATTACATTTTGATGTTAAACCTTATAGAGGTTTTATACAAAGGTAAACAGAACCTTAAACCCCTTAATCAGTGACCTTTCAAAGCCCTAAGTAGCACTCCAAATGTCTGAAGTATATTCACAGTATGTAATCTATTCGTGGGAACATTTAATGAATGAATCTGAGGCCAATTATCAATGTTTCTCTGTATGCTAAGATTTAGTGACTCAGTAATGAAAAGTCTGTGGTTATGCCTTCAGTTGTGCTGAAATGAGATCCTTACAGTGGCAGGAACTTTCAAGTTCACAAATCATGGAGAATAAGGTAGGCTGAGGCTCTCACAGGCAGTGGCCTCAAACGTCAGAATATATTAAGAATCATGTGGAGAGCTGGTTAAAAATGTAGATTCTTTGCTTTACTCCCAGCGATTCCGGATCAGCCAATCTGGAGTTCAGCTGGAATCGGCAGTTTTCTTAAGTCCTTAGGTGATTCTGATGCAAAAGTTCTGCGATTAAATGCTTTAAAAACAAAGTGGTGCCCTGAACGGGTGGTGCAGTTGGTTGGAGCATTGTCCCCTGCCATCAAAAGGTTGCAGGTTTAATCCTAGTCAGGGCACATACCCAGGTTGCAGGTTTGATCCCTGGTCGGGGAGAGTGTGGGAGGCAGCTGTTTCTCTATCTCCCTCCTTCTCTCTAAATACCAGGTTTGTTTTTTTAAAAAACTAGTGTTATTAACTACTTCATTTTTTATCCACAGCTTCTTACTTGAATTACTTTTTCTTTTTACTACTGCAAATTTTACACCACAAGGAACCAGAAACCCCAAAGACAGAATCGTTCAGATGTAGGCTATGTATGAAATAAAAAACAGTAGACCTCTCTTTGCCATACTTTCAGTTTCCCCCTTCTGATACTGGATGGCTATCTTGAGCCTTCAGGTCAGTCTCTGGGAAGGCATCTAACAACTCAAGGATTTGTAATATTAAATTCTCTCATTAAATCCAGATTCTAAAATGGCCCAGGAGAGCTGTGCTTTGGGACATTGAGTTTCCATGAATTAAAATCTATGGTTTCTGAGGTGTTTTTTAGTACACTAAAATGGAATATCGCCTGTGCACTGGCTTGGGGAAGCTGCAGAATAATCCCATTTCTATGACAATATGTCTAGGAATACTCATTCAACAAATACTTTTTGAGCACCTACTATATGCCAAACAAGATAATTTGTTGGCTTTTAAAAAAGAATGCATTATCTATATATATAAAAGCCTAACCGACCAAACAACCGGTCGCTACGATGCACAATGACCACCAGGGGGGCAGACGCTCAATGCAGGAACTGCCCTCAAGTGGTCAGTGCACTCCCACAGCCAACCTCCCGCCGCCCCTCTCCCCACAGGCCCCGATTGGCCCCAATGGGGCGGGCCAGCCAACCTCCCGCCGCCCCCTCTCCACCCCCAGGCTGACCCTGATCGGCCCGATGGGAATTGGGTGAGATGCCCCAATCGCCAGCCAGGCTGAGGGACCCCACCTGTGCATGAATTCATGCACTGAGCCTCTAGTTTTTACAATAAAAAGACAAAAGAAAATATGACAAAAAAAAAAATCTGTGGGTTTCCCCATATATCTTACATGTATTATTATTCTGTCATTGACAACATCCTCACTAAAAAATTACAAGCCCACATTCTAAGCGAGAAACATGTAGATAGAAAGTCATAACAAGTGAGGGACTTTCAAAATAAAATTGCTCCAGAATTTAATTCAAGAAATTCTTCAGACAGTCTGAATCACATCCAAAGGCACAACAGAAAAGTCTTAGCTACTCTCTAGAAAATAAATGATTAAACTAATTCATCTGTCATCACAGATTTTCCTTTTCTGGGCTTCATTTCCATTGTCTTCTTTCATCATGTAAACTAAGAAATTAGCTGATCTTCCTCTCTAACGGGCAATTTTTGAGTCTTCACTAGAAAACTCTTCTAAGTGCATAGAAGCATTTGGGACATTGAGAGCATTTTGTATTCTAAGGGGAAAAATCATAGTGAAAACGTTTCATAACGGAATACAATTTTGATTATTACATTAACCAGTACTTCAGGTGAACCCAGAATTCCACCATATCTCAGAACATTTACTAAAGCCTTACTCAGGTACCAGAAATATAAGAAAGATTAATCTAGTGATTAATCTGACCTCAGTGCCTCTACGAATGCTGATTTGTGGATGCCACACTAAAGTTATTTTATCAAAGGGAGTTGCAGTGATGAAGTGGACATATTTTAAAATAAACCCTACTGTAATTATGAAGCAGGTGGTGTGCAAGAACTACATTCAGAAAAATAATGGTATAATCTGCCTTTTACTCTTAAGGATTATGACTCTAAATACTTACTGACATTTATGTTTAGTTTCACTAGTTTTTAAATTTTTATCTTCTTAAAAGGTATTTCTACTATAGCCCACTTTATAAATATTATTATCTCCAACTGTTTATGAACTTACACAAGTAAGCTTTCAGAAATCTGACTTTTACTATAGACTATTCCCAAAGGAAAACTGGATAGTTAACATACATCTGGGGTGTTGGAGGATAACTGTTCTCCTACAGGATGCAGAAAAGTAACTATTAAGTATACCACTAACCTCTTATATAGAATTAAATATTAAACAAAATTCATATATTTATTTAGCCTTCCTAAGAGTCTATTCACTTTCTACATAGTAAAAAGTAAACGCTATTAAAATGCTACTGGATTAATATGCCACTTGACTATTTAAAAGTAATCGTCGATCCTTTCCCCCACAAATGTCCCATTCACCAATACTCTTCACTACCTGCAAAGCTGCAAACATCATCATTTCTTCTTCTGTGCACTCAATTTCTTCTAGGAGAATAGCCCATTTGGCCTGCTCATAAAGCTGATTGATTCTGATTGCATCGTACTGCAGCAAAAGAGACACAATTCTTTTATAATGTATCACTTTTAACATTCAAAAGTTTGAAAACTCTGAATATTCACTTTAAAGCTTTATAAGAAAAACTTAATGTCTTTTCTTTTCTGGGATTTTATTCACTATCAAATATGCAATAATAAGAAAGAAATATACCTATAGGATTAGAGTATATAACTGCATCTAATTTTGCATTAAAAATGGCAATGAAATATGACAAAAGATTATCCAATATTAAAAATAGATTCTGTATGGTATTTTCCAGGGAAATAACCATTAGATATTACATTCCCTAACAAAATCTAACTTGAAGACATTAAAGGTAAGAATTGATTGCTCTTCCGTATTATTATTGCAACTTGACATACTAAAATATCATAATCAGAGTAAATTAATTATTTCAGGAACATCTTGCTCACTGTGGAAGAGCATAACCAGACAAAATGGTGGGTCCTTGGAAACAGTTATTATTTTAAAATCCAAAATAGAGGGTACATATATAGACTTGTAGAAAAGATTTACCTATGTTACTGAATTCTATTTAGTTAATAAAAATTAATAGTAATGTACTGATACAATCTTAGAATGTTAACAAAACATATAATCCTTTTCCTGCCTCCAGCAAATGTACTTAATGTCTCCAAAATTTTGATTTTACTAAAATTAGGTATGTTATGCCCTGAAAAGGGACTACAAAGATTTTTTATAGTTCTATATTTTTTACTGTTATACAATGCATTATTTAAGCACTTAATAAAAATGCTAACAATATACATTAAAATCTAGATTTATATATAATCTAGGCATAAAAAGGATGAGAAGGTAGGCAAGAGACTCCCTGCCCCAGATGATAGGGAAACAAAAGATCCGAATCTCTGTGCCATGTCTTTTCTGGGGTAAAATACTCCATATTTTCATGGTAAATTTAAATCTTATCAGGAAAACAAAGTATTTCAGTAGCAATCAGTTAATAAGTAAAAATATATTACAATGTTTGGTTATAAGACAGAATGACACACAGACTTAAAGAACAATTTTTTTTAAGCAACATCTTTGGGTATATAATTAGAAATCAAAGTAATTGAAAAGGTTATCTTTCAGAAATGTTTCTTTTACCTAAAGTACACTTTAAGAGAGCTATGTAAAAAAAAATCCAAAAACAAACTTTACCAATTCTGTTTCTTTTACTAAATTAGTGCCCTTAAAATACAAATCAACCAAAAATTCAATTATCTTTAAAAAATTTACTTATACTTTCAACCTACTAAAACAATACATTTATTTAAACTACAGATGCCTTTGTCTAATCCTTTGGGTTTTCACAATTCAAGATGTGCTATTTACAAACATTCCCTTATCCCACCAACTTCCAAAAAACAAGCATCCAAACGAATAAAACGAAAAGGAAAAAGAAATTCCTCTAAACCCTAGGTACCTTTGGATTCAAATCAAAAAAGCTGTAATACTTGAATCGGAGTAGCAAGGCCTCATTTTCCTTCACATCCTGTTCCATGAGAGATCTCGAGGAGTCAAGCCACCTGGACAGTTAACAAGGGCAGCGGAACAAAGCAAGACACTTTCAGTAAACCATTTCTCCCTCTAATTGGGTAAAGAAATTCTTCAATCATATGTATATTTTAAAACTTACCCTTGGTTGATTTTTGCTTTGTCAAGAAGAGCTTGAGGCTTGAACATTTTTGCCAAGATCTCTGGTGATGTGACTGGCTGACTGACAGCAAGTATGCCAGGGTTGCCTTCTGACAAAGCACTGTCACCGAACCACGCAGAAGTCGGTGACAAGGGGCTTCCATCATGAGCATCGTAAGTGGGGGTCATTGTTTTACTATAAAGTCCTGGGCTTGAATATATACTTCCTAATAAACAACATGAAAAATAGGTAGTAAGTAGGAAGTACAGAATCCCAGTTTTCAATAACACATGCTATAATGGTAAGAAAGCTTAGTACATTACTTTACCTGTCTTGAAAACATGTAAAATTAACTTTAACACTCTACTTGTGTAACATTAGATCATATAATATCAAGGCCAAATGAATATAATTAATTAAGTTGAGGGAAATTCTGGGGGGGGGGGGTCAGTTCTAGAGAATTAGAAGGCAAGTTGAAGATATAGCTAAAGCAGACCAATGTGTTTTCTGTTTTTAATTGTGGCAAGGCTCACCTTTCAGAGGGCCAATGTAAAGAACATCAGTGCCTATAGGAAAGGAAAGAAAGGAATTCAGAAGGTAAAGGAAAGGCAACAATAGGAGACAGAAACAAAAGAATGAAAATGAAAAGGAAATGGGAAAAAGGAAAAATAGATTTTTCCTAGCTGCAAATCAAAACCTGAAGTACATATTTCAAGTGGATTTGAGAGTAAAGAACCTTAGAAGATAAAACCTAAGTACAGTAAGTTTTCTGTCCAATTCAAAAACATGAAACTGTGCTCCGGTCAAGTGTCTCGTAACAAACATGTCCATGTTTATCACCCTTTGAAATCCATACCCTGTTTTAAGACAGCTCAATGTAAGTAAATTAATTCACATAAATAATTGTATGTTAATGTTTTCCCAGTAAATAGCTAAACTGGTTCCAGCAGATTTACAAACAAAATATTAAAAGTCAAGGGGTAACCCTGGCGGGTGTGGCTCGTGGTTAGAACATCAGCCTGAGCATGGAAGGGTCTTGGGTTTGATTCTCAGTCAAAGCCACGTACCTGGGTTGCAGGTTCCATCCCTGGCCCTGGTCAGGGTGTATGTGGGAGGCAACTAATCGATGTGTCTCTCTTACATGGTGTTTCTCTCTCCTCCCTCCCTTCTACTCTCTCTAAAATTCAATGGAAAAAACATGAAGTGAGGAGTAACAAAAAAAACTAAATAAAAAAGGTGGGGGGATGGGGGTAAGGTGGGGATAAGAACACATATGTAATAACTTAATAAAAAAATTAAAAGAAAAAAAAGAAATAAATAAAAAAAGTAAAAGGGTAGATAAAATTTTGCCCTGGAAAGAGGCTAACAAAGGTACATTTTACGTGAAAAACCCTGAAGGGCTATTGTCTCTTTTACCTTCTGATTCCTTGGTATTAAAGAGCTAGGTGTATAACTACAGTGGGGCCTTGACTTACGAGTATCCCGACTAACGAGTTTTTCGAGATACCAGCCGTCTCTCAGCCGATTTTTTGCTTTGAGTTGCGAGCTAAAATTCGGGTTACGAGCCAGCTTCAGATACCCCACCGCTAGTTGGCGCAGCAAACGTCACAGTGAATGCCACATCAGCCCAGCATCACGTGTCTCACTCGTTCACTTTTTGATTTGACATACGAGTAATTTGAGTTACGAGCTCCGTCACGGAACGAATTAAACTCGTAAGGCAAGGCCCCACTGTAATTTGTTGAATTGGTCAACTGATAGCACCTCTCCTCCCAAGTCCCAACTCTGTTAATTATATTTTGACTGTAGTTGTACTATTTAGAAATAAAATGGGTATCACACTATTAATGGATAATGGAAAGAGGATGGTGGCTGCTTCCTTTACCTGATTTAGGAATATGCTTAGGAATCTCTCTCCTTTCCTAACTCCCACGCCACACAATGATAGAAACGATTACTTATGAAAAAGTGGTGGCGATGCTAGAGATTTTTGCAGTTGTCATGACCTACTCCAGGAAGAGAACACAATAAAAAAAAGAAGAAAAAACAAAAAACCCTCTTGCTAGCTACAAGATACCTGACTTGGGGTCCCTAATATGTGCTTTTCCAATGTTAGTACCAAAGCTACTTGTAGAATCTGAACATTGTTAAACTTAGATAAGCAACAAAATAAGCTGTGAACTCTCCTTATAAGCCTTTAAAAGAACATTGGGATATTATTCATAGCTTTAAAAACTAAAACCTTAAACTACAAGGGCACTTAAACAAAGTTAGAACTGATCATTTTCTTTATGAAGTTTCTCAAGCAGAAAATACATTCCCCTAAATCACACATTTATTAGAATCAGCCTCTTACTCAAATCTCTTCCCTCTCAATTTTGTATTCTTTGTACACTTCACATTTGATCACTTCATTGTTCCTATTTATTCTTATTTTTGTTAGGCACACTATGATAATAACTCAATTATTGTTCCCAACAACCTTATTATTCTCATTTCAGAGGAACAAACGGAGGCACAAAGAGGTTAAACAACTTGTTCAATGTCAAGAACTATTAAGTTGCTGAGCCAAGCTATAAATCGGCCAGTCTGCAGCTATAAACACTGCCTCCAGGGAACTGTAACTTATTTAAGCCATACCCAACAGTGTGCATTTATTTGTTTAGTGTTTTGTTACTGATGTGACCACTGCTGTTGCAAAAAAAGGTTTCTAATACACATTTTTGTGCTTATTTCCCAATTCCAGCAGCACTGCTAGGTCAGAGGGTATGTGCACTTTAAACTCCTTTTAAGTCTCAGTTCAATGACAACCCCAACTAGCTTCTACTCCTGATTGCCCCATTTAAAACATATTTGAAACAGAAAACTAATACAAGCGTAGATGGAGAAATATCTTAGCAACAAAACATGAGTTTGCTGAACTGCATTGAAAGATAACAACACTATGAGAAGAAATAAAGAATTCAATGAGCACTACAGTCTCAGGCTACCTTAACCTATTAGCTCCTGAGAGTAATGCTATATGTTAACATAGGAGAATCTGCCTCTTATTATAGATTATATTCATATCTATATATATATAAAGCCAGTAACCGGAACACCGGAAAGACCGGAACAACTGGTCAGTATGATGCTCACTGCAGCTGGCCAACTGTCCTGATAGGGGGGCAGGGCCGGCCGACCTCCCGCAGCCCCTCCGCCACACAGCCCCTCCCCCTGCCAACCCAGCCTGATCTGCTCTCATTGGGGCAGGCCCGCCGGACCCCACCTGTGCACGAATTCATGCACCAGGCCTCTAGTATATATATAAACATATTTAAAGAAAGTACTAATTCTAATACATTTTAGAAAATTTTTCATCAAAATATCTCTCATACCAAATTACAGGTGAATTTAAAAAAATGTTGACATGACAAATAAAATATTATCAATATGAAATAATTTTGAAAGTATGAAAAGAAAATATAAAAAACCCTTTATATTTGTAAAGATATTTTAAATATTTAAATCATTTTGTTATCTTTCAATTACAGTTGATGTACAGTATATTAGTTTCAGGTGTACACCCCAGTAATTAGACATTTATATAACTTACTAAGTGATCAAGCCGATAAATCTCATACCCATCTGACACCACACGTAGTTATTAGAATATTATTGACTATATTCTCTATGCTATACTTTACATCCCCATGACTATTCTGTAATAACTAATTAGTACTTCTTAATCCTTTCACCTTTTTCACCCATCTGGTAACTGTCAAAATGTTCTCTGTATCTGAGTCTGTTTCTGTTAAGCAAGAGTGAAAACAAAGAACTATAAAGTAAATAACAGAATTGACTACATAAAAATGTACAACTTTAGTGTAGTAAAAAAGATCACAAGCAAAATGCCAATATAGGGAAAATATCTAACATAGCAAATGATTAATACCACTAAAAACAAAAATATAAATAAAGCAAATTACATGATTTGAAAGTTAATAGCCCAGGAATGGCTAATTAATATATGACATACTATTCATACTAGTGTTTATCAAGGAAATGGAAAATAAAGCAATTCAGAAATACTGTCATATCAGCAAAAATTTGTGCAGACTTACATTTTAATATTGGCAGAATGTAGGAAAAGGGCATTTTCATATACTGTTGATGGGAATGTGAAAGCATCGCTTTAACACTATTTTGGAAATACATCTGAAATTGGGGGAAACTTTTTGGAGTATACTTGATAGAAAAATTAGGTACCATCTAGGCAGAGAAACAAATAGTTTTTCTACATGGAAAACTCTGAAGCCATTTATAAAAACTAAGGAGATCTCTCTACTCTGACACAGAAAGATCACTAAAACATACTGTTCAATGAAAAAACTCAAATTGCATAATATCTATAATAATAAAAGTGTAATATGCTAATTAGACCAGACAGCCAAACGAACTTCCGATCGTCATTCCAGATATCCTTCCGGACGAAGCTGTGGCGGCGGGGGCCGAGGCAGATGCAGTTAGGGGTGATGAGGCAGGCAGGTGAGTGGTTAGGGGTGATCAGGCAGGCAGACAGAGTGGTTAGGGGCGATCAGGCAGGCAGGCGAGCAGGTAGGGGCATCAGGAAGGCAGGTGAGTAGTTAGGGCAGCCGTGGGCAAACTACGGCCTGCAGGCCAGATCCGGCCCGTTTGAAATGAATAAAACTATTGAAAAAAAAGACCGTACCCTTTTATGTAATGATGTTTACTTTGAATTTATATTAGTTCACACAAACACTCCATCCATGCTTTTGTTCCGGCCCTCCGGTCCAGTTTAAGAACACATTGTGGCCCTCGAGTCAAAAAGTTTGCCCACCCCTGAGTTAGGGGCATCAAGCAGGCAGGCAAGCAGTTAGGAGTCAGTGGTCCCAGAGTGTGAGAGGGATGTCTGAGGGGTCCTGGACTGAGAGAGAGTGCAGGCCAGGCTGAGGGCCTCCCACCCCTCCCCGACCCTGTGCACAAATTTCGTGCACTGAGCCTCTAGTACAATATAATATTAGGCTCTCATTTATATTGTAAGAAATGAAACTAGACATACAAGTATACATAAACACACAGAATAGGTACTGGAAAGTTGCACTCCAACTGTTTATGACATAGTTATACACAGCAATCAAGAAATGGGTCTGGCCAGTGTGGCTCAGTGACTGACACATGAACCAAGATGTCACTGGTTCCATTCCCCATCAGGGCACATGCCTGGGTTACGGGCTCGATCCCCAGTAGGGGGCATGCAGGAGGCAGCTGTTCAATGATGTTTCTCTTGCATCCATGTTTCTATCTCTCTATCCCTCCCCCTTCTTTTCTCTAAAAAATCAATCCTATCTAATAAAAGAGTAATATGCAAATTAACCATCACTCCGCAACAAAGATGGCAGCACCCATAGCGGCCAGGGGGGATGCTGACGGCATTGCCCCAGCAACGCGAGCCCAGTGTCTGCTCCTCGGCCACACGGAAGGAGGTGAGGGGCCTCTGGCCAGGGTCCTGGGCACGGATGGCTGGGCTCGCATCACCCCCAGTGTCTGTGTCCTGGCCTCGCGAAGGGAGGGGAGGAGCCCTGGCCTCGCAGAGGGAGGGGAGGGGCCTCTGGCCAGAGACCAGGACGAGGGACGCTGGCGTCGTTGCAGGCCGGGCTGAATGATCCCCCACCCCCGTGCATGAATTTTGTGCACTGGGCCTCTAGTTAAAATACTTTTTTTTTTTTTTAAATAAATGGCTACTTCTTGAAAAGGAGTAACAGAATAAGTTGAAGTATAATTTTCACCTTCAGTTTAAAAAACTTTCTGCACTATTTAAATTTTTCATAAGGCTGTATTAAAGTATAACTTTTGAAATTAAAAAGATATAAGGTCCATTTATATCACTGACCGAGAAAATGAAAATTACAAATGTATGTGTAACACAGTCTCACTTTCACTAAGAACAAAAATGAATACATAATTCTGTATTTAAATTTTTACTATGCACATGCATTACTTTTATATTATAGTATTTTTAAATAATGTTTTCATGCTTAAAATGGCAAGTTCCAGTTAAAAAAAAAGGCATCCTGCATAAGTGATTTTCCTGATAGTGCAAAGCAAGTGAATACTGATTACTTCCTGTATGTATTATTTTAGGACCCAGAGTTTTCCTGCCTTTAAGATTTTTTTTTAAAGTTCTGATGCGATCATTTTGTATTTCTATTTACATAATACATCCTGAAATTAGTAATTTGTACATCAGTACTGTACTGTAAAATTAATTTATTTTTGGAAAAATTGTTTTCCCCAGACCTGGGATCAGGCTAGTTCACTGGGTCCCCTCCAACAGGTAATTGGAAATTAGATATTTACTTAAGTATAGCTAGGAAGTGGCAAAACCAATAATGTGCTACCTGACCACAGCCATGTAAGCAAGGTATTTCATAGAATTTTATCATAATTCTATGTAACAATTTTACTGTAGTCTGAGAATCATTAATTCACACTCAATGTCATTTGCCTCCTAAAGCATTACCTGTTAAAAATTAGCTCTGTTAAGTTGTAATTGCAACATTTTTTTTATTTTACCAAATAAAATAAAATAATGTTCCTATTAGAATTCACAAAATATTTGCTTTAAATATAACTAGATAGATGAATGTCACATAATGGTTAGAAACACAAGTGTTGGAGCCAGACAGACTTATATATGAATTCTAGCTCTGCCCTTTTATTAGTTTTGTGACCTTGGACAAACTACAAATCCTTGAAGAGTATTCTTTCCTGATAAGTAACACAGGTGTAACACACCAAAACTGCAGGGGTTTTGTGAGGCCCAAATGAAAAATAACGTAAGTATTAAATAATCGTTATCATTTACTGAATACATAGTTTTGTTGACTATGAGCACATTGTGAGATGCTCACAATTCAAGATGCATGTGGGAACCAAGGGGAACTTTCTCCTCAGAAAATGAAGATTATATCTAATCCTGACCACACCTGCAGCAGAGGAGCATTTGTGAAGCACTGAGCATAGTGTCTGATGTGCTGAAGATGTCGTGTATTGCGATATATGGAGCTGGTGCTACTTATTGACACAACATGCAACTGATTGTATTTTTCAATATTTGTTCCAATAATTGATTCAAATCCTAACAAATCATAAAAAGCAGGCAAACTAGGTAGTTAATATTTCTTTTAAAAATCAACTGCACATTACTTTTATACGTGTGTATGGCACCCAGTGGATTTTTTCTCTATAGATCATCAGTCCTCTACATATCACTATCTTTGTGTACTTTCGCAATATTCCATATTGTTGGAACACTTCAACTGTCTTTAATTAAACTGCTTGGAAGTAGATAACTAAAACATTTTTTTTAATTCCTTCACTCAAAACACAGTTGCTTCACAAGACAGCACATAGTCTATGATTCATTCATGAGATTCACAACAGGAAATGCTAATCTATGCTTAAGAGCCAGAAAGTGGTTATTTTGTGGGATTGCGACTGGGAAAAGGCATGTGGGAGGCCTGGGTTGCTAGTATCATGCTATATGCTGTATCATGTCCTGGGTGATTACAAGGTCTATGCATCTACAAATATTCATCAGTAATTTAAAATTTATGCATTTTACTGTATGTAACATCTTGATAAAAACAAAACCGACAGCCACTTGGTCCAAAGATTTATGGCTTTCCCTCATCTAAATTCATCATCCTCTGTTTCAAATTGTACTGTACAAAATCTCTAATTTGCAATTCTAGGACCAATCCTGCCTGATTTCAACCACCTCAAAATCACCCCATAAATACATGGTGGGGCAAAAGTAGGTTTATAGTTGTGAGTATGTGGAACAGTTTATTCTTGCATTATTACTTATTAATTATCATAGGGTTTGCCATATGAACTGTAAACCACCCTCTATACTTTTCTATGTAGTTCTTCTATGTTGTTAGATGCGTTTCCATTTAAATATAAAATGACTGAAAGCAGGGACTGTGTCTACTGTCAGGTGCCTTCATCAATATAAATCATGTCTAAATCGAATTTTAAAATTAATCTTATCCTAATGATGACCATATCCTTTTACCAATCTTATCCTAATGATGACCATATCCTCGGTCTGTAGCTTCTACCACTACCTGAAACCTTTCCCCTCATTCCAATACGTTTACTGACTAGAAGCGGATTTGGTATTCCTTTAAAACAATGATTTCATTTTGTAACATGTTCAGAAACCAATGCCTACAATGCACCATTCTCAACTCCTCAGCCTGACACTAATTACCTGCCGGTGTGATCCTGAAGCTCCCTGAAGGTTTCTCCCCCGTGAACTGGCTCAACTGGTTTTTGTTCATGTTTTGTCCTTTTCTTCAGCCAGCATGTTCTTTGTTAATATCATTCTTTCTGCTTGGATTGCCTTTTCTTCTCATCAAATCCCAACCATCGGAACTGAACAGCTCAATTCACAAACTTCCCCAACAAAAGCTGAATGCAGTACACCCTATTTAGAATTATTTTGTCTTCTAAATCCTTACCTCCTAAAACATAGTAACTGTTTTTCAGCTAGCCTATAACCTCCTTAAGAGTAAGGATTATCTAACTGTTAATCAGATGCAATCCTTACGTGAGTAGTGACATAAAGTAACCAGGTATGTGACCTTGGATATCCCTAACCTTACTGTGCCACCGTTTCTTTGTCGTTTAAATATGAGTACTAATATAACCCACTTCAAAGGACTGTATTGAGAACTGAATTTCCACAAGCAAAGTGTGTGAAATAGTTCTGGGCATACAGTAAGCACAATATGAAGAGTTTGCTTTTGTTATCATCATCATCATCATCGTCATTCCAAAATTTAAAAAACCAAGAATGAACTAAATTAGAAGAATACCTAACTCAACTTGGGGAGGTAATGGAAGGAAATTTGAAAAAGCTTCTTAAAGGAGCAAACCATCAGGGGGAAAAGCCATGGAAGCAAAGGGACTGGCAGACGCAAAGCACAGAGGAGAACTAAGTAACCAGACAAAAGTCAAAATGTCTTAATGAAACAGTGGCGGTTTTCATGGAATACAGAAAAAAGAAGCTAACTACTGAGGTGTCCAAGCACTCTCCCTCCCAGGAGCACACCCTCACCTCTCCCATCCTCCTCCCGCTCCCCCCAGGCGGTGACCATCACCTTCCTCACTCCCAAGCTCCAAGGGCCCTGCCTTTACCTCTATAACTTGTTTCCTAAGTCCATTTCTTCTAGGAATTACTTCTTTTACCTCTGTATTTTTCAAATGAAAGTTCTCTTATAATTTGGAAAACCAAAACCAAAACCATCCAATTTCTGAAAAGTAGAGAACTGAGCCCAGTAACGATACTGTCCCTTTCTGGCTCTTCCTGAGCGAGAACCAGCCTTCTCTTTACTGATGCGACTATTAATAATGGCAAGATGTATTCACTATTAAAAAGACACACAGGCATTCCGTCCATGGTTCTCACACTGAACCCTTGCTAAGTGAGAGAGACTCACCTGATCCAGGAGTAATAAGAGGTCCCTCTAATTCAAGTGCCTCATCTTCAGACTGGTCATCTAGCTTTTTCTTTTTTTTCTTGGTTGGATCTCTGGGCTTTTTCAAGAGAGAAAGCTCTTCAGGGTGTCTGATATCTGTTAAGAGAAGATTATTTTACTAGAATAAGAGGAAATTTGAACACTTTACACTTGGTAAATCCATCTATTAATCCATTTCAAAATAAGAATTGGCAATTTCCTTGTATGTGTGCTTGTTTTGCCACGTATTAATGCCATGCAAAAGACTGAAATACTTTATTTAAATATTTTTCTTTATTGATTTTAGAGAGAGAGGAGAGGGACAGAGAGAGAAACATCAATTTGTTGTTCCACCCATCCATGCACTCATTGGTTGATTCCTGCATGCACCTCGACTAGGGATCGAACCCACAGTCCTGGGATATCAGGATGATGCTCCAACCAACTGAGCTACCCCGGCCAAGGCTGAAATATGACATTTAAAAATAATCTACTAAAGCATTCTTAATTCACATCTACCTAATACATGTAGTAACCTCAAAGTGGCAAGATAATGAATGATCTATGGCACAAGAAGAAAATATAAGAATTCTTACTTATATCTTTATTTTTACCTAAAACCATAAGAAATAAGCTTTATATTATACGGCAGCCCTCATTCATTCTGCATGTAAAGTAAATGTAATGAAAATACTTTCATATCATTATCAAATCTCAAATTTTTAATTGAGTCAAACTTTTCTGCCTACAGTTGGCTACAAGTTTCTGTGTTGATTCTATTAATTTATGTGGAGAATCTGATTAGAGGCAAAATAGTTAAATGAAAGTAATAAAAGGAATTAGAGACAATTCAAATAGGTATACATGGCATTATATATTATATATATATTACCATGTCCATGAACTTCAAGAATTGTTAAGTCAATTCTCCCCAAAATGAGCTAAAGACTCAATGGAATCCTATTCAAAATTTCAACTTGCTTTTTTGTACAAGTTGACTGTAAAATGTATGTGGAAATAAGAACAATCCTAGAAGAGTCAAAGCAATTTTTAAAAAGAATGAAGTTGGAGAACTTAGACTACCCGATTTCAGGACTACCTGATTTCAGGACATCCTAAAGATACAGCAATCAGGGGACAGTGCAATTGCATATAAGCATAACCAATGGACATAAGACACTGGGGGATAGGGGAGGCTAGGGGGCTGTCTAGGGCGGGGGGAAAAATGAACACATATGTAATACCCTTTGTAATAAAAAATTAAAAATAAAAAAGCTTAAGACTGTGCAATTATTGGCTAAGTGATAAGACATACAGATGAATAGAAGACAGGGCCCAGAAACTGACCCATAAGGTGGTCAGTTATTTTGAACAAAGGTGCCATAGCGATTCAAGGGGAAAGGACAATCTTTTCAACAAACAGTGCTGAACAGGAGTCATGTATATTTTTTTTAATTAGTCCTTACCTAACACAATATACATAAATTAATTCTAAGTGGATCATAGATCTAAAAAAATATATAAGTAGACAAAGATTTCTTAGATAGGACAGACACACACACACCACACAAAAAAACTGTCTTTAAAAAAAAATCTACTTTTATTGATTTCAGAGAGGAAGGGGGAGGGAGAGAGAGAGAGAGACAGAGACAGAGAGAGAGAAAGAAACATCAATGATAAGAGAGACTCATTGATTTGCTGCCTCCTGCATGCCCCCAACTGAGGACTGAGCCTGCAACCCCAGTCATGTGCCCTTGGCCGGAATCAAACCTGGGACCCTTCAGTCCATAGGCTGACGTTCTATCCACTGAGCCAAACAAGCTAGGGTCCCCCCCGCCTTTTTTTTTAAACAAAAACAACCAGGTAGCTCAGTTTGTTAGAGCATCATCTCAATATGCCCAAGTTTGTGAGTTCAATCCCTGGTCAGGGCATATACAAGAATCAACCAATGAATGTACAAATGAGTGAAGAGGCAATTCATGTTTCTCTCTCTCTTAAAAAAAACATTATATAAAAAATTTTTAAGAAGCCAAAAACAAAAACCTGCTTTTTGAAAGAGATTGAGGAAACAAAAAGGCAAGCTGTATACTGGGACAAAATATTCACAAAACGTATGTGTATACCTGACAAAGGACTTGTATCTAAAATATAAAAACAACCCATACAACTCAGACCAATGGGGTAAAGATTTAGACAAGCACTTTGCCAAAGAATACACAAGAATGGCTAAGCAACACATGCAGAGATGCCCAACATTAGTGGTCAGGAAAATACAAATTAAAACCATGAGATAGCATTATACACCCATCAGAGTAGCCAACATTATTATTATAAGACTGATCATACCCTGTGTGGGTGAGGATGTGGAGGAGGAACTCTCATACCCAGCTGGTGGGAATGTGAAATGAGAATTTTTTTTTTTAACAGTCTGGCAATTTCTTATAAATTTAAACACATACAACTTAAACATTCACTACTAGTTCTTATCTCAAGAAAATGAACAGCACATTTGTAATCACTTTATTCATAAAAGCCCAAACTGGATTAACCTAAGTGGATAAACAAAATGTTTTCTTTCATGTCAGTGGAATACTCATACAGTGGAACAAAACTCATCAAGAAAAAGAGACAAACTACTGACACATACAATAACACGAATGTATTGCCCAACCATCACACTAACTGCTAGAAGCCAAGTAGAAAAGGGTATATGCTGTATGATTCCATTCATAAAATCCCAAAAACGTGACAACAAATCCATAGTGACAGAGCACATCAGTGGTTGTCTGGCTAAAGTTTGAGGGCTGTGTCCTGATGATGGGAGTTTCTCAGATATGTCAACACTCATCAAACTGTACACTTTAAATAGGTTCAACTTATTTTATACCAGAATAAAGTTAATTATAAAAATAAAGAATGTAAAGATAGGGAGAGCTAAGGAAAAAAAATGGCAGAAGGGAGAAGCACTGGGTCTACAGAGTATAATGTTTGACAGCACTACATTGTGTCAGGGCACGAATAGAGTTGAAACCAATACAAATCACTACAGGCTGTAATGCTACGGGTGGCAAGGTTACTAGATCCAATTTTACATGTGGCAGTTTGTACCTTCGGAGGCCCGCAATATCCACCAGATTCAACCCGGTATTATAAATTCAGGAAGCTTTTTGTTTGTAGGGAACCTGAAACTTAGATGCACATACTGCTGCAGGGCTGATGAGGCACAATTTGAGTTAGAAGCACCAAACCGAACTACTTGGATTCAAATCTCAGCTCCACTATTTGTTAGCTGCGTGACTTTGGCAAGCTACTCAACCTGTCAGAGTCTCAGTTTCCTCATCTGTAAAATGAGAATAATCGCACCCCTCAGGCAGTTGCTGTGAAAATTAAATGAATCATTCGGATAACAGTCCTTGAACAGGGCAGGCATATAACAAGTATTTTGTAAGTTTTAGGTGTTAATGTTTTTCTCTAACTTTAAAAATTATACAATCATTTACAAATTACAAAAGGCATAAATAATCAAGTCCTTTAAAACATGTTCTTGAAAAATGGAACATGACTATGTAAATTAGTGATCATTTTAATAGATGTAAAAAATTCTGTGATCATAATTTAACCATTCTTCTAACACTTAGTCCATTATAAATAATGGTTATATAAACATCTGTCTATGTACATATTTTCCCACATTTTCTTCCTTTAGGAATTCATTGAAGTAGAATTACTGGATCAAAAGTTATAATAATTTTAAGGCAAAAGTGTACAAAAGATGGGCATGTGTTATTTTTAAAAGCTTGCTTATTTGAAAAACTATGTTTATCTCCTTGTTTTAATTTACATTTCTTTAATTAGTAATGATGTTACACATTTCCTAAAAGGTTTTTAGCCATTTCCTCCCTTTGCTCATTTTTCTACTAGATTTCTATAAATCAAAGTTAACTTGCTGTAAAAATTAACATATGGGCAAACACAACTTTGGACTTTTAAAAAATATATATCCACCTTATCCCAAGTTTTAAAAAGACATCCAAATAAATATATTAACTATGTAGGTTTTTTCTCTGTTGGTTGTCTGAATTCTACCATTAGGAAAACTCTAATACACATTAGGTTTTTGTTTTGTTCTGTATGTTACAGGGTATTTTTCTGGGGAATTTTTTTCTGAAACATCAGAATAAAATTACCAGAAAAACCATCCTAAACAGAGAGGTTACCCAGACAGTAGGTGAACATAATTGCTTTTTTAAAAATATATATTTTTTTATTGATTTCAGAGAGGAAGGGAGAGGAAGAGAGATAGAAACATCAATGATGAGAGTGAATCATTGATTGGCTGCCTCCTGCACACCCCCTACTGGGGATCAAGCCTGCAACCCGGGCATGTGCTCTTGACTGGAACTGAACCCTGGAACCCTTCAGTCCGCAGGCCGACGCTCTCCCGACTGAGCCAAACTGGGCTAACTGCTTTTTAATTATTAATAAATTTGGGTAAGTACATCCTAAGTATTAAACAGTAGAAATCATGTTAAAAATGAATGTTCCTTAAATTCTACCACTTTCTCAGAAGCTTCTAGGTGTATTTCTTTTTTTTTTAAAGTTTAAAAATAGGGCAGCATTTCTTTATGTAACATTACACAATAAAAAATCAAGGATTTTCTTAAATATTATATATTCAAAGTATAAAGAAGTTAACCCATTTACCCTCAAATATAATTTTGGGGGTTTGATGCATCAACACTGATAGTTATGATTATGTAGATTCAGAAACTCATAAATATTTCAGGTACACCTTTTAAGCCATATTTTCTAATTAGTAAAATCAAATCATCATTTCCTGGACTACTTCAAAAAGAAACAAGATTTAACATTCTAAGAGACCTAATGGTTTATGAGTTGCACTCTATTGTGCCCACACTAAATAATTCTCAGTGTACCCACAGTTTTAAATGCCACCACCACCCATGTTGGGAGAATCCCCTGCAGAGGGGTGACAAACGAAACCCCACTCCTAATCCAGTTGTAGTGCCCCCTCATGAAGATGTATGAATGAACTGTCAATGATTGACAGTCATTTGAGAAAGGCCTCTGTGGCAAGAATTCTAGAGATAAGCCCTTAAAATCCCAGTCCCTGGGTATTCAATTATACACTGACTGAGGAACTGCTGGGAAGAGACTTTGCAAATGAAATTAAAGTTATTAATCAACTGATTTCAGGGAGAATATCCTAGCTTGTCTAGGTAAGTCTAATGAAATCACACGAGGCCTTCCAAACAGAAAAGGAAGCAGAGGAGAGACAAGACAGAAGGAAAGGTCAGATTCCACGCATAAGAACTGGACTTGCTGTTGCTGGCTTTGAAGATGGACGAAGGGGGCCACAAGCCCACGAACTCAGGAGGCCTCTAGGAGCAAGAATGACCTCTGGCAGACAAACCAGGGGGAACTTCAGTCCTACAACCACATGGAACCAAATTCTTCCATATAGAATTCTGTCTCAGAACCTTCAGGAACGAACATAGTCCCACTGACATCTTATAAAACTCTAAGTGTAGAATTCGGCTCAGTCTTGCTGTGCCAGAACTTTTAACCTACAGAAATGGTGAGATAATACATTTGTGTTTTTAGGCTGCTAAGTTTATGGAAAATCACAGAGATTCTAACATAAAAGATACCAAATGAAAAGAAAAACAAGTTGAGCAAAAGAATAAAACAAAAAACGCTTAATTACAATTCTCAGAAAGATAAGACAATGACATCTATGAGAGGCATATAGGATGTTATAAAGAACAGCTGGAGCTTTAAAATGAGACCTTGGATATTAACAAGGGGAGAAAGGGTTCTTTCCTGTTTTATTATTTATTTACTATTTTGTTGAAGCTTAATTTATATAAAGTCAACAAATCTGAAATGTATTCATGGGTACCTGGTAAAAAACATCTAGATAAAAATATACACCAATGAAAATTAAAATTTGATATTCACTATAAAAAAATCCAAAATAAGAGATATAAAGTCATGTAAGAGGATCAATCTAAGAACCAAGTCTAAGTACTAGTAACAGAAAGAACAGAGGAAACAAAGGAGGAACTAGGGTACATTACTATGAAATTTCAAAATTGCAGGAAAAAGAAAAGATCCTGTAAGTTTCCAAGGAGAAAAAGCAGCCTACAAAGAAAGGATAAAAATAAAATTTAAGAGCTCTACCAGGACTACCAATAGCTACACCGGATGCTAAAACACAACTGAAAATGACTTCCCAAATCTGAGGGAAAATAATTTTCAACCCAACAATTCTATCCAAGAGCAAAATAAAGACATTTTCAAGTATATCATCTCAAAAATTCACCTCTTCCTTAGTGCGCTAATGGAGGATATAGTCCACCACAAGATAAGACATTTTCCTTGGACAAAGGTGAAGGGAAGTCCTGGGGCTATGACTGTGCACCTTAGCCTAGAAAACACCCACCCCAGATTACTGGAGCAGAATGACAGAGGGCTTCAGAATAACTCTAGGGAAAAAGGCGGGGTGGGGGGTTATTATCGGATAATGTATTTGATCATGAAAATTCTAGAGAATGTAGAGTGTGAAGCATCAACTCCACCTGTGAAGAATGTGAAGCATCAACAAGATACTGGTTGACAACTAAGCAAATGATAAACAAAACCGGCGTAAGACAGGAAAAGGAAAAGTATCTGGAGCTCGGTTTTGAACATGTTCAATTTGAAATTTCTGTAAAAGAAATGGTTTTGTTATTATAAATAATGCTTCACTGAGCAAATGATGGCTTTCAAAAAGGTATATGGCTAGAACCCAGTGTGGCTCAATGGCTGAACTTTAACCCATGCACCAAGAGGCCACCAGTTCAATTCCCAGTCAGGGCACATGCTGGATTGCAGGCTTGACCCCAGTAGGGGACATGCAGGAGGCAGCCAATCAATGTTTCTTTCTCCCTTTCTCTCTCTCTAAAATCAAAAACAAGGTTTATGGCTTGAAAAATATCAAAGATGTAAGTTTCAGATGCACAACTTTATATAATGTCTGTATACTCCATTGTGTATTCACCGCCCAAAGTCTAGTCACCATATATTTGACCACCTTTACCCTCTTTACCCTCCCCTACCCCCTTCGCCTCTAGTAACCACCATTCTGTTGTATCTGTGAGTTTACACAGGCACGTTTTTATGTGTTCAAAAATTTAGAATCAATTGAGTAAATACTTAAGAACACAACTGCTAAATCATATGGTAAGACTACGTTTAGCTTTGTAAGAAACTGCCAACTATCACATAATTTTTCAAAAAACGGTTTTAGAACAACTGGATATCCACGTGCAGAAAAATGAACCTAGATTCAGACCTTCTTCACAAAAATTGACTCAAAAAGTATTACAGCCTAAATGTAAAATGCAAACTATAATACTCCTAGAAGATAACCTGAGAAAAAAATCTAGATCAGCGGTCGCCAATCGATGGTCCATGGACCACTGGTGGTCCGTGAGGTCTGGAAGGCTGGCGACCGCTGATCTAGATGACCTTGGGGTTGGTGATGCCTTTTTAGATACAACAAAAGCATAATTTAAAAAAAGAGTAACTGATAAGCTGGAGTTCATTAAAATTAATTTCTGCTCTCTGAAAGAAACTGTCAAAGGTTATGGAAAGACAAGCCACAGACTGGGAGAATATATATGCATAAGACTTATCTGATAAAGGACTGTTATCCAAAATATATAAAGAACTTTTTTTTTTAAATATATTTTATTGATTTTTTACAGAGAAGAAGGGCGAGGGACAGAGAGTCAGAAACATCGATGAGAGAGAAACATCGATCGGCTGCCTTCTGCACGCCCCGCAGTGGGGATGTGCCCGCAACCAAGGTACATGCCCTTGACCGGAATCGAACCTGGGACCCTTGAGCCCACAGGCCGACGCTCTATCCACTGAGCCAAACCGGTTCGGCTATAAAGAACTTTTAAAATGCAACAATTAGACAATAAACAACCCAATTAAAAAATAGGCCAAAGTCCTTAACAGACACCTCACCAAAGAAGATGTAGATGGCAAAGGAGCCCATTAAAAGATGCTCCACATCACATCATCAGGAAAATGCAAATTAAAACAACGAGAGACCATCCCACATCTATTAGAATGGCCACAAATCAGGACACTGACAACACCAAAAGCTGGTGACATTTAGAGCAACAGAAACTCGCATTCATTGCCGGTGTAAATGCAAAAGGGTACAGCTACTCTGGAAGACAGTTTGGCAAAACACATTCTTACCATCTGATCCAACAATCACATTCCATAGTACTGACCCAAAGGAGTTGAAAATATTATGTCCACACAAAATCCTACACATGCAAAGTTTATAGCAGCTGTATTTACAATTGTATAACTTTTAAACAACCAAGATGTCCTTCTATAGGAGAATGTATAAACTTTGGTACATCCAGACAATAGAATATATATATTTTAAAGCTAGTCATTTCTTTATATATATATATATTTTAGATTTTTAGAGAGAGAGAGAGGAAGGGAGAAGGAGAGAGAAACATGGGATATGAGAGAGAAATATTTGATCAGTGGGCTCCTGCACTCTCCCCCTGGGATAGAGCCCAAAATCCAGGCACGTGCCCTGACCAGGTATCGAAACTCTTGGTACAGAGGACGTTGCTCAACCAACTAAGCCACAGTGGTCAGGGCTGGAATATTTTTTAGTGCTAAAAAGAAATGAGCTATCAAGCCATGAAAAGACATGAATAAAATTTAAATGCATATTACTAAGTGAAAGAAACCAATGTGAAAAAGCTACATACTGTATGATTCCAACTTTAGGACATTTTGGAAAAGGTGAAACTATGGAGAAGTGAAGAAATTAGTGGTTGTCAAGGGCTGGGGAAGGAAGGGAAGAATAGAACACAAGATTTTGAGGGCAGTGCAACTACTCTGTATGATACAGTAATGATGGATACATGTCATTATACATTTATCCAAACCCACAGACTGTACAACCCCAAGGAAATCTAATGTAAGCCACTGATTCTGGATAATAATGATGTGTCAATGTAGGCTTCTCTGTTGCAACAAATGTACTTCTCTGGTGGAGAATGTTGACAGGGGAATAGGGGGTAAATGGAAACTCTGTACTTTCTCCTCAATTTTGCTGTGAACCTAAAGCTACTCTAAAAATCAAGTTTATATCATTTGTCTATTTTTAAAAAATTAATAAACAGGTAATTTAAAATAGAAGAAACTTAGATTAGATGGCCAATAAAGATACAAAAACATACTTAACTTTATAAACTAAAATGAAATTGTGTATTTTTTTCACTCAGAGAAGCAAATACTAAAAACTGACAACATTCAAATGTTAGTCATGATTTGGAACAAGGGGTTTTCATACATTGTGGGTTGGAATGTAAACAGGTAGAACCTCTTGGGAGAGCAATTTGACAGTCTTCTGAAATGAATTATGTGTACACTTAAAACAATTCTACTTTTTACTTGAACATGCAAGAGAAATTCCTGCACACATGTTCAAAACAGTGTTAAGAAAATACCCACACAGCAATGGAAGTAACTAACATATATTATTTCGGGGTATATATTTACACATAGATGTAAATACGTGTGTGTGTGTGTGTGTGTGTTTATGTAGTTTTAAAAGTGCTGAGAGGATACACATTACATTTATGATAGTAGTTGCTTTTGAAGGGAAATTAAGAGAATGTAACTCAAAACTTTACCTATATTATTTTGACATAAGAGTTTGGCAAAATGGCCCTCGCTGGTTTGGCTCAGTGGATAGAGTGTTGGCCTGCAGATTGAAAGGTCCCAGGCTGGATTCTGGTCAAGGGCACATGCCCGGGTTGTGGGCTTGGTCCCCAGTACGGGGCGTGTAGGAGGCAGCCGATCAATGGTTCTCTGTCATCATTGATGTTTCTATCTCTCTCTCCCTCTCCCTTCCTCTCTGAAATCAATTAAAAAAAAAGTTTGGCAAAATGATATAAACTATTAATTCTAGATAAGTAATTCTAGAAGTAGGTAAGTGTTACACAATGACCTGTACTTTTCTGTTATTTTAATTTTTCTTAAAAATTTCATTAACATAAAAACCATTATAATTTCAGAGTCATTAGATCAAAATAGTAATGTCAACCTACCTGTATCTCTCCCTAAGCCAGCGATTTTCAACCTTTTTCATCTCACAGCACCCATAAACTAATTACTAAAACTTTGCAGCACACCAAGAAAATATGGGTATAATTTTGAGTAATTCACACCAGGCAGCTATGGTTGTTTTGTTGTTGTCATTTTTTTATTTGACAATTAAGGGAAAAGAAGTCAGTGCCCCTGACTAAACAGTTAGGTATTGTACGTTTTAAAAATTCTTGTGGCCCACTGTTTGAAAATTGCTACTTTAATCTATAGCACAATAGTTACAAACTAGTGATAAAGATGACAGTTCACATTTTCACTGATGGCTGGATTCTTTTAGTCACATGACAGAACTGGGTCAGCCAAAATTAATCCACATCTCATGTCAGAAAGCATAAATAGAATTACTACAAGAGTATTCAAATTGTAGGCTGGTTAAGGAAGACAACACTCATAGCCATTTCCTTCGGAGCTTTGTCAGGCCCTTAATGCGGAAGTGACATAATCTGCCTGAATCGCTAAAATCAAATAGCGACTTACGTGAAGGAAACACTGCGAAAGCTACATCCCTCTGAAAATACCGGTTTCCTTCCCTGTCCTCTTCTCTTTCCCATAAAAATACGTCATCAGAATGTATTACATAATAAATATCTGATATACTTCTAGAAAGGAAAGAATCTACACATTTCTTTATCTTAAATATAAAAACTTTAAAGAATAAAGTAAAACTTTCATAAATATACATACATAGAGAGCTCACCCCAGCTCCTGCTCCTTGAGATAAGCTAAGTGTCAGTCATCAGTCATATCATACATGCATCACACAACTCATACTTTCATGGAAGAATGTATCGAATACTTACTGAAAGTCTTACAGATGTCAGAAACAGCTTTGAAGACTCTATCAGAAAAATTCACTTTCACTTTCACATACTTCATGTTGGGAAGTTGCAGTCGGAGCAGTTTGTGCTGGGGAGTGAACTGGAGCTTAGCATCCGCCTGAATGCCATACTTATCCAAGGTCCAATGTGTCTTAAGAAGCCAAGTTCTCTTCTTTTCCCACCAGAGAGCATGGTCAGACCAATCTTTTTTTACATCTATATAAAAAAAAAAAGTACAAACAAAATACTTAAAAAATCACCAAGATTACCTTGAGAGAAATTTAAAAGCAGAAAACTAAATAATTGGGTATTTAATACAAACAATTAAATACTAAGTTCCTGTTATGGGATAGGTACAAAAGAAATACTACCAGCTGAAAAACACAAGCTCTGCCCAGGAAAGCCAGGTAGCCGAGGCAGAAGACCCTGGGCCACTAATAATGCCTAAGTGAGGTACAACAGGGGACTCCTGGGTGACAGAGTCAATACTCCCTCATCATTCAGGGAACAGAGAGAACCCTGGGGCAGGAATCTAAAGAATAAATAATCAAGTGGAGTTGGTGGGTTCTGAGCCTAGCCTTGAAGAATGGACAATATTCTGATGATAAAGTAGGTGAGAAGGCTGAAGTAGTGAAGCTGCAGCAGTGTGTTGAGGTGGGTAAGGAGCGGTGAAAAGTAAGATAGGGAACCAGAGTGAGCCAACACCAACAGCCTAGGGGAAGAAGAGCATGGGGGGAAAAACCACCCACAAGTAACAGGACAATCGAAGAGAAAGAGAAAAAACAAACAAAAACCTACATGATGTCCCAAATATATTCCAAGAAAAGTAATCTATAAAGTCATGCTAACTTTTCCTCCAATGTATTTTGGTACAAGTGTAACAGAAAATGTTAGTATTTGTTAAACTATTTAACAGCCCTATGCAATTAAATAAAACCAAATAAAGAATATAATTTACGTAAGATTTGGCTACCCCAAATAAGGCAACTGTTAACAGTAAACCAGCAAAATACACATAAAATCTAAATGCAACTCCAACTAGTTTTTTTTTTCTTTCTTAACTGATTTTTAGAGCAAGGGGAAGGGGGGAGGGGGGAGAGAAAGATGGATGAGAGCAAAACACGAATTGGCTGTGTCCTGCACATGTACCAAACAGGAATGAAACTTATGACCTAGTGGTGCACCAGCTGATGCCCAAATCAACTGAGCCACATGTGGCCAGGGCCAGCTAGTTTTTAAAGGAGCAATAAAAGTGAAAACTTTTGGACATGTTAAACTATGAACCAAAAACAGAGAAAATGATACTTAAAAAAACACACACACACAAGAAAACCCAGTCAAACAAAGCCTTCCAGGGGAAGGAAAAAAAAAAACACCCTGGAAAATAACATACTTGCATATGAAAAACGAAAACCTACACTTCCTGGGTTGGGGGTTGCTCTCAGGACCATTAAATTCCCGGTACTTCCTGGCTGCCATGCAAGGGACTGACCACCCACACTCAGGCAGAGCCAACTCAGAGACCTCAGGACCTGTCCACCACAGCAGTCAGTGAACTGTGGCGGGGGCGGAGCCTCAACAGCATTTGTACAAGCTTGAAAGAAATGCTTATTCAAACAGACAAAAATGTGCTGTTTTACAATGGTATCGGGACAGAAGGCAATTCTGTAAAGACATACTAAACTGCAGTCTCAAATGTGGCCCAGCAGTACGGTGCTGAAACACAGAGACGAAGACACGGCATCAACAATGTGGAGTGTTAAAAGGAATTTTAACAGTAGGTCAAGAATTGGACTTTTCAAGTCAAAACTATGTAGGGATGGGTTTTGGATGGCCCACCAGCTAAGAACCTTTTTTTAGACTCTGATATGATTTGAGGATGACTTGGGCTCCCAGATCCAATTCCCCGGTGGGGGGAGAAAGGTGTTCCTACACAAGCAAACGATTCACAGACACCAGAAGGGTTTTCAAGAATTCGACTCAATTCTGAGGCTATCTACCAGGAGACAGCATCAGGTTCCACGGGTTAAGAGTTCAATCCTACCAGACTTGCCCCACCACACATACTTCAGGAGCTGGATGCAAGCCCAGATTATGTACTTCTGACTGACTGGCTGCAGAAGAGAGGTACCAGCAACCTCCTCCAACTCAAAATGCTAATTAAGTCCAGGTTGTCACCTGTTCTTCTGAACGACTGACTATAAACCAGAAGTTCCCATGACCCTCTCCCTTGGGTTTGATTAATTTCTTAGAATGGCTTACAGTACTCAGTGAAAACACATTACTTACTAGATCACTGGCTCACTGTGTAACTAGGAACAGCTAGATGGAAAGATGCATAGGGCAAGGAATGTGGGAAGGGGCGCAGAGCTCCCATACCATCTCCAGGCTGCCACTCTCCCTGCAGCTCCACGTGTTCACCAAACCAGAAGCTTTCCCAACCCCATGCTTGTGGATTTTTATGGAGGCTTCATTATGTAGTCACAATTGATTAAAATCGTTGCCCACTGGCGCCTGATTCAACCTCCAGCCCCTCTAACCTCCAGGAATCAAACTGATCTCCTGGCCAGCGAGGCTCAATGGTTGAGCATCAACCTATGAACCAGAGGTCACAGTTTGATTCCTGGTCGGGCACATGCCAGCGATGCAGGCTCGAAATTTCCTAAGTTATATAATTATATAAATATCTAATCATTATGCTGTATACCTAAAACTAATATAATATTGTATGTCAACTATAATTGGGAAAAAGAAAGAAAAAAAATTCCAATCCTCTGATTATATGGTTGGGTCTCCTGGCAACCAGTCCCCATCCTTAGGTGCTTTCCAAAAGTCAATTAATTAACAAAACAAAACACACCTCCCAACACTTGGGAAATTCCAAGAGCCCCAGGAGCTGAGAGCCAGCAATTATGGAAGACCAAATGGATATGAGAAATATATTTTGGCCATCTAAATGATGAAGTATATATTTCTTATACATCACAATGTCACAGGGGGTAAAAAGATAACATTGTTCATATAATTTTTATATAAAATTCAAATGTCCGTGTTCACAGTTGTATGGAACACGGGCACACTCATGTGTTTCACAGCATCTACAACTGTTCCGCACTACAGCAGCAGGTCAGAGTAATTGTGACAGAGACCTTAGTACCCACAAAGCCCCAAATATTCACTTTCTGGAGTTTTACAGAAAAACTCTGTGGGGCCCCTGATGTAATAAAATCTCGACTTTCCATCAATTAAGCTTCAAACTCTGACCTGAGAAACAGATACTTCCCCCGATGCCATCTTCCCTTTAAAGTCCAACCATCCTGGTGTTTTCACACCAACGGAGCAGCTAGTAGCTGCATACAGCAAGAATAATGAGACAAGAACGGGCATACGATCCAAAGATGTACTAGACACGCTATGAGTAGTGTACCCACAGACGGAAAGAGGGTCTCTCCCTGACTGGCAGCACTGGCAAGATCAGTCTTTTTTTACCCCAGAAAGTAGTGGATAAATAACAATATAGGAAAGAAAAATCACACCAAACAAAAGCAGAAACAGGACACCAGAAAAGATCGGAAGTGTCAATGGTGTACATGCCAAGAGACCAAAACGGGGAAAATCAGGCATTTACAGTCCTGGAAGATGGAATAGTTAGACTGTGACAGATGTTCCAATAGTAGAATTTTCAGTAGCATTCCTCGAAGATTCAAAATGCCAGCAACCTACACAGCATTTATTATAGGGCGATGACCACTACAGAATAACAACAGTGTCTATAAAATACTCATTAATTCAACAGCTATCTACTGAACAGGTACCAGAGAGTGCCAGAGAATGATGAGAACAAGCTCCATCATCTCTGAGGAACGCCGAGGGGGCTAGGGTAGAGGAGGGAAAGAACAGAGGAGATGGCGTCAGAGCAAGGTCGGAGTCGTTTAGATTTTATTACGAGGGCAAGAGAAGCCACTAGAGTGGTGGTTTTCAGCCTATTTTGCATAAGCATTATCTGAGCAACTTTTCAAATATATGAATGCCTGGACCCAGCCCAAACTACTTTGGTTTTAAGGAAGGGAATGATTTACGTTTCATCAGCACTGATAATTTTGAAGAACTGCCGGGGCAGGGGTGTGCATGAGTGGAAATGAAACCGTGTGAAAAGTTAAGGTGGGAGTGGAAATGATGAAAGTTTGAATTACCATGCTTGAGCAGTAAGGAAATAGAACTAGGAAGAGACAACTTTTCCTGAGCATTTTGTTACAGTGGGGAGAATAATGATGGTGGAGGGGCAGGCAGGGGGTGGCAAGACCAAGCAGTATTTTTAATTTTCTTTTTAAGAAGGGAAAGCTAGATTACTTAAACAGACTGGGATGATCCTGTTAAGCTTAAACATATTTACAATTATTATTATTCTTTAATTTGACTAACCCTTAGCTGAGGGTCAGTGTGTCACAATGTCACCTCAAAACTTTTTAGAGACTTGACTGGGCTCTCTTAAATATGCAAGACAATGTTTTCACACCTTCTAGAAAATTCTTTCTTTGGTGCTAGCTTTGTATTATCCTATATATCTTATTTTGAAGCTAATAGTATCTCCACATCAAGTCCCACAAATGGCTCCACTCAGGATATCACAAGAATATATCTTTTCTACTCAGAGGTAGCAAAAACAAGTTTAAACTGACCAAAATCCTGAGAAAAATGATATTATACCAACTGAGAACTATTCACCTAAGTGCACAACAAAAATACTTAACTGCACAAATTGTGTGTGTGTAAAGCAATATATGTCAGTGCAATAGCCGTTGAAAGTACTTAGGGCTACTAATGAGTTAAACAATAGTTTATTTTTCTTGTGTGGTATTGGGATTTATAAAGGAATAATTATTGACATCCCTGAATTTGCATACTCTAAAACGTTGAAATTACTTTTCATACATGTTAACCATTTGTACACCATAAGCGTCTATAGACACAAGCAGTGGACCTTTTTTCATTAAATTCAAAATATCGTGGCAGTTAACTGGTTAAAACTCCCCTCCCCATCACAATGTGGGTCCCGAACCATATTCAAAATAAACAAACATTTCTGCGTTTTCGGGATGGCAGCTTTGGTTTCAAACATAACATTAAACAACTGAATGGGAGACACAGACACACACACACACACACAACATCAGCCAGACACTTGCCATGGTAGGAGTTAGCAAACATCACCAAGGTAGGCTTGTTTCCATCAGCGTTATGAAAGCATTCAAGGGTAGATCATGCTCAGCAACATATTCTAATAGTCAATTTTTCCAATATTATGATTTTCAGTTAGCTCCAGGTACCATGTAACTTTCCTTTATTTGGCATATTGTGATTTTAAATTATTGTTTCTAGATTTTTCAGAAGCAACCTACCATAACTACAAACATTTTCAGGAAGAAAAACTGAAGGGAAAAATGTTGTACTGTTATGAAGTTCTTGTTTATTTTCCTTTGTGAGGGGAGGAAAAAATGGGATTTCATTATTTATTTATAAATTCAGCCTGTTTAGTAATTTCAGAAGTCAAGAATTACTTAGATTATGGTGTAACAGAGAAGACAAATGTCTTCTATAATAACTTTTGGTAAAACATGCTAATTTTTCAAAAACATTTTGCCAGGATTCTGGAAATAATTATTCCTGTGTTCCTCCCCTACTTAATAGGGCCAATCATGCTGTGCTCTCTTCCACATAAAATAGTATCTGACAGGCACTCAAATTCATATAATTAAAATTGCAAATGGCTAAACATTAACTGAATTAATAAAAATCTCCTCCCTCAACTGTGATAAAATGCTCCTCAAATTCAAGAAGTGGTTGTATATTTATTCCACAAAGACATTGTTTGTGTTTTAAGGAACAGAAGGCATAGGATTCATCGTCGGGGGCTGAGCACACAAATATTGGTTGTATACTGGTTACTACAGAATAGCTTTTGGTGTCAAAGTGTTCATCTGCTCCACGAGTCACAATAGAAAACAACTATTTCAAAATTTTTCCTGCTATAGAGAAAATATTATATGCCCCTCTTTATACAATGGCAGCTAGCTTGCACTACAGAAAACAGGAGCAGGACAAAAGGAGATACAACAGCAATTTTCAGCCGGTGTGCAGCAGCACACTGGTGTGCTGCAAGAATTTTTTAAACATGCAATACCTGACTGTTTAGTCAAGGGCACTAACCTCTTTTCCCTTAGATTGTCAAATAAAAATGACAACAGGCACACAACAATTGAGCCATCCGGTGTGAATGAATCAAAAGTATACGCTGGGATTTTTTGGTCAGACCAGCAATATATATATATATATTATTTTTTTGGTGTGCTGCAGAATTTTAGTAATTAGTATATGTGTGCCATGAGATGAAAAGGTTGAAAATCACTGAGATACACAATTTTTAAAAAAATGTATTTGTATTGATTTCAGAGAGAAAGGGAGAGGGAGAGAGATAGAAACATTAATGAGAATCATTAATCAGCTGCCTCCTCCACGCCCCCAGTGATCGGGCCCACAACCTGGACATGAGACCTTGACTGGGAATCAAACTATGACCTCCTGCTTCATAGGTCAATGTTCAACCACTGAGCTACACCAGCTGGGCTGAAATACACTACTGATAACACCATATTTAACCTTTTCCTACTAGAGCTACAGCAATTACTACTTGATATAGCCTTCTAAAATGCAACTTTTTGCTCTTATTTAAACAAAAACTTTTGTTTAAAAAGTCAAGAAACTGATAAATAGAAAATTAACAAAATAACTTGTTTTTCTTAAGTACCCACATTTTTTTTTGTGTGCCCTTGACCAGAATCGAACCTGGGACCTTTCAGTCCACAGGCCGATGCTCTATCCACTGAGCCAAGCCGGTGAGGGCAGTACCCACATTTTAAAAGTAAGTAACTCATTAGTAACAGTTTGGAATGAAGAGAAGACAAGATACTAATTTTAGTGGCTGCTAGTTCTAGTGGCATATTTAATTAAGAATTTTAACCAAGAAGGAAATGTAAAATTTTTTGTATTCTCTTAACGTCCACAGACCAGAAGCAACGCTTATATTATGTTAGATAATCTTTGGTAAGCAAACATTTCACTTTAAATCTTAAGTATGGAAAAAAGCTTTCTGGGCACATGTCTTATTTTTGGTCAATAGACACTTTTTAACTTTGCTAACATTGTTGACACTTCCTGCTGTTTCCCTTTGTTTACAATCCTCTTGAACCACAAATTAGGTAATATAACTATTACCATATTCAAGAGTCCTTTGCCCGTCTTTACTGATGGTAAAGAGCACGCCAATCCTGGAGCATGAGTAACAAAACTAAGCAGGCTGGTCTGAGACGACTGCCAACTGAGTCATGCAAGCTGACCAGACCATACATCATGGGCCAGTGTCCTCCTAACTGCCCAAATAAGACTTTCAAACTCCACCGCACGCCCCCCACACACACACACACCATTTACTCTACCACCTAGTCACTCACCTACCAAACTTAGAAGATTTTTTCTCCTTCGTTTCACAACCAGGCAGATTGAAACAATTACTATAAATTTATAGTCAACAGGGTCCAAGACATCAGTGGGCAACCCCACTCCGTTCCTCTATCCACCACTGTACGTGAAACTTCACAACCCTCCTCTAACTCCTGAGGATCCTCCTTCTCAGTAGACAACCATGGATTCTACCTCAGAGGATACAGGCGCCATCAGACCGGAACTATTTCACCTACATGCCAACCAGGTCTACAAACCTCCTTCCACTGGTACGCGTGGGTCACCTGCCTTCGTGTTATGATGAAGGAAGCCTCTCTCTTCCTACTTATCTGAAGGCTTCCTGCCACCTGCTCTGCTGCCTTCCCGCCTTCTAGGAACCATGCACTTCTCTCCTTACACTGGCTCCCTAGCTACCTCAACCATTCCCATGGCTTTAAATGGCATGTTGCCCTCATCACCTTTTCTCCAGCCCCACCTTCTGCTTAGAGCACCAGCTTGTACAACCTCCTGTCTATCCCACATCTCCCTCTGGATGTCTCACAGGCCTCTCAAACTTAGTATCTCCAAACTAAACCCAATTTTCTCCTATCCCTACGGTTACAAAATAGCACTCAACAACCCATTTGCTCCAGTGAGAAATCTAGAAGTAATGGATTCTATTTATCAGCAAGCCCTTCCAGTTCCACTTCCAATAATCTCCACTGCACCACCCTATTTCAAGCCATCATCTCTTCCAATGACCACAGCAGCGGTCTCCTAACGGGGCTCCTTGATCCCACCCAGTCCTTTCCACACAATAGCCAAGATCTATTCAACACTTGCTTGTCATTCCCCGGCTGAAAGTCCTTCCACAGCTTCCAGCAGAACTTAGAATAAAATCCAAATGCCTATTCATCGTCTACAAAGCCCCAGACAATAGCCCGTCTACTCCTCCAAACTTACCCTGTGCTACTCCTTCTCTGCTTCAGCCACACTTGCCCCCTTCATATTCCAAGAACTAAGAAGCAAGCTCTGTCCTGCCTCCATAGCTTTGAACATGCTATTCCACTTCGGAATGTCTAATTTTCTCTCATCTCTCAAATTTCAGTTTAAATTCCATGTTCTCAGAGAAGCCTTCCTCTTAAACACCCTAGCAATGAGCCTTCATATGTCCCTCATTATTCTCTATTTCGGTACACTGTGATATCACTTACTCAAATTTGTATTCATTTTGTTAGTTCATAGGAGGGGGAGGTGTCTTCTGTACTAGATTATAAATTCTGAGAAGATACGGACAGTGTCTATTTCTATCACCCTTATACAGGACAGGGCAAATGTAGGTTTACAGTTGTATGTGTGGAAAATATAACAATTGATAAATAATACAAGAATAAACTCTGTGTTTTGCCCCACCCTATAATTCTAGCACCTAGCTAGCCCAGTGCCTGGCACACAACAGTTGATAAATGAATGAATCCTCATACTGCAAATGTTAAAAGTGTTCCATTACTCTAAGGAAACATTAATCCCAACAAGGAAATTATTCTTAAACCATCAAGAAATAGATAAGATTTGTTAATTGTATGTTTAAAAATCCATTTTATCTTAACTTCAGAATTAAAACACGCTTCCATGTAACTAGACATGTGGCAGAGATTCCCCTAGACATGGGGAATCACACTGAACTGACTGCCTCTGCTTTCTCCTTTCTAAAAAGGATGGATTCCTATTGTGCAAAATGATTATGTTCCAAACATTCCTTTGTTAGAATCTTAGAATTCTGATTCACCACAGAGAAACATTATGAACAGTAGGTTCCAAATCAGACTGTTACCCAATCTAAAATCACCCGGAGTACCACCAGCAGTATCACACTACACTGATCACAGGCGTCTGCGGCTGGTGCTTGGTGAGAACTACTAGCAGTGGCACCGGCAGCGTGTGGACTGGAGGGGAAGAGAGCAGATGCTGCTGGAAAACTGAGAGAGACGAGGACTTCTGCTATCGTAAGGCAACCGGCTACTTGCCGTCCTCCTTCCACAAACGCCAAGAATTAACCGGCCTCCTTCCTCTTCCCCAGGGGCACGCTGTTGTCTCAGGCCAAGGTTTCTTTCCTTTGCCGAGCTACTGACAACAGCAAAGTTTCAGTTTCTGTCTCCCTCTTCAATTCCTGAAACAAATCTTCTAATGTTTCTAATGAGATATTATTGGCAATAATGTGTAACAAGTAAAATGAATGCTTAAATGTTTTAAAAATTAACTCTATAATGGTATCCCTCATATTTCCTTAAATACAGAGGACTTTAAATAATAATTTCACCACAGAATCACAATCTTTTTTCTTAAAAAAACTCCTTATCCTCCAGCCTTTTGGTCTCTCTCTCCCCAAATGCCTTTTAATTTCCGCTTTGAGAAAGCTGAGGACCCTTCCTTTTAGGACATGCCTTCTTGTTCCTTCTTTTAGTGAAAGTTTTTTTTGGAAAGAGGAGGCAAAGTGAATAAAATTTTTTGCTCTTCAGGTACATAATCAGTAAGTGAATGAATGAACATTTTCCATGTACTTACCGTACGCCAGGCATAAAGCTAGCCCTGGGAATATAATACTAGTAAACAAGAATTCCCATCCTAGAGGTGCTTATAGTCCAAGTGAGGGACACAATTAGTCAAATGAGCTAAATAGATAAATGCCACAGAGGCCACCAACTTTAAATGTGAAAGATTAGACTCTGAAGAAGAGGTGACGTTTTACCTGGATCTTGAGAGAGAGGGGGGAGTTCCAACATGTGCTAAGAGTAACTGTCCTATAGAAAATGCTGGCTCTCAGTGAGAGTGCTGTCTAGGGGGATCATGATGGGACTGTGGACAATGCATCAGAAGCAACAAGGGCCTGGCAGCAAGACCAGCACTGCAATATTCTGCAAGCTGGACCTGACCTAAGGCACAACCTGAAGAGAAGCCAAACACGAGAGCCCAGGCTAGGAGAGAACCACAGGTTGTAATAATGATCATTAGAGATGAGAGAGGACAGCTGGAAAGTGAAGAGGAAAGCTAGAAAATTCCCAGGGCTTGAGTAACAGCACTAAAACATTTATTAATGATTTAATATATACCAGCAGCACTTAACACATTCTCACAAAAATAAATATTTAGGGGTAAGAAAGAAGACAGACCATCCATCTACAGGGAAGTAAAGAGATGATTATTTTTTTAATATATTTTATTGATTTTTTTACAGAGAGGAAGGGAGAGGGATAGTTAGAAACATCGATGAGAAAAAAACATCTACCAGCTACCTCCAGCACACCCCCTACTAGGGATGTGCCCGCAACCAAGGTACATGCCCTTGACCGGAATCGAACTTGGGACCCTTCAGTCTGCACGCAGGCTGATGCTCTATCCACAGAGCCAAACTGGTTAGGGCGGTAAAGAGATTATTAAAGTGGAAATACCAGGTCTCATCGAGAAGCGATGAGCAATGAGAAATGAGGTGTCACATGGGGACTGCATTTACTGCCTTCCCTCAGTATCTTTCCCACCTCAGAGATAAGTGACCTGCACTAGTAAGAGGACTACTGTGAGGTAGATTTCAAGCAATGTTGAAGGCACAGGTCTGCAGCAGAATAAAATTCTGGGGCGAGTTCAGCAAACTTTTAAGGCTTCAATGACTAACTAGAGCAGATGGATTGACCAAGTAGGCAAAACCTTTAGAAAATAAACTTCTGAATTTGGCCCAATGGTTGAGCAATGACCCATGAACCAGGAGATCACATGCCTGCCTGGAGTTGCGGGCTCCATCCCCAGTGTGGGGCATGCAGGAGGCAGCTGATCAATGATTCTCTCATCATTAATGTTTCTATCTCTCTCTCCCTCTTCCTCTCTGAAATCAATAACAATATATTTTTTTAAAAGAAACAAAACTTCTGATAAAAAGTTGGCAAATGGATATTCCTGTGACATAGCTAACACTGAAAATCAAGGAATTCACTCCTCAAAACAAAATCATCTTTTCAAGTTACTTACAAATCCCAAATAATGTCTACCAATTTCAACTTAATATCTGATACAGAATATACTAACTCAAAGTAGCTGAGAAGTGTTATCAGATCACAAAAACCATGCACACAATTACAGAATGCGCACAAATAGGAAGTCTGCTGATTATTCATTTCCAGAGGGTGGGTAACTTCCCATCCAATCCTGAAGGCTTACTACTCATTTGGCTCAACTTGGCTTAGTTCCTAGAAGACTGGACTCAGAGTCCATACAATGTCAACATCTAACATTCTGAGAGGAACATGGGGACTGAATTCATCAGCTAATATTTGACTCATAGAAGTGCTAATAGGATTTGTCTTTTATAGGTGATCAAAGGCACAAGCTATTCAATAGTCTAAAAAAGATTATCACTTTAAACATTTTATTGCTTTTGATAATTTAAATTTATCTCAGAAAGTACTAACAAATCCTAATACAGGACTGGAGTGTAGACTGCTGGAAAAAACATCTCTTGGAATCCAAGAGGTTTATATTTTCTGTTATTGACTTACTAGGGGCCCAGTGCACGAATTCGTGCACTTTGAAAGGAACTGTGGGCCGCAAGGCTGCAGTGGGCACAGGGGCAGGTCTCGGCCCATCCTCCGCACCCCTGCCCAGCCCTTCCCACTGTGGCCCCAGTACCCAGTCTGCTAGCAGCCCCGCGCCACCACTCCCATGCACTGATGGTGCCGGGCCCTGCTCACACTCGCTGATGGCACGGATCAATAGGGGCTGGAGCCAGCAGCGGGTACAAGTGGAGTCAGCGCCAGCAGTGGGTGTGAGCGGCGGCTCCAGCACTGGCAGTAGGTGCAAGTGGGGCCATCGCCAGCAGCAGGTGCAAGCGGCGGCTGCTGTCCCCGATTGCCCCTCAGGAGCAGGGGGAGGTAGAGAAGCCCTCAGGGACGATCAGGGCCGGCAGCTGCTCACACCCACTGACGGCGCCAAGTGATCGGGGATGGCGCCGGGCACTGGCAGCGGGTACAAGTGGCAGCTCTGGCACCAGCAGCGGGTACAAGTGGGGCCAGCGCCAGCAGCAGGTGTGAGCACCGGGCAGGACCGTGGCATGTGGGAGCAAAGAATTTTCAGTAACCACGAGAGGCTTGCCTCGATGACAGCGACTGCTGCCCCACCTGGGTCTGGCACCCCCGCTCACCTGCTCCACCATCCCCCTGTGACCGACGCCCACCCTGTTCTGTGCTCTGCCACCTGCTGCCAACCATGTTCTGCTCGTGCCCCCTGATGGTCAGTGCTCCGCCGTTCAGTGTATTTGCATATTAGGGCTTTATATATAATGATATGTGCCCAAGGAACTTCAAATTTGTAAAAATCTGATGTCTCTTTCTGTTTAAAATCTTTTAACAGTATCTCACAGTTCTTATTATAACACAGTCTTTTGTTGTTGTTAATCCTCACCCGAGGATATTTTTTCCAATGATTCTTTTTTTTAGAGTAGAAGGGAGTGAGCAGGGGAGGGAGGGAGAGACAGAAAAATGGATGTGAAAGAGACACATCGACTGGTTGCCTCCCATAAGCATCCCGACCTGCAATCCAGGTACATGCCCTTGAATCGAACCTGAGACCGCTCAGTCCCCAGGCCGATGCTCTACCCAGGGGTGGGCAAACTTTTTGATTCGAGGGCCACAATGGGTTCTTAAACTGGACCGGAGGGCCGGAACAAAAGCATGGATGGAGTGTTTGTGTGAACTAATATAAATTCAAAGTAAACATCATTACATAAAAGGGTACGGTCTTTTTTTTTTTTTTTTAGTTTTATTCATTTCAAATGGGCCGTAGTTTGCCCAGTGCTGCTCTAACCACTGAGCCCAACAGCCAGGGTGTAACACAATCTTTTAAACCTGGTTAACAAAGCACTTTAAGTACCTGCTTATTTCTTAAGCCTGTCAACCACTGGTTCCCCAGTAAGGCTCCTCCATTAGACTTCTTTCAGTTCTTCAAATGGCCACCCTCCTTTGGTCCACCTCTCTTTTTGGGACTTCTCATCTCCCAACCTACTGTTTTTTCCACCCCATTTCCCCACACTTAACGTCCTTTGCCACCCTTCTAATTCCTACTCCACTTTCAGCTCTGTTTAAAAGTAATTTCTTCTAGAAATTTTCCCCTCCACCCTATGTCAAGTTGCTGGGTACATACTCCATTTCAATTTTAATAATACTCATCACATTATAGTATTGAATTATTTAAAAACTGTCTTGCCCCTAAGACTTCAAGTTGAGTGAGGCTAAGGAATGAGTTAATTTTGTTCACATTTTCTCTTCTATCCCTAGTACAGTGCCTAGCATTTGGTAGGTTCTCATTTAAAATATTAAGTGGGTGAGTGAAGGAATAATAGAAGACAATTTCCCCACTGAGCTATATGTTTCTTCTCTATTATCTTACCTTCCACTTCTCTAAGCTAGTTTCCAATACACCATAAGCACAGCAATCCTCAAGCTGGAGTACCTTTCTTCCTCACTTTTCACCCTGCCGCTCCTTCAGATGAGGCCAGTCATTGATCGTGCTTCTAAAGCTCCATCACCTTCCTGTACCACTTACTTGGCACTTCACGGCCAGACCATCAATTCAAACCAATCTTTTCATTTCGGTATTAGAAAACCACTGACATTGTGAGTGAGGACTGTTTCCCATTACCTAATGTAATGCTTGGCCCTCCACAAATGTCGGCTTTGCTGCTACTGCTGAGAGGTCAAATCTTGTCCCCATAGAAGTCTCATGCTATATACCTCCATAACCTATCAAAAATAGTGTATAGAACTATCTTTATGCAGGAACATGTACACATGAATGTGCCATCTCATGCTAAAGCCCCTCTTTCCTGGTCTAACTTATTTAAGGCATTTACTCCCCAAACTTGTATGATATTTAAGAATGAGATATCCCAGAGGTCCATTAGGATCTCAATAAAATAACAATTACTGTAACTGGTACTTAATATATACATTCATTTAATCCTCACAGCAACCCTATGAGGTAAATATATTATTCCCATTTCACTTCTAAGGAAACTAAGTCACAGTCATAGCTTGGCACAAGGTCACAAAGTTTATAGGTAGTGTAGTCAGTGTTCAAATCCACAAGAAAACTCTATCATTAGCCACAGAAGTCATCAACACCTCGCACAAAACTTTTGAAATTGGTATAGCAACTATCTGCCTTTTTCCAAGTTATTTTTAATTTTCAAAAAGTTATGAAATTCTTAAATCTGAATTTAAGAAACTCCATTAAGGAAAATGAAGCGGGAAGGCACTTATCCAATAGATATCATCTAATAATGCTGGCACTTTCTTGGGGTGGTGAAACACAATACAATATACAGATGATGTATTATAGAACTGTGCACCTGAAACCTGTAATTTTATTGAACAATGTCACCCTCAATAAATTCAATAAAAAAGGAAAAAATGTTGAGGGGGAAAAAAATGCTGGCACTTTACTGGTGTTTTATTCATAACGCTGAGTGCTCCATTAAGAAAAAAGATATCAAAAGCATCATTACACTGATGCCCTGAAATTACAATTGATCTTTAAAATACCTGATGTAATTTTTAGCTGCAGCATAATATAAAAATAGCATAGATAAGCCTGACTGTAGTGGCTCAGTTGGTTGAGCATTTTCCTGTACACCGAAGGGTTGCTGGTTCTATTCCTAGTTGGCGTACCTGGGTTTTAGGTTTGCTCCCCAGTTGGGGAGCATATGGAAGGCAACAGATGAATGTTTCTCTCTCAACAGATGGATGTTTCTCACGTAGATGTCTCTCTCTCTCCTCCCTCTCTTCCTCCCTCCCTCCCTCCTGCTAAGCATGTCTTGGGTGAGGAATGAATGAATGAATGAATGAATAAGATAGTTAAATACTATGTGAGAAAAGACTGACTAAAGATTTGAAGACAGATGTCACCTCCTCTCAGCTAGAGGTTATTAGCTCCCAACCTTGAAAACTGTGTAAGAGTCTCCCAAGAATACACTGAAGCTGGCTGGCCCTTCTACAAGTAAATAATCAAATCTGAAAACTGAATCATAAAAGAAAAGGAAATCCAAATATAAACCTCACATTTTAATCACTTACTGCTTTTCTTCTCAGACACACTAATTCACTGAGAAGCAGAACTGAAATGGAAAGTACCAGAAGATTCAATGTTCAAAGCATTTTGCCAATATAACATTCTCAATGAAGTAACGTAGACCAGGATTTGTATAATGACCTTTTTCTCCACAATGGTATTGCTTCAGGATGGTATCTTCTACTTCAGATAGTTGCCATACTTGAAATAACAATTTTAGAGAACTCTAATACATTACCAAGTATTATTTATCATGAATTTGACATGCTTGCTGTACAGATAAGGAAA
>NW_006293784.1:8568338-8571166 GCF_000327345.1 Myotis davidii | reverse complement strand
CTCCCTGCCAGCCTGCTTGCCTCCAGTTGCCCCCCCACCAGCCTTCTTGCCCTCAACTGACCCGCCTTGATAGCCCAATCGCACCCCCTGCCGGCCTGATCACCCCCAACTGCCCTCACCTCCTGGTCTGATCGCACCTAACCACCTCTGCCTCGGCCCCCCACATGGCTTTGTTTGTAAGGTCTCCCAGTCCAATTAGCGTATTACCCTTTTATTAGTATAGATATCTGAAACTATTGTTCAAAGACTAGAGGCCTGGTGCACGAATTTGTGCACCTGGCCTGCGGGGATCAGGCCAAAACTGGCTCTCCGACATCCCCCAAGGGGCCAAAGAGGGACCACGGGAGGGTTCCAAGGCATGTCCGGCCCATCTCGCCCACTCCCAATTGGGCCAATCAGGGCCGGCCAGTCAGGGAGGGCTCCAGGGCATGTCCGGCCTGTCTTGCCCAGTCCAAATCGGCCGGACCCCAGCAGCAAGCTAACCTACCAGTCAGAGCATCTGCCACCCTTGGTGGTCAGTGTGTGTCACAGCAACTGGTCAAACAGTCAAATGGTCTAACGGTCAGACACTTAGCATATTAGGCTTTCATTATATAAGATGCTTCACTACTGGTCCATTTTTATGACTTAAGTTCTAAATATCTACATTTTCCAGTAGATTAATGATAAATCATTTTCATTGGACTATCCTATATAATAAAGAGCTAATATGCAAATGGTCATCACACCCTCACGCCCTCGTGCCAGGGCTGGGAGACCTGAGGCTGCCCTCCTCCCCTCCCATATGGCACCGGGTAACGGGACCTGAGGCTACGCCCCCCACCTGGTGGGGCTTGATGGGGGAACTGTGCCCCCTGCCCGGGCCAGGCTGGGGGACCTGAGGCTGCATCCCCCGCCCTTCGGGGCTTGAAGGGGGTGGGGCCAGCCAGGTACGGGTCTCATGAGATTTCAATGCATGCGGGTGAGCAGGGACTTGACTCTTGGGTCCCGCAGCATGCCCCAGACTCTGACAGAAGGGAGATTTTCATATACATTTTACTAATTTTCTTTCATCACTGACACTTCTATTATAGAGAAGGAGCAAATAGCAATATTAAAATATTTCCTCTAATTAATTATCTTTTAATGTGCACGAATTTTGTACACCGGGCCACTAGTTATTTTATACCTCAGATTCTACCAAATTAAAATAGCAATTAAATTTTAAATTGATATAACATTATCTTAAATTGATATAATACAATTATTTCCTTTCTGATAATCACTACTATACCTCATATATTCCTCCTTTTAATATATAACAGTAAACAGAAGCTATACGACTTACAGAACAAAATCTCTGTTACCTTGAATAGGCAAATTTCTTATATATGACAAATTTTTTTAAAAAAAGCTCAAGCCAGAAAAGAAATTGATTAAATGGACTTCATTAAAATTAAAAACTCTGCTCTTTGAAAGATACTGTGTTAAGAAAATGATAAGAGAAGCCATAGACTAGGAGAAAATATTGCAAAACACATGATCTGATAAAGGACCTGTATCTATAATATATAAAGAATTTTTTTTTCTTAAATATTTTTTATTGATTTTTTACAAAGAGGAAGGGAGAGTGATAGAGAGCTAGGAACATCGATGAGAGAGAAACATCGATCAGCTGCCTCCTGCATACCCCCTACCGGGGATGTGCCCACAACTAAGACACATGCCCCTGACCAGAATTGAACCCAGGACCCTTCAGTCCACAGGTCGACACTCTATCCACTGAGCCAAACCAGTTAGGGCTATAAAGAATTCTTAAAACTCAATAAGATAAACACAATTTTTAAATCCTCACCCCAAGGATATTTTTTCCGTTGATTTTTTTTTTTTTTTTTAGCGGAGAGAGGAGAAAAGAGGGGGGAGGAGAGAGAGAAAAACCATATGAGAGAGACACATCCATTAGTTGTCTCCTGTTCATACCCTAACCAGGGCCAGGGATCGAGCCTGCAACCAAGGCACATGCCCTTGACTAGCAATCGCACCCTCGACCCTATGGTTCACGAGCCGACACTCCAATCACTGAGCCAAACCAGTCAGGGCAAGAAAAACACAGGTTTTTTTAAAAAGGCAAAAGATATGAAGCCACTACATTAAGAAGATAAACAGATGACATATAAGCATATGAAAAGCTCCCCAACATCATTCATCGTTACGGAAATGTGAATTAAAATCATGAGAACCAGTGCATACTTATTAGACTGGCTAAAATGAAACAAAAATAAAAATAAAAAACACCTGCCCTGGCTGGTGTTGCTCAGTGGTTGAATTTGTTGTCCATATATCACACCAATAAGTGGCAGGGCTCGACTGTTGTTTCTTACTATTCTGTGTATCCATTAGCATCTACTACAGCCTGAAGACAGCTGATATGGGAAATCTATACCAAATGATGTCTAAAAATATTATCTTACCTAATAGCTTAGAAAAAATTGAACTTTAAGGACAAAGAACCCATAAAAATATTCTGAAGTGAAATTTGCACTGATAAAGAATCTTATTAAAAAAGGTAAAGCGCCCTGGCTGTTTTGACTCAGTGGATAGAGTGTCGGCCTGAGGACTGAAGGGCCCCTGGTTCGATTCCAGTCAAGTGCCTATGTCCAGGATACAGGCTCAATCCCCAGTAGGAGGTGTGCAGAAGTCAGCCGATCAATGATTCTAGAGGCCTGGTGCACAAAATTCGTACACGGGTAGGGTCCCTAGGCCTGGCCAGCAATCAGGGCAGATCTGTGGGACGACTGGTGGGGTGATCAGGGGGCCCCATTGGCACCCGCCTTGGCCAGCCTGGCGCC
>NW_006293784.1:8563147-8568322 GCF_000327345.1 Myotis davidii | reverse complement strand
CACATCTGCCCCCTGGTGTTCAATGTGCATCATAGCAACCAGATGTTCCGCTGTTCAGCCTAGTTGCATATTAGGCTTTTATTGTATAGGATGTTTTTAATTCCCTTTCTCTCTGAAATCAATAAAAATATATTTTTTAAAAAAGGTAAAGCCATGTGTTGAAAGACAAAGGCTAACGAACTGTTCTATAGGATGATGATAAAGTCTGGACACAGGTACTATTTATTACATGTATCTTAATGTAATTTTAATAAACCACTTATTATATATTCTCCTGTGTTTCCAAACTTGGTAGCCATTAGGATTATTAAAGGACCCTAGGAGGCCAATTTAGTTAAACTAAATGTGGAATGAGATCCTGAATGGAAGAAACAAAAGCCATTACTAAAACAATTTGCAAATTTGAATATAGATACATAGTAAACAACAGTATTGATTCAATGTTAAATTTCCTGGATTTCATAATTATACTGTAATATTTAAGAGAAAGTCCTTGTTCTTAGGTGATACATATTTTAAATATGTATGAAGGGTTTTGATGTCTGCAACTTAAATGCTTCAAAATAGTGTGTGTGTGTGTGTGTGTGTGTGTGTACACAAAGAAAAATCAAATGGCAAAATGCTAACTGGTGATATATGAAGATTATATAATATTTACTATTATTCTTGAACAAAGTTTGAAATTTCAAAAAGTAGCTAGATAAAAGGTAAAACTTTCAATTTTCTTTAATAGCTATTATATATTTCCAACAAGATCTTTTGGTGCTCAACTAAAGAAATTTATTTTTGTAATTTCTAAAGGAAAATCTAGTTATTTTGTCCTTCTCCGAGATAGAATCAATGAATACCATACTTCAAGATCACTTTAAGAGGCCTGGCCAGTGTGGTTCAGTGTGGGCCTGTGCACTGAAGGGTCTTGGGGGAGATTTCCAGTCAGGGCACATACCCAGGTTGCAGGTTCCATCCCAGGTCAGGGAGCCATGAGTGAGGCAACTAATCAATATTTCTCTCTCCCTTCCTCTCTCTCTAAAGATCAATAAAACCATAGTCCTCAGGTGAGGATTTTTTTTAAAAAAAATTACTTTAAGGATTTTTAAGGATTTTAACCAAAATTTCCTTTTTTGATCATGTGATAACTTCTCAACCTAACTCTATTCTAACATACAACTGCAACCTAAATGTACTCATTTCATTATTACGGTAAGAACATAACACACTTTAAAGCCAGGACAACTTTTTTCTAAAGGTTACATTCAGAAACATATTCCTCAAATTTTTGTAAGTCAATTCCATAGTACATTTCTTTTTAGTTCCTTTTGAGTCCTCCAACTTACATTTTCTCCTCTGGAATATCATTTAACCTGATCTAAGCCAATTTCTACATTCTTCCTACTCATAATCAGAGCTAGAAGAAATTTAGAAATCACATTGTCTATTCATCCCTCCAAGCTCATAGAGTTGGCTGGAGACTTCCATTCAGTGAGTTTCATGTTATAAAAAATTCCTTACTTGTCAACTAAAATGAATTTTTATAGAAAGGTAAAAATTTAATTATACACAGAAGTTTTAAAAAGCCAATTTTTATAAAGTGATACTAAAATGTACTGAAACAAAGTATCTCTTTGGAATTTAGAATCATCAGTCCTGACTAAGCTCTAACTCTATGGAGAACAGTTTTATACTTCTCAATGATCTCCAGAGGAAGGTCAGGAAAGCCCATAAAATTGAGCCTCTTCTTTACAAAATTTATTTTTGAATATAATTACTTTACAGTTCTAGTCTCTGATATCTTACTTTTATAATCCTTATCCCTGACATTTTAATCCTTTACTTTAAAATGAAAACGCTATACAGGTTTGAAAATTGTTTTTAACAAAACATGCGATAAATTTTTAAAATTGTATTTCAAGCACTCAATTTGTATTTCTAAAAAACAAAAATGTGTGAATAATTTTTCCTTCTTGGAATGAAGTATACATATCAAGGAAATCAATGCTGAGAACATTTGTCTAGTATCAGCCCAGACTAAGTCCCAGAGGCAAACGTTTCTGTCACATCACTATATAATTCCCTAAAGCCCACTTCATGGTGTACACTCTTTGCTTTCTTTTAAAAGATTAGTGCAGAATGACAAAGGTGTTTTATACTAAGAGTTAAAAGGGACCTTTCAGATCTTTTGAATTAAAGTCATAAACCTAAGAATCATAGTTTAATGACCTTAACTGAGGTGCTAAAATTCTTGATAAAATTCTAACTTAATATAAAGATGTTGCTGACGCATACCAAGGAAGCATTATTTACTATTTTTAGCTTGCTTAATTAAACTGCCCAATTCTGGGATGAATACTGTGCCTTCAGTGGTGTCATAACCTTTTTTTTTTAATCATAGGCCTCTCTGAGAATCTGACAAGAAGCTAAGAAGCCTCTTCCCAGAAAATCCCACATGTGCCTATACACACAAAATTTTAATATGCAACGTTAAGGGGAGAAGTCACTGTAAAATCCATTAACCCCAGAGAAACAATTGCTATTACAGCCTTAAAACGTATTATGTTGGTATTTATGCACACTCTAATGGGAACAAGAGTATCACACAGGCATTTGGAGTTTGCAGCTGTAGGGAATGCTGTGGTAGCTACTGTTCCGAGGTACCCTAACTGTCCCAAGGCTACAGCCACTAGTTGGTTCTGCTAATTTGTCCATCCCTGCTCTGCAATTCAGAGAGGAAGGGGAAGGAGATGCCTCCTGCATGCCCCCACACTGGGGATCAAGCCTGCAAACCAGGCATGTGCCCCTGACCGGAATCGAACCAGGGCCCCTCAGGCGCTCTATCCACTGAGCCAAACCAGCCAGGGCAAGAATTTTCACATTCTTTTCTAATTTTACTGGAGACTGTTTTATAAAGTTTAAATACTGCTCTACTTACTTGTCAATGGGTAATAAAATAGCTTACCATTCAAAGTATCTAATCCTAAGGCCAGGAGCAAAAAATAATTTAGCTCTACTTATACCAAACAAGAAAGCCGGAATTATGTAGATAAGCACTTTCTATTTGGAAGTCAAGATATTAAGAGGATCAGTACTGGTTTCATTCAAGAAACACGCAAGATTTCCACATACATGGCATTTCCTACCATGTTGAAATTTTTTATTTTCACTAAATAAAATATTAAAAATGCACGAACATTAAAAGATTAAGATTACACTCACTTAAAATTAACATCAGTTCTCTCTGAAAATAGTTTATTCTCTATATTTCTATTTATGCCTGTGATTCCGTAATAAACAATTCTAACCAGTGCAATACAAATATAGAAGTCATTACTTATTCATTAAAGGCTGGCTTTCAAGAACTACATGTTGTCTCAGTCACCTTCAACAGTTCCTTTTTCAGAAAAATATCTCGTGTTGAAACCAGTGTTATTAATAAGATCCATTTATCATATGTAAAGCAATCTATGATGTAAATGCTTGTTTCCTTTGAACACGAAGAAAATATAAACAATCATATTTGGTATTTTCTTCTTAAATAACCCCACACTAGTGCTGGACAAAAAAGTTTCACAAGTATTTTGCAGACAGTGATTGATTTATTCAAATGAGATGAGAGAAACCTCAACCATCAGTTAGTAGTAAGTAGGTAAACAACACAGCAAAATCTCATTTTCAAAGAGCTACCAGCTGGGTCTCTTTCCTGGGCTGCCTCAGGGAGCCCAACAGTGCAGTCCCCAGGAGGAGGCTACCTCGTCAGGAGCTTCCTTTTGGCACTTCAATAATTAAATTTCCTGCAGGGCTACAAAGACAGTCCACCTGACGGAACTGTCTTATTTTGCAAATTTACACCGGAACACTATTCCAGTAAGTTTATGTGCTAGGTATACAATGATCCCTTGGTAAGCAATAAGTACCTTAATAAATATCACCTCTCTACTTTTCCAGAGTGGCTTGAAGGAATGCTGTTTAAAAAAAATTAAAAAGTCCAAAAGCCTACGAAGACTGTGCTACACACGCCACCTTATCGGAGCGGCACTACATAAAAAGGCACTTTAAAGTTCAGGAAGGCAGCATTGCTCTTGTGATAAAATTATGTATTGAATCGTCTCAGTAGCTTCTTGCCGCTGAAAATGGTTTCGTCCACCACACAAAATGTGTACCGTGAAATTTCCTTCACTTCATATTGTTGGGACACCCTATCGTTTAAAAAACGAGTCCGTCTTAAATCAACTCAATATACAGTATATTTATTTGTGCCCAAGCAAATACTGTCAATCTGGAATTAGCTCAATGCCTATTTTTTAACACAAGATTCTTTCACTCGCTTGTAATTAATGTAAAACTGAACGCTCGGAATAGCTCCCTGGAAGCCTGGACTACAGATACACACACCGCCCCACCCCTGGGTGCGAGTGGATGACTGGGACATTATTTTAGTACACTCCACGCAGGGCGGCCACAGAACCTTCAGGCTGGCGCCAGAAGTTACACACTTTCCCGCACGTTTGATTCTTAAATAGACTTTGCATCATGCTCGCTACCAAACGTCACCAACATGCAGGTAAACTGCAGGTAACTGACAACCACACGCCCTGTAATATCCCCTCCTCAACACCCACTTGCGCACTTTTCTCCCTTCTTTTAATGTGAACTCGCCACATGTAAAGAACTAAGTCTTCCCGGGTAACTACGCAATTACATTTATTAATTAGGAGTCTGGAACCACAGGATGAAAATTTCAGAGCAGCAATACCAAACAAGCAGCAGACGGGGAACAGGTCTATTTGATCAAACACTGAAAGATCTCACATTTTTTTTTAAAAAAGAAGTATGTGTGGGACGCCAACCAACACGCCTCAAACCCACCCCTCCCCCAGCCGAGAGTCTCCCCCGCCCCCAACGCGCCCCGAGTCCGGGTGGTCGTGACTCGGACGCGGCCGGGATGCTACTCACCGAGTTTTTCCACCAACTTGAGCATCACCCCGCCGATGTGCACCTCCCCGGTCACCCTCAGGGTGACATCGCGGTTCAGGTCCGTCACATGGACGCTCAGTTCCCACGTCCCGTCCGCATAGCAGCCATCTGGCATCCTTATCCCGTCCAGAGCCATGGCTCCTTCCTGCGCGCACGGAGGAAATGGCTCTCGTAAGCGTCACTCCTCCCAAGGAAGGAAAACCCCAC
>NW_006293784.1:8552304-8562499 GCF_000327345.1 Myotis davidii | reverse complement strand
GCGGGACCCGGGGCGGTGGGCGCCTGCGCTCCCGGCCGGTGGAGAGGGCTTGGCCCCAGCCGGTTCCCAGGACAAGGTCGTGTTCGAGGAGCCAAGTCCCTCCCGCCCCCTCCCCACGCCTGGAGCGCGTCCAAAAGTCTCGGGGCGGTGAGACGTGCCGCACTCGGGCAGCCGGAGAGGAGGGTTTGGGACGAGAAAACTTTAAAAAGTAAATGCCCAAGGCAACTCCATGAACATCCCACGAAAGAATGACAAAACCCAGAGGCAATGTCCGGCGCGACCAGCAGCTCCTACTGGACTCCCAGGAGTTTGCACGCGCCCTTAACCCATTCGGAAGCTCAACCCGAGCCAGCCCAATACGCCCTGCGATGCTCAGTTTCAGGGGAAAGAAAAAAAAAAAAATCAGTGCCGTGGCTTCAGAAACGTTCTCCAGCTCTTCCTACGTCTCTGTATTTTTCTATGCAACGCAAATCTAACAGTCTACTAGGGCGTTAGGATGGAGGCGCCTCCTCTACCCCACCCTCAGCCACACCTAGAAGGAATTTTAATAGCTCTGGCCCGGCGCCAGCCAGCACTGGGAGGAGCTGAGGAGCCTCACCTGCTGAGGCTGACGAGCGATGGAGAGCGGTCCTCCTGCTTCCCACTTGGCTTTCCGCTTCCCCCAGTTACTGTTGCACTCCGGGGAGTGCGCTCTGTGCAGAAACCGCCGGGGAAACTGCCTCCCGGCTAATGCATGGCTCAAAAAACTAAGTCAGGACGACTCAGATAGGGTACCCCAGGTCCCAGAAAAGACCCCAGTCTTGAAAGTCTCAGAGTCGTCTTGCGCTGTGTCAAACACGTGGAAGAGGAACCCACCAGGTCGATAAGCCTGTTCATCGACACAATTGGGAAACCAGTCGAGGCCTCAAGAAAGGGGTGAAAGGAAAGCAGCGGAAATTTAGTCAGATACCAGAGGTTTGGCACAAAAAGACAGGGAAAACCACTGCAGTAGTTTCAGCTAGTCATCATGGAGAAACTGATGCCTCCAGTCGAGTTTCTCCACTCTCCAATTATCTCTACCCACGGAGGTTTCAAGTACTTGACTTGGAACCAGAGAGGAGAGAACGTTTATGTAAATTACGGTGTTGAAAATATATAGGAAAATGCTTTTAATAGGGAATTGCTTGTCGGGGTACAAAACTGTACCTGCAGCTGTAAAATCACAAGCTTATCTATTCTTAAATATTCAGAGAAAAAATCTGGAAGGAAACACCACAAAATACAGAAGCTGTCTGGGTGTTGAGATCATGGGAGATTTTGGGGGGGGCGGGGAGCAGGGGTGTGTTTTATTCTTTATTTTCTAAAAACGCCAAAGCTTTGCGTTCAGAACCCTTCTATCACCAGCTCAAATTGCATTCAGCCTCTCAGCTTCTCTGTGCGTGTCATTATGGGCACAATGCTAGAGCAGGGTTGTCGGGATTCTTCGTGTGTTCTTTAATGTCCACAAATAAAACAAGTTCTTTGAGAGCAGGGACTTCAGATTACTTGCATTGCCCACAAATTTACAAATAGCTTGGCACAAGGGAAATGGGAAACATGCTGGTACCAAATCAACACAACACCAATGTCAAGGAAACAGGAGGTTTCCCCCCCCATGGAGAAATCTCATTATTGAGAAAATCCTGGCTTTTCACTTTTACCTGTTTATTTCCACACCTTATCCCCAAAAGATTTTTGGCACTGTATAAGGATGCATAAACGATGAGAGAGAATACATTATCGATGGCACAAAATAAAAAAAAATATAATGGCCAGAGGTGAAGGGACAGAGATTTATAGTGGAAGCTGGAATGAGACCAAGAATTGTACCTTCTCAAACATGCCTTTATAGAACTAAAAAAAAAAAACAAAACTATGTCCTTTCTGAATATACTTAGACAAATTTGTCAAAGCCAACTGTCCTGTCTCAGAAACCTTTTTAATGCTCAGCTTCCACAGTCTAGTTCCTTTCTTTCGTGTGACTTACTTTCTCAACTTCCCACAGTGCCCACTTGTATGAGTGCTCCCTGCATTTAGTGACAGAGGGGGGTGGGTTTTAATATTGTGAGTAACAGCCCCATTTCTTAGCATTTGAAATAGCTTAATTATAGTGTTGGAAGAGACTTGACTGGCTTTAGAAAACCAGCCGTTTCTGTTTGAGCAGTATAAGCACAGGAAGGCAAAGACCCTCCTTTAAGTACCATTGGGAGAGTAATTAGGTGAGGATGGGTGCAGCTGGTCCCTCGGGGCCTTCTTTTGGAATATTTCAAGTTGTTGCTAGCTTTGAAGATTAAAGAAGAGTCAGACTTGAATCTCAAACGTTTTCCCCTCACCCCCACTAGTTTATTAAGTGAGACCTTCAAGTGCATTTCTTAAATGTTTACGTCCACCTAAAGTTTTTCAGTGTATTCAGATGTGGAATCTTATCTGAAATCCCCCACTAGAAACTCTAAGCCTGCAATACTTGCGGTACTTACATCATACTGAAAAGTAGCCGAGAACGCCAGTGTTTGGAAGAACAGCTCAAGCACTGAAAGCAGCAATATCCAAATAAGGTGCCAAGCAACTGGACTTAGATTTAGACTAAATGATACCTCACAGATCTGCCGTCAAATGCAGCCCTCTGGCTTGGTGATCTGCAGGTTGACTTCAGCTTCTCTGAGCCTAAACTGTGTTTTCTATTTCTAAAAGGTTAATAAAAAAATATATAACCACGGGGTTTGAAAAAAAGAGAGGTTGGGGGATATAAGAAAAAGAAGAGATCTGTGTGAGCGTGAATGTGTAAGGGTGGTTAAGAATGCTCTTAAAAAGGCCATATGAGGCCAGCAAGATGAATTGTAATGAATTAATCCTGTGAAATACCAGGTGAGCAGAATTCTCTCTCTGTCTCTGGATTGCCAAAATGGGAACAAACTGGTACAGCTACTAAAGAGGTAGAAATCAAGGGGCGTGCGATGTGAACTCAGAATGGGAGGGAAGGTTGTAGGGGCCAACATTGTTTTGACAGAAGTAGGCAGTCACTTTAAACAGCAAGGAAAGGGCCGGCAAGCTGAGAAACTAGGGAGATTTGCAAGGAGTGGAGCTGTTTCTATATAGACCTAAAGGAGGGCTCTGAGATACAATGAAATCTCTACTTCAAGGGGAAAGAAATACACTGTTTGCATCTACTGCTCTAGATTATAGAAAGTGTTTTGTAGGAAACAATGCTGAGGGATACTTAAAAATTATTTCTCTTTGCCCAGCCAGTGTGGCTCAGTGGTTGAGTGTCGACCTATGAACCAGGAGGTCACGGTTCAATTCCCAGTCAAGGGCACATGCCCGGGTTTCAGGCTCCATCCCCAGTAGGGGGCGTGCAGTAGGCAACCTATCAGTGATTTTCTCTCATCATTGATGTTTCTTTCTCTCTCTCTCTCCCTTCCTCTCTGAAATCAATAAAATTACATTTTTTAAAAAATTATTTTTCTTTGATACAAGTTTGAACATCATGTCATCTTGTGAAAAGTTCTGCCTCTGACTAAAGTATGAAATGTTCACATGTATGCTCACACAAACAAGGCAGCTAACTGTGTGCTTAGCACAGTGCAGGCAGGGCACCGGGACAGACGTGCCACAAACAGACTCTTATGGAACATCTATTTAATGCAGGAGGCTTATATTTAAAACATCAGGAAGGATATCCACAAACAAAAAGAATGAAATCAGACCCCTACCTTACACCTTAAACAGAAACTAACTCGAAATAAATAATAGACCTCAAGGTAAGATCTAAACTATAAAATTCTTAGAGGAACACATGGGAGTAAACCATTGTGGCCTTGGATGAGGCAATGGCTTCCTAGGTAAGACATAAAAGCAAAAGCAACAAAAGAAAACAGAATCGGTTTTATCAAAATTTAAAATGCCAATGTTTCAAAGGACAACATCAAAAATGTGAAAAAAACTGCAGAAAGGGAACATTTTTGAAAATCATACATCTTTTATTTAATCCTCACCTGAGCATATGTTTTGTTTTGTTTCTGTTTGTTTATTTATTTTAGAGAGAGGAAGGGAGAGAAACATCGACATGGGAGAGAAACATCGATAGGTTGCCTCCTGTATATGCTGACCAGAGATAAAACCCAAAAGCTAGGTTTGTGCCCTGGCGGGGAATAGAACCCCCAACCTTTTGGGGATGACACTCCAACTGAGCCACCTGGTCAGGGTGAAAATCATATATCTTTTAAGGAATGCATATCTAGAATATATAAAGAGCTATGACAAGTATACAGTAAGAAGACTACAAACCTAAATTAAAGATGACAAATGATATGAATAAACAGTTCCCCAAAGATGGTATATAAGTGGCCAAGAAGCACATAATAAAATGCTCCAGCCCTGGGCGATGTGGCTCAGTTTGTTGGAGCATTGTCCCGTACACCAAAAGGTAGTGGGTTCGATTCCAGGTCAGGGCACATACCCAGGTTGCAGGTTCGAGATGGCAATCAATGCAGAAGGGGTGCATGCAGAAGGCAACGGATTGGTGTTTCTCTCTCTCTCTCCCTTCCTCTCTCTCTCAAATCAATAAGCATGTCCTCAAGTGAGGATTTTTAAAAATCACAAGGAAGAAAAACTCTATTACTCTAAGGCTAAATTGTGAAGTACAGACCCACTTTGAGGACTGTGATAACCTAGCCTCTGAAAGGAGGTCTCCAATAAAGTCATGGAACGTTTTTTACAAAGAAGATAAATCAAAATGGATCTAAAGCAGTAGGCAGAGTTAGATCTATAAAGAGTAGTATGGAAACTCATGAGGCTGAAGTGAGCTTGGCCTGCTCACCAACCAGGGAGAAGAAAGGAAGAAGAGCAAGGAGATATGCTGGGGAAAAATGAGCATAGAGAGCCAAGCTAGGGAGGACAGAAGTTTCTATTCTGAGATAGAAAAAGGGAGCCATTAAAAAGTTGGTTGGGCCCTAGCTGGTTTGGATAGAGCATTGGCCTGCGGACTGAAGGGTCTCAGGTTCGATTCCGATCAAGGACACATGCCCGGGTTGCGGGCTCGATCCCCAGTAGTGGGTGTGCAGGAGGCAGCCGATCAATCATTCTCTCTCATCATTGATTTTTTTATCTCTCTCTCCCTTCCTCTCTGAAATCAATAAAAAAATATATATAAAAAAAGTTGGCTGGCCCTGGCCCATGTGGCCCAGTTGGTTGGAGCACTGGCCCTTACACCAAGGAGTGGCAGGTTCAAATCCAGTCAGGGCACATACCTAGGTTGTGGGTTCGGTCCCCAGTTGGGGTGGTTGCAACAGGCAACTGGTGGATGTTTCTCTCTCACATGGGTGTTTCTCTCATTCTCTTGCTCTAAAGTCAATTTTTTAAAAAAGGTTGGTGCATAGTAGTAACATCATGAAAGCAATGTTCAAATAAGATTAATCTAGTAAAAATATGCCTGCTGGATTGGAAGGGTTATGGAGTCAAATCCAGAAGGTTGTTTTGGAATTTGTTCATAACTTAGATGTAAGAAAAAGCCTTTGATGGGTAAGATAAGTAATGGGGGGTGGGGCGGAGCAGAGAGAATTTCAACAGAATTATTATCAGAAGCCCTTGAGCATTTTTGATGTTGTAAGTGTTGTGCAGGGGCACTTTAAATGTTCCTCACAACAACCTTGAGTTTTTATTATTATCCTTATTTTGATGTGAGTTAACTGATGGCCAGATTAGTCGTCTGGTTATATAACTTGCCCTAAACCACACAATTGGTCTGTGAAAGAACTGGAATCAAAACCTAGGTTTGAAGAAAGGTCATAAGTGCTCCAAAGTTTTTACATTTGGCTGACCAAGAAGAACAATGGAGTTACTGAACTGAGAATTGGAAGTTGTGAGGAGCTGATTTCAGGGAGCTAGGGAGAGATGAGGCATTTAAAAAAATACATATTAGCCCTGACCGGTTTGGCTCAGTGGATAGAGCATCGGCCTTTGGACTCAAGGGTCCCAGGTTCGATTCCGGTCAAGGGCATGTACCTTGGTTGTGGGCACATCCCCAGTGGGGAGTGTGCAGGAGGCAGCTGATCGATGTTTCTAACTCTCTATCCCTCTCCCTTCCTCTCTGTAAAAAATCAATAAAATATATTAAAAAAATACATATTAAACTTGGGGTGAAAGCCATATATCCCAGTGGAAACATTTAGAGGCAATCCTATATAATAAAAGGGTAATATGCAAATAGACCGAACAGAGGAACAATCAAACAACTGAGCAATCGGTGGCTGATGTGCACTGACAACCAGGGGCATGTGCAGAACATGGCGGGCGTTGCCTGTGGCGGGTTGGTGGAGCTGGTGAGCAGGGGCACCAGACCAAGGAAGGGCGCCGGTCGCTGTCATCAGGGCAAGCCTCTGGTAGTTACTGAAAATTCTTTGCTCCCATGCACCACGTCCCACCCGGAGCTCGCACCTGCTGCTGGTGGCGGAGCTGCTGCTAGAACCCGCTGCTAGCACCCGCTGCTGGCACCGCTTCCATTCGCACCCACAGCTGGCACAGGAGCCGCCACTTGCACCTGCTCCCGGCACTGGTGCCAGTCCTGATCACTCAGCGCAATCAACGGGTGTGAATGGCAGCTGCGGGCACCTATTGCCGCTGAGGAGTGATGGGGCAGCAGCCATCGCTCACACTTGCTGCAAGAGGGCACAGGCCAGCCTGAGGCGATCCCCCCTTCAAGTGCACAAATGTCATACACTGGGCCTCTAGTTAGGTAAATAAACCTGACGATCTTGTGAGAGGATCAGATCACACAGAGAATTCATTAACATGGAAGCCAGCCATAATGGATGGGTCAACTCCCCAAATGCGACTGACCCTTGGGTAACTGCCCCAAAGGCAGAAGCAAGAAGAGTCTTCTAAGGCAACAGAGAAGAACGAATCCGAGATGGGAAAAGAATCAGGTTAGTACAGTGTCAGGCAAGCCAAAAAAAAGGAGAGAAAGAAACCACTTTCCAGAAGGAAAAGGTGGTCAGCAGTATCGGATGATGCAGAGAAGCACAGGAGAATAAAGAGTGATTGAGAGAGCCCTGGCCGAACAGCTCAGTTGGTTAGAGCATCCTCCTGATACACAGGTTTCGGGTTTGATCTCCTTCAGGCCACATACAGGTATCCGCCAATGAAAGCATCAGTAAATGGAGCAACATCTCATCATTGATGTTTCTGACTCTCTTTTCCTCTCCCTTCCTCTCTGAAAGTATATATATATAAAGTTGTAGAGGAGCCTTGGCCAGTGTGGCTCAGGTGGCTCAGTTGGTTGAGCATCGTCCCATACACAAAGAGGTCACAGGCTCAATTCCAAGTCATGGCACATGCCAGGGTTGTGGGCTCGATCTCTAGTAGGGGGCATGCAGGAAGTAGCTGATCCATATTTTTCTCATTGGTGTTTCTCTCTCTCTCTCTGTCTCTCTCTCTCTCTCTCTCTCTCTCTCTATCAAAAACATTAACTCCCTTCATGTCAAGATGACATTAGCCCTAGCTAGTTTGGCTCAGTGAATAGAGTGTCGACCTGCGGACTGAAGGATCCCTGGATGGATTCTGGTCAAGGGTACATGCCCAGGTTGCAGGCTCAATCCCCAGTAGGGGACATGCAGAAGGCAGCCGATCAATGATTCTCTCTCATCATTGATGTTTCTTTCTCTCTCTCCCTCTCTCTTCCTCTCTGAAAGCAATAAAAAGATATTTTAAATAAATAGATAAATAAAAACATTAAAAAAAACTTGCAGAGGATAATTTTAGAGTCAACTGAAGACAGGTTTCAAAGAGTTAAAAAAGAAAAAGGGAAGTTTATTAGGGAAGGGAAAGCAAGAAATAGGATGGTAATTTGGAGGTGCCGCAGGAGCAAAGATGCTTTTCCAAGGCAAAGGAGACCTGAGCATGCATAAAGACCGTGGGAAATATAAGGGGAAACGGTTGCTTAAAACTAAAACAAAGATCCCTCCTGGGATTATCCAGGATCATCCCGATGGTTTAGTGGGGAAAGGGAGCAGCCCTGGCCAAGGCAGAAGCAATACGCCAGTTGGTAGGGATGGGACTGAGTTATTGGAAGGCTCTAGTTTTATAAAAGTGGGAAAGCACAGCAGGATACAGCAAAGGGGCACATAAACAAATTTAAATAAATGCTGTTCATATTAGTCAACGAGTGGGTGGGGCTGGCTGGGTTATTGTGCCGTCCAAATGGATGTCTCCCTCGGAGGTCAGCTTGGGGCCAGGATGTAAAAAAGGAAGGATGTGATTAAGAGATTATTTCAGTGCATCTAGGACAGCCATTCAAAGACCCACAAAGGAAAACCAGCGGTGACAGCACAGATGCCAACTGGCCTGGCCCAGAAGTGCTGGGGATCAGCTGGCCAGGGGACAGTGTGGCCATCACATCAGTATGAAGTCACTGGAAGGACTCAGGGCAAGAGGCCAATCCCCACAGCTTTTAGGCCCCGGATTCCTATGACACAGCAGAACCTCCAACTAGATCAGTGTTTCCTTGTTAATGAGCGCACCGGGCGCCTCCCTGATTTTCAGTGTTATTTATTGTCTGGCTGGTTCCTCCCAGTTTTTGGGAGCAGGTACCGTTGCTGCCTCCCAACCCCCATTCAGAGAAATGATCCCTTTGTGTTTTGTATCACAATGTCCTCTTCAGATGCATAAACCCTCTATTCTTCCCAAATCTAAAGTTGCAGTTCCACTAAAGGAGCCAAACCAGAAAATCACCTACAATTCCAATTGCCCCCAGGGGCCAACTCAGTCCAACCTGGAAGGACAAAAGTGCTTTATATCGACTTGCTCCTAAGAAGGTGCTCAGGTGATAGAGGCTTGACCACAGCCAAACATCACCATCTGGTGCCTGGGAGGTGTCACTACAAATCTTTTTTCTCCCTTGAACCAGATTCAGTAAATAATTCATTAAGAACTTAGTGAGCAAATGGAAAAAGTGTCCCTGCATCAATGTAAAGACACACTCTTCACTTTTGGATCCTGCCCTCCCTTTAGGATGGACCCCCTATTCCCACCTCAGCAGTTTTTTGTACTTCATCGAATTCTCTCCTGACTTGCTTCCCAGACCACTGCCATCACCATAAACAGACCCTATGCCTCTCATTTAAAGAAAGGAAAAGGTTGCTCTTGATCACATGTATCCCTTTACTACCCATTTACTGCTGTGGCCCCCTACAACACAAAGCCACTCAAACAAAATACCTGCCTGCATTATCCCTGCTTCCTCAAGTCTAAATTACTTTGTAAATCACCCCCAAATTGTTCTGTTTCCACGCTCCACCCAAACTGGTCTTTCATCACTAATGACCTCTGTGTTGCAAACAGTGGTGCCTTTTCCATCCTCTTCTTACTCCGGTGCTCAGCACCATTAGATACATGTCTGTGCTCTTGCTAAACGCTCGCTCCCCTTGGAGTCTGGACACTGCCCTGTGCTTGTTCCTCTTTTACCTCTCTGTCCTCTTTTCAGTCTCCCTTGCTGGCTCCTTCTCGTCCAGCTGATCTTTAAAGTCAGCACGGCAGGTGTGGGCCCCTGTCTGGGACCCCTTTTCTTCTCTATGCATAGTCTCTCTCTAGCTGATTTCCTTCTACTCAAAACACTGTCTCTATGCTGATGATTCCTGAACTTCTGACCTGACCTGGGAGCTCCAGACTTGGAGATCCGTATGTGAAAGGCATTTCAAACTAACATGTGCAACATGAGACTGATTTTCCTCCAACAGCTATTCCTGCGCCCCTGTTTTCCATCTCAGTCCATGACACCACCGTTCCTTCATTTGCTCAGACTAAAATTTAGGGCTCGGCCTCGATTTCCCAACATTTCTCTAATCACTAGATTATTATTATGATGATGATTGATCTTAGAGAGAGAGAGGAAGGGAGAGAAAGAGAAACATGGATTGGTTGCCTCCTGCATGTGTCCCCACCGGAGATTGAACCCATAACCTGAGTATGTGCCCTGACTGGGAATAAAACCTGCCACCTTCTGTACCAGACAATGCTCCAACCAGCTGAGGGCTCCAGTGACTAATTTAATGCTAAGTCTGTCTCCAAAATAGGTCCCAAATTGATCCACTTCTCTCCATCTCCACTGTCACCGCCCTAGTTCTAGCCACAGTCTTCTCACTTGGATTATTTATTCAGTAGCCTCCTAAGTGGTCTGTTCTTTCCT
>NW_006293784.1:8540893-8552287 GCF_000327345.1 Myotis davidii | reverse complement strand
TCCCTACACAGCAGCTAGAGTGATCCTTTAAAAATGCAAATCACAACATTTATTCTTATCTTAGGAGCATCAATGGCTTTCCAGTCAGAGTGAGAATAAAATCCAAACTCCTTAAAAAGGCTCAAAAGGTTTCACAGGATCCAGGCCAACCTACCTCCTAGACCTGCTGACTGTCTCCAGTATCCCAGGACTCCTTTCTTTTGTCTCAGTACTTGCCATTGTCCTGACCTTGGCCTTCTCCCTGGCTCTTCCCAGGACTCTTAGCTTTCTCCATCCCAACGTCATCTCCTCAGAAGAGCTTTCCCTGACCACACGGTTTATAGTAGCCTTTGCCCCTACCCCCCAGTTATTTTCTATTTCCTCATCTGCTTTTTTCTCCCATGAAGCTCAACCCCCCCTTCCCTTTGGCAACTATCACTTTGTTCTCTGCATCTGAGTCTGTTTCTGTTTTATTTATTTGTTTTGTTCTTTAGATTGGTAGTTACAAAATAGTCTCAGGGATGAAAATTTCAGCACAGGGAATATAATCTATACTAATAAAAGGGTACTATGTTAATTAGGGTGGACATCTTCCAGATGTCCATCCGGACGTCCATCTGGACAAAGCCACAGTGGCTGCAAGGCCCGGGGCTCAGGCGACCACCGTGACTGGCAGTGGCAGAAGCAGCAGGGTGATGGAGGCAGCACCTTCCCCTGATCAGCCCAGGCATCTTGCCCTGATCAGCCCAGTTGCCTCCTGCAGAGGGGAGTGGGCTTAAGCCATCAGTAGGAAATCCCCTGAGGGCTCCTGGACTGTGAGAGTAGGCAGGCCGGGCTGAGGGCACCCCCTCTCCCACCCTCAGTGTATGAATTTTCATGCACCAGGCCTCTAGTATTGTAATAACTATGTATGCTGCCAGTTGGGTATTGGAAATACCTGGGGGAACATTATGTAGAGTATATGATTATCTAACCACTATGCAGTACACCTGGAACTAATATATAATAATATTAAATGTCAACTGTAATTAATACAATTTTAAAAAGAATGTAAGCTCCTTGAAGGTGGAAAGTTTCCAATTGCATCATGATGCACAGCTCCATGGGCACCATTCATGCTGTAGTCCATGTGAATGAAGGACCTTGTGGCAACTTGCCATCATCTGCCTGTTTCTAGCCATAACCTCTAGCAACTAGCACAGTGCCTGGCACATGGCAAGTGCTCAATAAATAGTTGTGGAAGGAATGGAAGAATGAAATGTAGTGTGTCCACAATCCAGACCATGCCCCCAAGCCCCTGACTGACCCCACAATCCGGGCCTGTGCCCTGACTGGGAATCGAACTGTGACCTCCTGGTTCCTAGGTCCATGCTCAACTATTGAGCTATGCCGGCCAGGTTGCCAGTCTCATCTTGTTCTATTCTCTCTCTCCCCTTTGGCTCTACCTTTCAGTTCCTCAAACACACAGACTCCCTCCAGCCTCAGGGTCTTTGGAGAGGATTCCTCTATCTAGACAGCTCTAGTTTCTCTCTAACTCTTTGTCTACTGAATGACCATTATCTCTCCCATATTAGTGGTGGCAGATACTGTTGATGCTCTGCCCCACAGCTGGTCTAGAGCAGAGGTTCTCAAGTGTAGTCCCCAAACCAGCAGCATCAACACCACCTGGGAATTTGTCAGAAATGGATTCTCCAACCCCACCCCTGAATTAGAAACTCTGGAGTGGGGTTCTGAAATCTGTTTTATCAAGTCCTCCAGGTGCTTCTGGCTCTTTGAGAACCTTGGCTTATACTGTCCACGCAAGCTTCCTATGTCCCTCTGCCTGAGGGACAACTTGCAAGTGTGACCTTTTAACACACCTAGAGTGACCCTTAACTAAGAGGGGGTGGGAGTGGTGAATAAATGTCCCAACTTTATGCCCCTTGGTGAAACATTCTTAGGGGTGTTCCACAAAGCCTCTCAGAGAGTGCGCAGTAGGACTGAGCCCCAGTTAACATTAATGGATCTGCTTTTGAGAAACTCCACTTAAGACACACAATGCAAATGCTCCACATACAGGAAGCTCCGTCTCCAACTGGATCAGTTCACTCTGTTCCATGTTCCTTTTCACTCTCTTCTCTCTGTCTCTCTCTTTCTCTCTCTCTTAAAAAAAAAGAAAGAATATTTTTATTGATTTCAGAAGGAAGGGGGGAAGGGAGAGAGAAAGAGAGAAATATCAATGATGAGAGAGACTGATTGATCAGCTGCCTCCTGTGCGTCCCCTACTGGGGATCAAGCCCACAACCAGGGCATGTGCCCTGACTGGGAATCGAACCATTACCTCTTGGTTCATAGGTTGATGCTCAACCACTGAGCCACACCAGACAGGGCTTCCCCTCTCCTCTAGTATCACAGCACTTTTCACAGTTTATAATTAGATACGTGTGCCATTCTTTGGTTAATATATGCCATCTCCACCTTGAGGGGACAGTATCTGTCCCACCCTTGTTTTAGTCTCAACACCTACCTGTGTCTGGCACAAAACAGACACCCAATAAATGTGTATTGAATGAATGAGAATGAATAGATAGTGCCCTTTCATTCATAACTGGCCGAAGGGCTGTCAGAGAAGGTCTCAGGTTGTCGATCTACATTTAAACATTTTCCTTTTATGTTTCTTCTAGTCTTCTCCTCTTTCCTAAGTTCACTTTTTAAATTTCATTTTATTTCATGTTATGGCATTCTCCACATAATGGTACTATTTTCTTTAATTTTGTCTGAGTTTATCTTTTAAAGTATTTCCTTTCCAACCAAAACATTTGTCTTCCTAACCTAACTGTAGACAAGACTCCTTTTGTAATAAGCGCAGCATTCCTTGACATCAATCCTCCAAACGTGTGAAGGCTTTTCATTGCAGGTTTCCACTGGCCTTCTCACTTCTAAAGGAGGTGAACACATGGATACATATGAAATAGTTTTGTTTTTCTGAGATTTAATCAGTCCTCATACATTATTTCTTTGTTTGAGAATATGGGGAGGAGGATATGTCCCCCTTCTCCCGGCACCTGTAAGTCTTTGCCCATCTCTGTTGCCTGCCTGCATGCCTCGAGAGAGAAGGCATTAGTTTTGATGTTCAGAGCCCAGATTAGTTGTTGGGACAGTTTTGTCAATAGGCAAGGTCAACGTTAAAGTTTGCTATTAGAGAGAGAGAGAAGGGAGAGGGAGAGAGAGAGATAGAAACATTGATGAGAGAGAAAAACATTGATCAGCTGTCTCCTGCCTGCCCCCTACTGGGTATTGAGCCCAAAACCTGAGCATGTGCTCTGACCGGGAATCAACCCAGCAACCTCTTGGTGCATGGGATGATGCTCAACCAACTGAGCCACACCAGCCTGGCCAAACAGCATTTCTTTGGTGGTGGGTTTACCACACCTGCGGCAGACTCAACACCTTCCTTTCTTTCATTCTATGTGTCTTTTACTGACTCAGGCTCCTCTTAGTTGGGGTAAAGAAATAGGATCTGGCCTAGATCTTAAGCAGAAGCCACATTGTCCAATCCAGCCAGAGACCCCCTCCCTCTCTGTGGGAACATGAAGTGCTTCGTCAGCTATGAATGAAGTGGAACGTTGCTTTGCATTTGGTATTTTCTTTTCATGTGGTTGAGCCCACGGAGTGTAAGGGATGCTGGACAGTGCAGGATCTGGGCATTCTGGGTCTCCAGATTAGTACACTCAGAGTAGAACCTAAACCAGACCTCCAACCTCTGATAAAACTTTGTTTCTTCAGAAAATCTGAGCAGCAATTTCCGAGCTTATTCCTGAAACTGAGTGTATGGGTTTTGCCTCTTGGCAGGATCTTTAAAATAAATAATAGAAAAGCCCCGGCAAGTCTCCCAGTCTGTCTCCCCCAAACCAGAACAGGATCACTGCCTACATTAGGCCAGTCTAATGCTTTAGCTGATTTAATTTTTAATATTTTGGATGATGACTTTCACAATTTCTCTGAGGAGACCATTTCATAATTTAATATCTGTCTCTCAGAGAGGGAGTGTTTCTGGTAATCAACCCAAATTTTTAAATTTCATCTTGTTCTCTTGGAGATTACATATTTCCTCTCCGTGAGAAGTTAAAAATTACAAATGTGGTATTAGTATACCAACAATATCCCAGTAGACAATCTATTTCTTTAGTCTGTTTAAAAAAATGAATATCCCTAATCATTTGTTTTTATTGTTTTTCTGAACACCTATCATTTTTTTCTATCTTTTTATTATCTACTAGAGACCCAGTGCACGAAATTCGTGCGGGGGGTGGGGGGGTGTGTCCCTCAACCTGGCCTGCACCCTCTCCAATCTGGGACCCCTTGGGGGATGTCCAACTGCTGGCAGTCAGATATCCCTCTCACAATCTGGAACTGCTGGCTCCTAACTGCTCGCCTGCCTGCCTGCCTGATTGCCCCTAACCGCTTCTGCATGCCAGCCTGATCGCCCCCTGACCACTCCCCTGCCAGCCTGATTGTGCCTAACTGCTCCCCTGCCGGCCTGATAGCCCCCAACTGCCCTCCCTTGCTGTGACCCTCCTCCTCTGCACAAGGCGGCGGAGATGCCGGGACCAGTCTCCTCCACGCCATGCAGAGCCATGGGACCCCCAGGCCTCACTGTGTGGAGTGGCCGCCAGGTCCCCACCTCCACTGTGCATGCGGCCATCGTGTGGCGGCCATCAGGTGGCAGCCATCTTATGACTATGTCGCACGAGGGCGTTGCATGAGGGCGTGGTGGCACCTAGGCTTTTATTATATAGGATGTGATAATAAAAGGATAGAAAATCCTTTTCTTCTCATTTTTTCTTGCCTATTTTTATAGTGACTTTTTGTGGTAAAATATAAATTACATAAAATTCATCATTTTAACCATCTTTAAACGTACAGTTTAGTAGTATTAAATTAAGCACATCTGTGTTGTACAACCACTACCACCATCCACCTACAGAACTTTTTCATTATTCCGAACTAAAACTCTATATTCATTAAACACGAAATTCCTATTCCCCCAACCCTAGTCCCTGACAACCAGTATTTTACTTTCTGTCTCCATGAATTTGACTATTCTAGGTATTTTATATAAGTTCATTCTTGTATTTTTAAAGGAACTACCAACTCTGAACTCTAACATGCTGTGATTTTAAATGACAAAATAGCCCTAACCGGTTTGGCTCAGTGGATAGAGCATCAGCCTGCGGACTGAAGGGTCCCAGGTTCGATTCCGGTCAAGGGCATGTACCTTGGTTGTGGGCACATCCCCAGTGCGGGGTGTGCAGGAGGCAGCTGATTGATGTTTCTCTCTCATCCATGTGTCTAACTCTCTGTCCCTCTCCCTTCCTCTCTATAAAAAAATCAATAAAATATATTTTTAAAAAATAAATAAATGATGACAAAATAACAATCACCTTCTTGCAGCTGTATTAACTCAGGGTGCTATTTAAACTATGTAAGGACTAGCATCCTGGCGCCCTGGGCAATCAGATCAATCTCAGCCCATTCAGAGGGGGCGACTGATGTACAGAAGAGTGGAGCCTGACCAGTGTCACAGCTCCCATCAGTCAGGCCTCCTCCCATGGGGCAGAAAGATGAGGGGGGAGGGGGAATAAGGGAGTTGCTGTGGAAATTAAATATATTTATCTATACATTACAAACATTAATAGATAGTACATTGCCCTGGCCAGTTTGGCTCAGAGGATAGAGCACCAGCCTGTGGACCAAAGGGTCCTGGGTTTGATTCCTATCACGGGCACGTGCCTTGGTTGCAGGTTCCTCCCAAGCCAGAAAGATGAGGGGGGAGGGGGAATAAGGGAGTTGCTGTGGAAATTAAATATATTTATCTATACATTACAAACATTAATAGATAGTACATTGCCCTGGCCAGTTTGGCTCAGAGGATAGAGCACCAGCCTGTGGACCAAAGGGTCCTGGGTTTGATTCCTATCAAGGGCACGTGCCTTGGTTGCAGGTTCCTCCCAAGGCTGGGCCGGGGTGCATGCAGGAGGCAACCAATCAATGTGTTTCTCTCACATCAATATTTCTCTCTATCTTTACCTCTCATCCACTATCTCTAAAAAATCAATGGAAAAAAAATATCCTGGGGTGAGGATTAAAAAGGAAAAAAGATAGTACATTATTTTTATATTTACTATTATATATTATCTAATTATAAAATGCATTACAATAAGTCTATTATATAATAAGGAATATAATTTATTAAATCACATTAAAATGAAATAAATTATGTTAATAAATATAATCAAAATATTAATATAAATATATAATATTAATGCATTTACTATATTAAGTAAATGAATACTGACAAAGCACTTGACAGAGAGCTAGGCATGTAGTATTGATACATGTTGGATATTCTTTTTTATTTATTTCCCTAATGCATAGATAGCTCTGTGCCTGACACTTTGTAGATGTCTAGTTTATTCACTCATTCATTCAGCCTTATATCCAAGAACTTATTGACTTGTTAGAGGCATATTGCTTCTTCCCCACTCTTCTGGTTTCTATGAGGAAGAATTTTCCCCAAACACTTGGCCTCCTGCCATACTCCTTACTTTGCCCCATGGAGATGGAGTGGGTTACCTGTCTGGTGAGTCTGGGAAGGCTCTTAAGGGTGGGGGGTGTGGGTGGGGGAGGTAGGGCATAGCCTGGATCCCCTTCTCCTCTCTTCTCTTGAACACATGTTCTATTCTTCCTCTAGGATGTGAATTCTCTGAGGGGCTTGTCCCATGGGCATGGGTGTGGCGTTTCCCAGCATAGCAGAGACGAGGTACATGAGGCTGCTTGATTTGGGGTTCTGTACTGGAGATATGAATGTTATTGCACACCTAAGCCTCATTGTTCAATAACTCTATTGGTCATAACACTGATATTTTGATCTCCATCTGATTGTTTCTGCCATATCCTATCTCTTAACTGGCCCTAAACCCAGGCAGGGAAAAAGTAAGTATTACTTATGAATTCCCCCTTCTAAACCCAGTATCATTTAACAGATAGTTTTGTGATGTTGGGGAAGAGACAGTCAAAATCTAAAACATGAATTAGAGTAAACTCCAAGAAGATATGGCAAAGACTTCCAGATTGAAGGACAAGGGCCTTGTAATTGGGGTCAATGTTGAGAGCTTGAAAGAAGGCTGGGTGGCTGGGTGGAGAGAATGAGGGGGATATAGATCAAATGAGGGCTGATACAGGTAGGCAGGGCCAGATTTACCCTAAGACCAGCAGACATGCCATTGGAGACGTTTGCATTTTGAAGTATCTCTTTGGCTGCTCTGTGGAAAGTGGAGGTAGCAGACCAAAGTGGATAAGGGTAGACCAGCAGGAGTCAAATCCAGAAAACTTAAGATCTCTGTGTGGATTAAAGTGATGAGAGTATGACGAAAGTATGAATACTATGCAGGAGGCAAACATAAAAACTTGGTGATGGATTGGATGTGGGCAATAAAAGGGATGGAAATGTCCACGCCCTGGGTTTGCAGCTTGCATACCTGAGAGAGTTGGAAACACCATTCACAGACATCCAGAGCAAGGAAAGATCAGATTTTGAGAGAGAGAACATGAGTTCCATTTTAAGGTTTCGTTTGTGATGCCTTTTGAACATCCAAGTGACAATGTTAAGAAGATATTGGACATATGGATCTGGGGTACAGAGGAGAGAGCTGGGCTGAAACTATGCATTTGTGAGTCACTGTGCAATATATACACTCTCTACATATAGTAGTTAAAGTTATATATACATAGATTAAATTGATTTCCTTACTCTCTCCCTTCCTCCTTTGCCTCTCTCTATATAGTAATCTATATATAATTAAATTAAAATTTTATGTAGTAATTAAAGACTAGGATGTGGTGGAATTGACTAAGGAAGAAAGTATAGATAGATGGAGAAACACAAGTGGCCCAAGACTGAACCATGGAGTTTGACAAGTAGAGGTCACACGGAGGAGGAGCAACCCCCAGACAGGCCATGAGGAAGCAGCCAGGGAGGTGGGAAGAAAAGCAGGAGCGTGTGAAAGCCACGTGTTCAAAGAGAATGCATATTGCACTGAATCGAAAATCTGACACATGACTATGCGTCATTCATTCTCATCTTTACCCCTTTTTGCTCACTACCTATGCTGGGAACACTTTGCCTCACGTTCTGTGTGCTCAATGCTCACTAAATACCAGTTCACTTATTTAGCATCGCCTCCTCCACTTTGGAGAGATGGATTCCTGAGGCTCACGGGCAGGGGGCTTCTTAGGGGGCAAATGTTAGATGAAAAACAAGCAAGCTACACAGCTCTGGAAACCCACGGTCTGCACCCAACAAGTAGGCAGGAGTGGGGACAGAAAATGATGGCAAATATTTGGTTTTGCATTGAAGGGTTTGAATGTTATGAGCGGATGCTGCTCTAAGTGCTCTAATCTTTGCGATACTTGAGTCCTGCCCTCTGCACAGATCCCGACCAAGAGTTCATGGCCAGAGCAGCAGGCGTCATCATGGGGGGCGGGGGAGAGGCGGGGGGGAGACAGGTAACAGGTGGGCAGTGCTATGGTGTGACAGAGGCCTGGCGTGAGAGGGCAGGTGGAATGACACTCATCTCTTCTCAGTTTGTCTGGGTAACACTTGCTGGGAATAAGAGTGAGGATTGGGCTCAGCCCCACTTTCTTTCTTTTGTTCATTTTTGGCCCAAGGCTTTTTTGTTAGGGGAGTGGTAAAAGCATCAGCCATCAGCACCCTCTTCGGTATGTATTTGGAGTCACTAAAACAAGAATTGTAAAAATAGGTGTTCAATTAGTCATAAGATTCCTGAGATCTGGAACTTCGTTTTGGTTTTGGTCACTGTTATAACCACCATACCTGGTGCAGAATAGGGGCTTAATAAATATGTGTTCCATGAATGAATGAATGAATGGGGAGATCATCTTTACTAGTTATACAAACAGGGAAATACACTATCATCTGAAACAGAGCCACTGAAATTGGGCCCCTGCCAGGGAGACAAATGCAAAATGTCATGAAGGGCTTGTTAAAGCCGTCTGGATCCTCTCCCTTCTGCCTCCTGTTTGGCCAAGCTGTGCAAATGTCAGGGCTTGATTAACTCCTCCATCCTTGTCACACCAGCTAATGAGAAGACAGGACATCAAACCACAGAAAGGGAAGAACCAGTACAAGCTTTGTACTCGGCAGAGGCTCAGCAAACATTTTTGACTCACTGATGAGCATTTGAACACTATCAATGTATTCAAAGCCATGGGGCCTGATGTGTGGCCTTCTGGGATACATCATGAATTAGTTAGGGTCGCCATGGCGCTGCTTTTGCTCGCGGCAGCTCCGGAGGACTGAGACATTCCTGAAAACTGGAAAAAGGCCAACGTCGTGTCTTTTTGCATGAAGGATGAAAGAGATGACCTTGAAAAGTATTAAGCTTGCAGCAATACCTTGAAAAGTAGTGCAATAAATCAGCAAAATGTTAATTTAGAAATGTTGAGAAGAGAACAAAGCATAAGGCACAGGTTTCTAATAAATGATTCTTGTCTGACTCATCTAATTTCCTTCTAGGCAGACGGTTAACTCTGGTTAAAGGGCAGAGAGCAATAAATTAAGCAATTTTTTAACCTATCAAAATTTTTCATTTTGTCTTGTATAACAACTTAAAATGAGAAAAACATATTCTGGGCAGATATATTGGTAGGAGGATTAAACTCTAAGAAGGAGCATTGTCAACAGTATAATAAATGTGTCTCAAAAAAATTTCTAAGGGATCCTGTAGATACTGGCTCTACATTCATTTATGAAAGACATATTTATTGGACCCTTACTAGTTTCCAGGCACTGTTCTAAATGCTGGGGATACAATACTGAACAGGACAGACAAAAATCCTTGCCCCATTGAGTGTACAATCTAGAGGTAGAAGAGAAGAGATACATATGGTATCTGAGGTAACATTAAGACTTAAGAAAAAAATATATCAGGAAGGGGGATAAAAGGTGTGCAGGAGGAGTTACAATTTTAGATAGGATGGCTATTGGAAGGCCTTATAAGAAGGTGATATTTGTGCAAAAAACCTAAGTAAGGTGAGAGAGACAGTTATGCAGATATTGGGAAAGAGCATTCCAAGATATGAAAAGAGCATGTGCAAAGGCCCTGAGGCAGAAACATACTTGGTATTTTGCATGGCTTCTCCAGTGGAGTGAGCAGGAGTTGAGGTCAGAGAGGTAGCAGGGGCCAGATCAGGACAATGTACTGTTTTCAGCAATGACTACTGTCTGTGCAGTACTGGGTAGCTCACTGGGGAGAATATTCCATCATGTAAGTCTATGTAGGAGGCAGAATACCTGAGACCCAAGCTTCGAAGTGGAAAGAACTCTTTCACCACCTCCTAGTTAAAAAGAGAGCAAATACATGTTGACAACTGTATATTTACCAAGACGTGGACCACAAGGGAAAGAATCAAAACCTCAGGCACAGGCACAGTAGCACTGAGAGCCCTGTGTTAGCACGTCCTGTCCAGTGTCCTTGTGTTATCATGGATATGTCTTCCCACTCAGCCTTCCGTAGGTTCTGCCTCTGCCCGGAGTCTAGTTCTCAAACCTTCCTTTCTGTTGTAAACTACTTGATAAACTGAATTACTTCTTGTACTTTGCAACTGAAAATACTGAATGATACTCATGGAACTCAGGATTATAATTCAACACATCCTAAATCATCTAATGCACTGATTCATAAAAAGAAGACAGACATGCAGAGAAACCAAGATGGCCCCATAGGTAAACACCGGAAATTGCTGCCTCCCACAACAACTTCAAAAATACAACGAAAAGACAAAAGGGACATCATCCAGAACTATAGGAAGGCTGGCTGAGTGGAAATTCTACAACTAGAAGGAAAGAGAAAAGCACACTGAAACCCAGAGGAGCTGCGGAAGTAAAGTGCAGAGGTACAGAGGCTGGAGCGTGCACGGAAAGAGGCTGGCACCTGAGGACACGGCTGTCTTTTTGAATCAGGAGGGAGTCACAAGCTCCCGACTGCTCTGAACTCCAGTTCCAGGAAGTCTCTGGGGACCCAGGACTCATATGGGGAGAAATTGGACTGTCTGGCAGCAGGTAGAACTTGGAACTCGAGGGCGGCTTTCCCTCAGAGGTGCTTGCAGCTATTACCGGGACACTGAGATGCAGGGTCCTTTAGGGCAGGGCTGAAGATCAGCCATAGCTGCTTGCTCTACCCTGTTGATTCCTGAGACCCCGCCCCACTCAGGCTGTGGCAGAGGCTTTTGCATATGAATGCCATGGCCCTTTGCAATCTGAGAATTACCTAACAAACTGCAGCTGGCCCAAGACCCCAGGGCAACTTGCATTGCGTCACAGCTGGCTCCTGCTGGGTAGCCTCAGGCAGCCCA
>NW_006293784.1:8531813-8539483 GCF_000327345.1 Myotis davidii | reverse complement strand
GGGAACTGGGTGGAGGAGAGCTATAGGGAGGAAAAAAGAGGAACAACTATAATAATCTGAACAATAAAGATTTAATTTAAAAAAAAGAAAAAAGAGAAAATAACAATAAATAAATAATAATAATAAAAAAGAAGACAGACATGCAGAGAGAAAAGTAATACCAGATTTATTACAAAAGCTCAGAACTGGGATTTATAGTGGATCACCAGCTAACAGAAAACAGGCTACACAGTGTGGTAGCTCATATTCCCAAAGATGGCTGCAATGATATCTCTTATCCCACATGCTTTTCTGCATTGTGACCTTGCCACTCCCCCAACAAGAGGTGATATTTCTTCTCCATTGGAATCTGCACTGGCTCTGTGATCTGTTTTGCCCAATAAAATGTGCCAGAGATGATGTGTAAGGAAGTCTCATCACTCTGTTGGAGAAAGACCAGAGAAGAGACACTCCAGCCCTGGCCAAACTCACAGCTAAATGCAACCCCATGAGTGAGCCTAGCCAATGTCATATGAAGCAGAAGGACCATACAGTTGAGCCCAGCCCTGACCCACAGAATCATGAGCCAATAAACTGGCTGTTGTGTTAACCCCTAAAGTTGGGAGCTGTTTGTTACACAGTAATGGATCGCTAAAACATGAAAACATTGTCACAATACAAAAAGTTAATTAAGCACTTAATTGCATGAGGTTTCAGGAGATTTACAAAGACAGGTACGTGTGTGTGTGTGTGTGTGTGTGTGTGTGTGTGTGTGTGTGTGTGTGTGTGTTGGGAGAAGGCAAAGGAGATGTCTTGGAAAATTGAAGGAAGAGAATGGAAGAAAACAGAAAACAGTCAACAGGAAGGGCCCACCTTTATCTCAGGACCATATTTGAACTTAGAAGCACCAGAAAAAAGTTTATTAAATGTACCTATGCTCAACGATTGATCATGCAACAGCATCCATCAACCACTCCATCCTTCAGGGTAGAAATTGGTTGGAACATGATTTCACCCGTTCTGCTCAGTGATGGATCCCAAGCGACTGGAACTGGGCCTGCCTTGTGTAAGCCTCACTGAAAACCTGTGGCAGGAAATAAATAAACATGGAAACCACAATATGATTCAATTTTTTTTTTACCTATTAAATATTAGAAATGTAATAGAGTGGTTCATTCAATTTAGGGTTTCCAAACTGATGACTGGTGAGATGGGAAGGAGTGGAGAGGGTTCCAGAAATTCATAAAATAGATATAATACCATTACCAGAAACTGAAAGAGGGCTAGGAAGGCCAAAAGCTCCAAATAAAGCCAAGGGATTGTAAAAACTATTTATAAACTTTGATTCTTCAGCAAGTTAGTTTCTTCTCATTTAGACTTCTAATTTTATACTTCATTCTGTGGCTTTCTTTCTTTCCTTCTTTTAATTGATTTTAGAGAGAGAGGAAGGAAGAAAGAGAGAGAAAAATATTGATGTGAGATTGATCAGTTGCTTCCCACACGTGGGCCCTGACCAGGAATCGAACCCGAGACCTTCCGGTGCTCCAACCAACTGAGCAACACCAGCCAGGGCTGGGTTTATTTTCTTAAATCCGAGCAAGATTTCCAATTGGAAAGGATAAAATAAACACGTAGAGAGATACATGAGAGCATCTCACTGCTTTAAATCACTTTAGCTCTCCAGGCCCCGCCAACAAGGTTTGGCAGTGGCCTCCCTGAGCGTCCTCAGTTGCTTCTGCCTCCGAGGGCCCAGCTTTCCTGACGGGACATGCATCTGGTCTTACAGGTTTGGTTGTGAGCTCAGACATCGTTTAGACCAGTGGTTCTCAACCTTCTGGCCCTTTAAATACAGTTCCTCATGTGACCCAACCATAAAATTATTTTCATTGCTACTTCATAACTGTAATGTTGCTACTGTTATGAATCGTCATGTAAATATCTGATATGCAGGATGTATTTAGGCGACCCCTGTGAAAGGGTCGTTCGACCGCCAAAGGGGTCTTGACCCACAGGTTGAGAACCGCTGGGCTAGACTGAGCAGCTTCTCAAGACCTCCTTTGACCCCATTGAGAAAATGAGCCTTTGCAAGCTTTTCGTCAATTCTAGTTGAGTTTTATTGGTCCTTTCCAACCCGTCACTGCCCTCCAGCAGAGGCAGCATGTGCCGTGCCTGAGGGCTCTCCTCTCTAGGCAACCCTGCCAACCAGCTGCATAGACGGGGCCAGCCGGATGCAATTCTCCTGTAGCCAAATGGAACACCAGCCTCTGTAGCAGCAAGTATGTGCAGGATAAACATGCAGAATCCCACACATGTCTGGTCTGTACTGGGGAGCAGGCAGGGAACCCCAACTGACCTCTCCGACTCTGGGATGAGCAGGATCTTGACGCCGATGCACAATACCTTCCTCAAAAGGCTGGTGGGGCTCTGCACGTGGATACACACGTGGAACCCTCCCCCTTTGTAAACCTCTGCGGAATACAATGTATTAGCGTCCCAAAGATTATGAAAAGTATTACTAATCATCACAAGTACCACAGAGATTGAGCTTTTTCCCAAGGGGAATCTGGGAATGCTGCTCTGTCCAAATGACCTTGGCAGAAACTGCGAAGTTTACACATAGGCTGCCTGCTCCATTGAATGAACTCATACGCTGCTATATCGTCCAACAGTCTTATGGAGAAATGCCCAGAAATGAACTCATAAAGTTAAGTAACTTTTTCAGATCATTGATCTATGGTCTAACCTTAATTTATCCTTTAGTAAATGTCATGCGTTGATTGGCCTTCAGACTACAATTTTTTAAAAATAAAGTATAAAGTTGCAATGTTAAAAGAATTACACATTGAATCCTACAGCATTATAGCAAGATTAAGTGTGCATCATTGTAAGCATTATTTGCAAAAAAGATTAGCAGCGACTCAAATGCCTATCAATAAAGGTTTGGTTAAAGAAATGATGATGCATCCACAGACTGGAATACTATGCAGCTGTAGAAAAGAATGAGGAAGCAAGTTATAAACAACACAGGCAAAGAAAGATTTCCAGAACATGTTAACTAAAAAAAATATATCAAAGTTCCAAAGAGTATGTCATGCTATGGTAAAGAAAGGAGAAACATAAGAATGTGTATTTGCAATGTACTTTTAGGTGCAGTAACAATTCTGGAACTAAACATATGTTAAGAAGAGTGGTTACATATGGAGGGTAAGAATTTGGTTAATAGAGACATGGGCTGGAGTAGAGGAAACATTTCACGATGGAACTTTTTATAAATTTTGGTTTTGACCCGTGAACATGTATTACCTATACAAAAAACTAAGTTTTAAAAAGAGTAAATATATATAAGAGTAAAACTTCAGTAAATCAGGTACTACTCATTAAGAATTTATGGTGAGTTAAAGGCAGGGGTGATGAGTTATCTTTTCACTTCATGCGGATGGAACAATATCTCCAGCTCTCGTAGAGGAGTGAATGGGAAGGAAAGGGGGACATGCTCCCATGTTCATCCCAGCTTTACCCAGGGGGCAGTGTGTGATGTGCGGAATCAGAGTCAAGATTCTCCTGGCTTATAGGGGGCCTGAAGGGTGGCAGTGATAATGCCGGAGAGGAGATAGAGACCAGATTACAAAGGGCCTTGAATGCCAGGCTAAGGACTTGAATTCTGACCTAAAGTCTAAGGTGGGACTGACATGTCAGGTTTGGGTTGTGGAGAGAGGTGAATCCTGGAGATGCCAAGAAGTTCAAGGTACCACTGAAGAGAAAGATGTAATACTTTGCCTGTGAGTTATTGCTTGTGCTTGTTGTTGATTGCCCTAAAATGTACCACCTTAAAAGGTTGTGGTATTATGTACAATATTGGTTACTATTATTTTCGAGAGTGAAGACAAAGCAATATTGTCTGATTCAGAGTGTTAACAGGAAACAGATGGCACACTCAAAGGAGGACGATTCCAGGAGAGTTTGTTTACAAAGTGTGGGCGTAGAGTCACTGCAAAGAATGCTGCAACAGCCTTGGTCTCCTAGCAGCCTGGCTGACAGCACGTGCCTAGGCCAGTTATGGACGGAATGTTTGCATCCTCCCAAATTCAGATGTTGAAGCCCTGCTCCCAAATGTAATGGTTCTAGGAGGTGGGGCCTTTGGGAGGTAATTAGGGTTAGATGAAGTCATGCAGGGTCCCCATGATGGGATCAGTGCCCTTATGAGAAGCGAGCAGAGCATACACACACTGTCTCTCCTGTCAATTCCCACCCCTTTCATCTTCCCCTCCCCCCTGACATGTGAAGACATGGCAAGGCAGGCGTCTGCATGCCAGGAAGAGGGCTCTCACCAGAACCCAACCAAGCTGACACCTGATCTTGGACTTCCCAGCCGCCAGAACTGTCATACATTTCTGTTAAGCCACCCTGCCCATAATGTTTAGCTATCACAGCTTGAGCTGACTAAACTGGGCTGATGAGACAAGGCCCACATGGACCAGGGCAGGGAACTGCTACGTGAATCCGGGCGTGAGACAGTCATGTAAAACAGATTGAGAGGGGCAGTGAACTTCTGTGGGAACCTCACAGGGAGTGTACCAGCACCAGAAATATCCTGACTTCCCTCCCGCTCCCTCCCCCTTATCTCCCAGGCATTCCTCAGGCTAAGAGGCCCAGAATGTAGGTCAGCCTGCAGGGGTTGAAAGCAGGGTACAGAGGTTGAAGCATGGGGCTAAAGGGGCAAATGATAGATGCCCACTGTACCAACACTATAATTAAATTTCCCTCAACTACCCTTTCTTGTGTGTCTCCTCCTCCCTCCAAAAAAGTAAAAGAGAAGAATTTTGCTAGGATAGTATGAGTTAAAAAAGACTTACTAGTGAAACAAATTGACTATAAAATGTAAAACAGCTCAAGAACCGTAGACTTTATTTCTTGTTCGCATCACAGTGCAGTACTAGGTAAACTCTACGGGCCAGTGGGCTGGCTCCTTGGTAGATGTTCGAGCCCTCGGGCTCATGGAGGCTCTGCTGTCTTGCCCTGGTGTCTTCCAAGATTGCCCTGGGGGTCATCTGCATTCCAGCCAGTTGCAAGGGACAAAGAGCAACAAGGGAAGTTTTAATGGGCCAGGCCTGGCAGTTCATTCCATTGGCTATCACTTCAGTTCATTCCATTGGCTAGGACCCAGTCGCATGGCCATTACTATTTGCAAGGGAGGCTGGGACATGTAGTCTAGTCACATGCCCAGAAAAAACAGGAGAATGTGGCAAGGAAGCAGTTGGCATTTCTGCCATCGTGAGGAAATAATGTCCTTTAGCAAAATTAGCTTTTTCTAAGTAACCGATTAAGTTCTAAATGTTTTTATGATGTTTATGTCTAGCTTCTGACAGTGAAAATTGTAAAGTGTAGTGTAGTGTAGTGCATGAACTAATCACTAAAGATCTGACTTAGCCAAGAATGTTACCTTAAAATTTTTTTTTTTTTACTGATTTCAGAGAGGAAGGGAGAGGGAGAGAGAGAGATAGAAACATCAACGATGAGAGAGAATCATTGATCAGCTGCCTCCTGCATGCCCCACATGGGGGATTCAGACCACAACTTGGGCAAATGCTCTGACTGGAATCAAACCAGGACCTCCTGATTCATAGGTCAATGCTCAACCACTGACCCACACTGGCCGGGCAAGAACGTTACATTTTAATTTCAAAATATTTAGCCCCTTTATTTTACTTTTCTTGCAGGGAAACCCTTCCCTGCTTCCAATTTACATCTCTGTGTGTTGGTCACCATCCTCCCACAACATATGTGAGTGAGCCCAATCAAGCCTTTGGAAGTTGCTAGGAGAACATCAGGAATAGACACTTCCAAGAATGACAGAAGTGGATAATGTAAGGGGATTCTGGTTACCTGGCCTGGTACTCTGGTTATAGTATTGCAAAATTTTCCATCATGGATCTATCAACACAATTGATCATCTCTATGGCTTTTACTGCCTACGCTGTCTTCTCGAAGCTTCCTGACGTTCCTCTGCATGACAGGCAATCACTCCTTTCATGTGGGCTGCTGTGTGCTATTATTGTGCCCAACCTAGTGAATCACACATACTTGGTTACAAGTCGGCCACATCTTGAGAGCAGATTCCCTGCCTTGTAACTTTTATCCTTAGCCGCTAACACATTACAAGGCACATGCAGGCAATACATTTAAATGAAAGAAAGAACAAATGATTACCAATGAGTGCAGCTTTATTCTGGGTCTCTGAAGATACTTATTGAATGATATAATAGCCATTAACCTTAAACTTTAACATTCACACATTTCCCTGTTTCACCTTTCTATTTGGGGGGAAAAAATAAACAAAAAACAGCCTGTGTTCTGAAGTCACTGTCTCTTTTCTTTTCTCTTCTTTTCTTTTCTTTTTTTTAGGAGGATCTAGCTGTGCCAGGCCAGACAGCTCAGTTGGTGATTAGAGCATCATCTCAATACACCAAGGTTGTGGGTTTGATCCCCGGGCAGGTCACATACAAGAAGTAACCAGTGAGTGCATGGATAAGTGGAACAACAAATCAATGTTTCTCTCACACACTCTCTCTCTCAAACCAATAAATAAAATAATAAAAAAAGTGAATCTAGCCCTAGCCAGTTTGGCTCAGTAGATAGAGTGTTGGCCTGCGGACTGAAGGGTCCTGGGTTTCATTCCGGTCAAGGGCATATGCCTGGGTTGTGGGCTTGATTCCTAGTAGGAGGCATACAGGAGGCAGCAGATCAATGATTCTCTCTCATCATTGATGCTTCTCTCTCTCTCCCTCTCTCCCCTCCTCTCTGAAATCAATAAAAGTATTTTTTTTTAAAAGTGAATCTAACTGTAACAACCATTCTGGTGTGCCCTCACTTTTATTCAACCATATTCAGGAAGGAGCCAACATAGTCTAACAATCCACAGTTATAACAAAGACATTATTAAACCAGTAGAGGAAGACAAATTTGATTTGCAAACGTTTTAGGCAGTATCAAAAAAACAAAGCACCAAATCTCACAACTGATTGCCAAACTGTTATTAGTAATATCACTGTTGTTTTTTACAAATATTTTAAATTGAGGTATGATTGACATACAAAAAAAGCCATACAGCCCTAGCTGGTTTGGCTCACGGGATAGAGCGTCGGCCTGGGGACTGAAGAGTCCCGAGTTCGATTCCGGTCAAGGGCATGTACCTTGGTTGCAGGCACATTCCCAGTAGGGGGTGTGCAGGAGGCAGCTAATCAATGCTTCTCTCTCATCGGTGTTTCTAATTCTCTATCCCTCTCCCTTCCTCTCTGTAAAAAATCAATAAAAAATATATTTTTTAAAAAAGCCATACATATTCAATGTCTATGTCTTGATGAGTTTGAAGGTAAGTAGACACTTATGAAAATGTCATAAACAATGCCATAAACATTGCCTCTAAGAGTGTTCTCCCTCCCCACCCCCCCTTTTTTTGTAATAAGAACATTTAACATAAGATCTATTCTCTTAACAAATTTTGAAATATATAGCACAGGCTTGTTAACTACACTTAGAATCAATGACTAGGGCTTATTCATCTTGTATAACCATGTACCCCTTTGACCAATGACAACCTCCCTCCATGTACCTCCCCTGCCCTCTGGTAACAACCACTCTACTCTGCTTCTTTTTTTTTTTTTAAGTATTACAAAGGGTATTACATATGTGTC